>NC_054372.1:107495171-108095171 GCF_017654675.1 Xenopus laevis
ATAATATTTCCTCTCCAGTGCCAGCACCTCCAGCTGCGCTGAACCTATGGGACCATTTTATGCCGTTTGAATGTTGGAAAAACTAGAATGTTTAGAGATTTTCTAATTTTTTAGGGCATTGTTCAGTGTTTTTGGTTTTTTTCCATTTGTGCTTTTAAATTTGGATGTTTTAATAAATTACATGGCATTCGTGATTTTAGAGAAAATTTTTAATTTGTGGTTTCAAAATCCTCTAAAACCACTAAAATGAGAATGTTGATAAGTGGGCCTCCCAGAGTAATCTTAAAGGTAAGTTTGTGAGTAAACAGATATTATACAATTAAATTAACCACTCAGATAGATAAATAAGTAAATAATATTATTCCATGTGTTTGGGGCAACAACCTGCAACTGTTCTCACTTGCACATCTGTCACTTCCCTATTTCCCACTGTTAAAAAGCATATAAAGATAACTAAAATAAAAATAATATATAAGTTATAATTTAAGATGCTGTCAGGGATATTTAGTTCAAAGAATAGCCTTGGGGGAGGAGGTGGGCCCGAGGACAACGTGGCCTAGGGGTGATGGACCTGGTTTTGATCTCATTAATAAAGTATCCCAAATTATATTCTCTACAGTTCTTTATATATGTTGTTTGATTTTACAGGTTAAAAAATATGTTGGCATTTGTCAAATTAATTTTAGTTTAGAATGTTAATACCTGGCTTTTGGCTCAACTAGGAGTCAGCAACCCTAGGGTTAACTAAATAGAGGAAGTGCATAGAATGTGAATGGACAGTTCAGGGTTTCTGACACAATGGGACTAGTTTAACCAAGCATAATTATCCCCATTTTTGCTTTCATTATTTTCCCCACAGTGGACAAAAGCAATTACTGATTGGTTGCTACTAATTAAAGCCACGTTTTGCCCACTGTTAGTAAATTACTCTTTCTCCACCTCCCAGATCACAAGCATTCCAGATAACAGATCCCATACCGGTACCAATGGATATCATGAACTACACTAGCCTCACTTTAAGGTTACTGAAAACACAGCAAGATATTAACTTAAAAACAATCCTTGAATTCTGCAAAGATCTCTTTTATAGGAAAGAGACATGCAGTATACTTTAGCTACCGTATTCATTTATTTGGAGCTTCAAAAGGATAAGGGCCATCATTGCAAATGAATTCATGTATCAGTTATAAAAAAGGAGAGCTCAGAGCAACAGAAAAGAATTAAAAACATAGGTTTATGGCACTAAAAGCATATTTACTGTTTTAGTAATAATTAGCTATTAGGAGATGAATTCAAGCTCTGTATTATTACTGTAGAAAAGGCAATTTGTCATTTTTATTACAAAAGTGCTTACTGCAACCTCATAAGCAATAAAAGGCAGGTGCCTCTTTAATCACATTAAAAACAAGTATATGAATAGAATTTAAATATACTAGAATATGTATTAATACATAAATAAGTTGATAATATTACTCTGAATTGTATTATTATAATTTATAGAGAGGGCGAACTATAAAAGATTTACAGCAATAAAACTTTGGCTAAGTGTTTATTACATAGCTGTGCAGTGCCCAGTGATAGCCTAGTGTGTTGGACCGGCATGTTTATACATTAAGATATTGTTTTATTCACTTTTGTTCATTTCTATGGGAAGAGGCTCAACAACAGTTTGACGCAGATCCAACCAACATTTTCAAGCAAACCAAAAAATCTTTATAATATTTTAAATGTTGTCAATAAGTTACAACCAAAATGTTAGCTTTGCTATGTCAGGAATGTCCCTTAAAGGAACAGTACCACCAAAAACTGAAAGTGTTTTAAAGTAATGAAAATATCACGTAGTGTTGCCCTGCACTGGTAAAACTGATGTGTTTGCTTCAGAAACACTACTATAGTTCATATAAACAAGCTGCTGAATAGCAATGGCAGAAATTGAAAAATGGCTATATGGCACAGGATAAATAATGGATAACTGATAACATTTTGTTCTACAGAGCTATCTGCTATCTGCTGTGTAACTTGAGCCTTTTCTCCTTTGACTAACTGCCCCCATGGCTACACAGCAGCTTATTTATATAAACAGTAGTGTTTCTTAAGCAAACACAGCAGTTTTACTAGTGCAGGGCAACACTGCATTATATTTTCATTACTTTAAATCAATTTCATTTTTTGATGTTACTGGTCCTTTAAGAGGGGTTTAAAATCTATGTAGGATATTATTAATGTATCACAGTGAAACAGTAAAACTAGTTTTAGGGTTGAACTCCACGGCACGATAAGGACCAATTCATCATACGGCGATGACATGCATGCAACGTGCAGAATATAATGGGACTGATCGAGAAATCGCAGGTACAAACTACATGTAACACTGCACGTTGCATCTTCATCCGACAGACATATCGTGCGTAGTTTGTACCTGCGGTTTCTCGATCAGTCCAATTATATTCTGTATGTTCGACATGTCGCATGCATGTCATCGCCGTGCAGCGAAGTTCAGCCCTTAGGGTGACAATGGATAGAGTTAGAAAATTATGACGTAGTTAGTATTTGGGCATCAGAAACAAAAGCAGAACAATGTAAATTAATGGTAGGGTAAAGTAGGAATGAGGAAAACTATTTTTCTTAGTTGTTTTCCTTTATTTGTTTTTTTTTTTTAAACACCACTTTTAAGAGACCTGCCACTGGAGCACTCTATTGATCCCAGGCAAGAAAGTAAGATGACTAAAATATGGACAATGAACAGAAAGTCTCTGTGACCTTGTCTCTGCTTGTGGCAGATAAAGCAGAGCCAAGAGAAGCAACTCTGAAAAAACATAAATCTGATTAAATAGTGAAACTGTGGAAGTGGAGCTACCTGTTCATTAAAAGGGTTGTTCACTTTTAAAATAACTTTAAGTATGATATTGAAAGTGAAATTCAGAGACAATTTGCAATTGGTTTTCATTTTTTATTATATGTGTTTTTTTTTTTCTTATTTACCTTTCCCCAGAATCCATAGCAGGTGGGGCAAAGGGGCAATTCCATGTATAAATACCACCAGAACCCATAGTAGGATGGAAAAGGGGCAATTCCGTGTATAATACCCCTAGAAACCATAGCAGGACTGCAAAAGGGGAAATCCCATGTATAAATTCCCCCAGAACCCATAGCAGGATGGCAAAGGGGCAATTCCGTGTATAAATACCACCAGAACCCATAGTAGGATGGCAAAGGGGCAATTCCATGTATAAATACCCCACAGAAACCATAGCAGGATGGCAAAGAGGCAATTCCGTGTAAATACCCCCAGAACCCATAGCAAGACGGCAAAGAGGAAATTCCATGTATAAATTCCCCCAGAACCCATAGCAAAGGGGCAATTCCATCTATGAATACAACCAGATGCAGTGCATTTGGGTGTCTGGCATGGCGGTGGCTCGTCACTCGGTAGAGTAATTGCTTAGGCAAGCATTCCCATTGGGTTGATGTTATGCTACTGTTACTTGTTGTTTATATTGATGTGGTTAATAAAGCTTCAGCGTTTAACCCTTTAAGTGCCAGCAGAATTTCACATTTCTGGTACGCGAAATGCCAGACGTTTTTTAAGCATTTGGTACTTGTTCAGTTTAACAAGGTTTTTCTGTAGGAAAACCTCCATGAAACTAGGAAAATTATATATTGTTTTTTTCGTTATAAATTGGACTTTGACATGCAAGTGTAATTTTGCAACTTTTCTGGAGATTTAGTGTGTATTTTGGGTGAAATATGTAAAAAAAAAATAAAATTATTAAAAAATTGAGTATATCTTGAGTTTTTTTTCCACAGAAAAGTTGATTTTACGAGCATTTTTTTTGTGTTTGTAAAAGCCGTGATCCTGCCAAGTCCAACGATACCAAATATGTATCAGTAACCCACTTTTTTTGTCCAGGAGTAACCCCCAAACTAAATCAGCATTTTCTAGAATTTTACACCAGAACAAAGTAGATAAGCACATGTAACAGTTGATGCAGCATAACTTATATGTAAATTTAAATTATCCCTTCAAGTTTGGTATTTTTAGAAACAACAGACCTTCAGGTTTGTAGGGGTGCTGTATTTTTTACTCAAATTGAAATACATTTTACCAGCGCATCATGAAATTTAGAGCTTTTTTGTTGCATTTTTAGTTTTTTTCTAAAATGTAAACTTAGACGCAGGATCAAATGTAAATCTGACAAAACAACACGGTTATAAATGTTGAAACCACAGACAATTTGAAAGACAAACTTCTCATGAATAAAACAATACCCCATATGTATGGATACACATAGAGACGCAGCCACCAAACACCCCAAAACAGGAGCAATGCATAAGGGCAATTGCAGTTGAAAATCTGGGGACTGCGCTCTATGTGTACTACTTGCAGTTTTTCCATCTAAACACCCCCAAAATGTGAAATAACCCCCACAAAACATACATTACCGAAAAGTACACTTCTTCAGCTATTCAAAGATGCCATTCTCGCTTTTCTACACGGAGAATTGTGGCCGCAGTCCTTCGTAGAAGTCCGAGACTTGGCCTGAAATAAAGGAAAAAAGATATACAAAGCTAGATTTCCCCCTAACTATCCATGGTAACTACCAAAAACCTGCTCAATAACAATCTGCAAGTCCCCTGAATGAAATGATACCCCCTATGTATGGATACACATAGAGACGCAGCCACCAAACACCCCAAAACAGGAGCAATGCAGAAGGGCAATTGCAGTTGAAAATCTGGGGGCTGCGCTCTATGTGTACTACTTGCGGTTTTTCAGTCTAAACACCCCCAAACTCTGAAATAACCCCCACAAACCATATATTATCGTAAAGTGCACTTCTTCAGCTATTCAAAGACGCCATTCTTGCTTTTCTACACGGAGAATTGTGGCCGCAGTCCTTCGTAGAAGTCCGAGACTTGGTCTGAAATAAAGGAAAACAGATATACAAAGCTAGATTTCTCCCTAACTATCCATGGTAACTACCAAAAACCTGCTCAATAACAATCTGCAAGTCCCCTGAATGAAATGATACCCCCTATGTATGGATACACATAGAGACGCAGCACCAAAACCCCAAAACAGGAGCAATGCAGAAGGCAATTGCAGTTGAAAATCTGGGGGCTGCGCTCTATGTGTACTACTTGTGGTTTTTCAGTCTAAACACCCCAAACTCTGAAATAACCCCCACAAACTATATATTCCGTAAAGTGCACTTCTTCAGCTATTCAAAGACGCCATTCTTGCTTTTCTACAGGAGAATTGTGGCCGCAGTCCTTCGAGAAGTCCGAGACTTGGTCTGAAATAAAGGAAAAAAGATATACAAAGCTAGATTTCTCCCTAACTATCCATGGTAACTACCAAAACCTGCTCAATAACAATCTGCAAGTCCCCCTGAATGAAACGATACCCCTATGTATGGATACACATAGAGACGCAGCCACCAAACACCCAAAACAGGAGCAATGCAGAAGGGCAATTGCAGTTGAAAATCTGGGGGCTGCGCTCTATGTGTACTACTTGTGGTTTTTCAGTCTAAACACCCTAAACTCTGAAATAACCCCCACAAACCATATATTACCGTAAAGTACACTTCTTCAGCTATTCAAAGACGCCATTCTTGCTTTTCTACACGGAGAATTGTGGCCGCAGTCCTTCGTAGAAGTCCGAGACTTGGTCTGAAATAAAGGAAAAAAGATATACAAAGCTAGATTTCTCCCTAACTATCCATGGTAACTACCAAAAACCTGCTCAATAACAATCTGCAAGTCCCCTGAATGAAATGATACCCCTATGTATGGATACACATAGAGACGCAGCCACCAAACACCCCAAAACAGGAGCAATGCAGAAGGCATTGCAGTTGAAAATTGGGGCTGCGCTCTATGTGTACTACTGTGGTTTTTCAGTCTAAAACCCCAAACTCTGAAATAACCCCACAAACTATATATTACCGTAAAGTGCACTTCTTCAGCTATTCAAAGACGCATTCTTGCTTTTTACACGGAGAATTGTGGCCGCAGTCCTTCGTAGAAGTCGAACTTGGTCTGAAATAAAGGAAACAGATATACAAAGCTAGATTTCTCCTCTATCCTGTAACTACAAACCTGCTCAATACAATCTGCAAGTCCCCTGAATGAATGATACCCCTATGTATGGATACACATAGAGACGCAGCCACCAAACACCCAAAACAGGAGCAATGCAGAAGGGCATTGCAGTTGAAAATCTGGGGCTCGCTCTATGTGTACTACTTGTGGTTTTTCAGTCTAAACACCCCAAACTCTGAATAACCCCCACAAACATATATTACGTAAGTCACTTCTTCAGCTATTCAAAGACGCCATTCTTGCTTTTCTACACGGAGAATGTGGCCGCAGTCCTTCGTAGAAGTCCGAGACTTGGTCTGAAATAAAGAAAAAGATATACAAGCTAGATTTCTCCCTAACTATCCATGGTAACTACCAAAACCTGCTCAATAACAATCTGCAAGTCCCCCTGAATGAAAGATACCCCTATGTATGGATACACATAGAGACGCAGCCACCAAACACCCAAAACAGAGCAATGCAGAAGGGCAATTGCAGTTGAAAATCTGGGGCTGCGCTCTATGTTACTACTTGTGGTTTTTCAGTCTAAACACCCAAACTCTGAAATAACCCCACAAACCATATTTACCGTAAAGTCACTTCTTCAGCTATTCAAAGACGCCATTCTTGCTTTTCTACACGGAGAATTGTGGCGCAGTCCTTCGAGAAGTCCGAGACTTGGTCTGAAATAAAGGAAAAAAGATATACAAAGCTAGATTTCTCCCTAACTATCCATGGTAACTACAAAACCTGCTCATAACAATCTGCAAGTCCCCTGAATGAAAGATACCCCCTATGTATGGATACACATAGAGACGCAGCCACCAAACACCCAAAACAGGAGCAATGCAGAAGGGCAATTGCAGTTGAAAATCTGGGGGCTGCGCTCTATGTGTACTACTTGTGGTTTTTCAGTCTAAACACCCCAAACTCTGAAATAACCCCACAAACATATATTACCGTAAAGTACACTTCTTCAGCTATTCAAAGACGCCATTCTTGCTTTTCTACACGGAGAATTGTGGCCGCAGTCCTTCGCAGAAGTCCGAGACTTGGTCTGAAATAAAGGAAAAAAGATATACAAAGCTAGATTTCTCCCTAACTATCCATGGTAACTACCAAAAACTGCTCAATAACAATCTGCAAGTCCCCTGAATGAAATGATACCCCCTATGTATGGATACACATAGAGACCAGCCACCAAACACCCAAAAGGAGATGCAGAAGGACAATGCAGTGAATATCTGGGGGCTGCGCATTTATGTGTAGGTCTACTTGGTTTTCATCCTAAACTCCCAACTCTGTTAAAACCCCCACAAACCATATTTACGTAAAGTACACTTCTTAGTATTGCAAAGATGCCATTCTTGCTTTCTACACGGAGAATTGTGGCCGCAGTCCTTCGAGAAGTCCGAGACTTGGTCTGAAATAAAGGAAAAAAGATATACAAAGCTAGATTTCTCCCTAACTATCCATGGTAACTACCAAAAACTGCTCAATAACAATCTCAAGTCCCCTGAATGAAATGATACCCCCTATGTATGGATACACATAGAGACACAGCCACCAAACACCCAAAACAGGGACAATGCATAATATTGGGGCTGCGAATTTATAGAGGTTCTCAACTTTTCTATCCTAAACTGCACCTTTTCTGTTAATAACCCCCACAAACCATATATTTTTTGAAAAGTACACTTCATTAGATATTCAAAGATGCCATTCTTACTTTTCTACACGGAGAATTGTGGCCGCAGTCCTTCGTAGAATCCGAGACTTGGTCTGAAATAAAGGAAAAAAGATATACAAAGCTAGATTTCTCCCTAAGTTCCATGGTAACTACAAAAACCTGCTCAATAACAATCTGCAAGTCCCCCTGAATGAAATGATACCCCTATGTATGGATACACATAGAGACACAGCCACCAAACACTCCAAAACAGGGACAATGCTAATATTGGGCTGCGAATTTATACGAGGTTCTCAACTTTTCTAATCCTAAACTGCACCTTTTCTGTTAAATAACCCACAAACCATATATTTTTGAAAAGTACACTTCATTAGATATTCAAAGATGCCATTCTTACTTTTCTACACGGAGAATTGTGGCCGCAGTCCTTCGTAGAAATCCGAGACTTGGTCTGAAATAAGGAAAAAAAAGATATACAAACTTAGATTTCCCCTAAGTTTCCATGGAAAACTAACAAAAACCTGCTCAATAACAATCTGCAAGTCCCCCTGAATAAAATGATACCCATATGTATGCATAAACATAGAGACACAGCCACAAACATCCCAAAACAGGGACAATGCGTAATATTGGTGCTGTGAATTTAGGTGCATGTATCCATATATCATCTGAAACTGTCCCTTACTGATGAAATAACCCCCAAAAACTAAGATTTCTTGAAAATAAACACCTTCAACTATTCAGAGATGCCATTCATGCTTTACTGCTTGGAGAATTTTGGCCACATTCTGCATTGTAGAACTCTGCTTTGGTCTGAAATAAAGGAAAAGATAGTATACAAAGTTAAGATTTATCTCCCAGGGAATTTTGGGACCACTTTATGGATCTGCATCTGGGTGCTACTACCCCAAAATATATTTCACTCACCTATTCGGATATATTGTAGTGGAGTGTCTTTGAGTTCCATCTGTCCTGTGGTGTTACGATACGAATTCCTTTGCTTCTTCCTACACTATTTCGCCAATGACAAAATCTGTACCACATTTACAAATACATTTTCCAACAGAAACCATAGTAAATTTGGCCCATAAATTATGCAAGTGTCCTAAGAAGTTTAGGAATTTAGGTGGCAACAATGAGGATTGGGCATTAGCAGCTGAAATACTCACAAATCCAGAGATACCTAAATCTACAAAAACAAATGCAAATGTTGCTCAGAAATACAGACAAAACTATAGATAACTGCGCTGATAGACGAGCTTTTGAGGTGCCAGTAAAATAAAAGACTTGTAGCATCAGCATTAGAGATGCACATCATCCCACGTATTCATCACGCACCACAAGTTCTATCGTGTGCCCTCTCGCCAACCAGCACCTCATTTTGCTATTTACCACCAGCGCAATAGAAGTGCTATCCATAACACAACTGGTCTAAAACACCATTGCTCAACACAAAAGCTGAATGCCTAGACTAAGAACAATTGGAGTAGACACTCGCACACCCGTTGTGCAGGTATATAGCTTTGCTCGGTGCACAGTGAATGGAGATACGGTGGCCTCCTAGTAACGTCTTGTATCTGCAGGGCAAGCCCTAGCAAAGGTTTTTACTGCGGTGGCACCACGGCAGTAAAAACCTTTGCAAGGGCTTGCCCTGCAGATACAAGTCTCGTGTGCTAGTGTGGTTTTTTGATTTAGACTAAGAACAAACCTACATACAAGTTTTTACTGCTACATTGCACTGCTCACCCAGTGCCAAATCCTATATAAAAAAATCAAAGATCACTACTATACAGAAAAAAAACTGTCATTGTTTGCCTTGTCAAACTTTTTTTTTTTATTAACAACATCTATACCCAGTTATAAGCGAAGTAGGGACCTGCCAAAATGTTAGATCTCAATAGGGGGCTTGAATCTGAAAAACCACTCCACAAAAAAAAAAAAAAAAAAGAAAAGTATCACTCTGCCAGCACACCTAAACAGCTACTGCTAGCATGTGCATAAAAACCTAGAGCATGCCAAGTTTACTATACAGATTTACTAAATCCTTTACCACCAACAACCAGAGAGCCCTAACCTACCAACACAACACAGAATTCAAGCCCTCTCGTAGTGTACCACAGTGTGGTACACCTCAAAACAGGGTTGGAAACACAAAGCAGGCTTGCTAGGACACTTGGGACAAAAATACCGCACATCTTTTCTAACACCCCTGGAACGGCAAACCTTACAAGCTCTCTGGGCATATCTTTTATTAGGAGTTGGTGGAATTTGGGCAATGAAATGCTTACCCACCATTCGGCAACATTGTCATTGCAGGCATTTCTGGAACCTCCTGTACATCACAAACAAAAGGGCAGGGAGCAGCTGCAGCAGATAATTGTAAAAACTCAATTTTGGGCCTGGTACTGCCGTTTTGTAAACGACATAAGAATTATAAAGGGCCATTTGGATCATATAAATTGCGGCTTTTTGTACCAGGCCCTGGTTTTTCTGGTGGCGTCGTAATAAGTTTGGATTTGGTCGGTTTTATCGACGCCACCCATATGCTTACTATATTCTTTACAACAGAGTGGCTTTGATTTTGCGGGCCTATCACCACTTCTGTGTTGGACAACTACACTCTCATTGTGGATAGTAGTAAGCATAAAAACATTTTTGGTGTCTGCAAATTTTAATGCCAGGAGCTCATCGCTTCTTAGAGCATGTACTTCTCCACGTTTCAATTTCTTATCCACCAGTTCCTTGGGCAGTCCTCTGCGGTTACGCCTAACAGTGCCACAAGCTGGGGTGTCCAACCAGTAAAGGGTTCTGAATAAGGGGATGCTTGTGTAAAAGTTATCCACGTATAAGTGGTAACCTTGGCCCAACAGTGGAGTAATGAGCTCCCAGACAATTTTACCACTGACAGTCAAGTCAAGGGGACAGCCGGGGGGTCCAAATTAGTGTCCTTTCCCTCGTAGATCATGAAAAAACTAGTATAGCCCGAGCTGCTTTCACAGAGTTTGTAAAATTTCATCCCATATCGAGCACGCTTACTAGGGATGTATTGGCGAAATTTTAGGCGCCCTTTGAAGAGCAAAAGGGACTCGTCCACACATATATTTTGGGAGGGGGAGTAGACCTCTGTGAAGCGCTGAGACAGGCTATCTATAAGGGCCTCAATTTGTAAAGCCTGTCGTAACCGGGCTCATTAGGGGGAACAGCCGCTGCATTGTCGTTAAAATGAAGAAACCGCAGTAAAATTTGATAACGGTTTCTTGGCATAACGGCTGAAAAAAGAGGGATGGAAAGGACTGTAGTGGTATCCCAGTATGAAGCTAAGGTGTTGCGTTCTACGAGTCCCATTGCCAATGTGAGCGCCAGGAATCTTTTGATTTCATTTACAGTAGTGGGATACCACGCCTGGGCTCTTGAATACCCTGGTATAGGGTGGCTGGCAAGATACTGCTCAGCGTATAAATTTGTGTAATGGACCATGTCCTGTAGGATGGCCTCTGTGATAAAAAGATTGAAGAAATCTAGGATTTCAAAGTTAGTGGTGTCCACCTTGACGCCCGTGACTGCAGTGAATGGGGGAATTTCAGGGCATAATTACAGGGAGGCCCCACATAGGCGCTCCAACTGCTGCATCACCACTACCCTCACCCTCTTCTACCTCCATGGGTGCATCTGGCACACTGCCACCAGCCTCTCCCTCTTCTTCTACTTCTTCAGCAGTAAGTGTGCCGCCACTACTAGCCTCTGCGCTAATAGTGCTGCTATCACCAACCTCTGATTCATCAGTAGAGTCATCAGATGGGACATACTCCGAATCAGAATTGCTAAATTCCTCTGAGCTGGAGTCCTCACAATACCTAGCCGCTTCTGCAGCGGTATAAAACCGTTTGGCCATTGTGCCAGAAAAATACAGACCACTGCAAAACTAGTAACAACTGCAAAGCAAGAAGCTCCTAAATCCAATCCAGCAAGATTTGACCAACTGCTAATACAAACAACCAGAGGGAAAAAAAAAAGGCAGCAAGATCTGACCAACAGTTAACCACTGCTAAAACAACAACCAGAAGAAAAAGAAAAAAAAGAAGGCAGCAAGATCTGACCAACAGTTAACCACTGCTAAAACAAACAACCAGAAGAAAAAGGAAAAAAAGAAGGCAGCAAGATCTGACCAACAGTTAACCACTGCTAAACAAACAACCAGAAGAAAAAGGAAAAAAAAGAGGCAGCAAGATCTGACCAACAGTTAACCACTGCTAAACAAACAACCAGAAGAAAAAGGAAAAAAAAAGAAGGCAGCAAGATCTGACCAACAGTTAACCACTGCTAAAAAAAACCAGAAGAAAAAGGAAAAAAAGAAGGCAGCAAGATCTGACCAACAGTTAACCACTCTAAAACAAACCAGAAGAAAAAGGAAAAAAAAGAAGGCAGCAAGATCTGACCAACAGTTAACCACTGCTAAAACAAACAACAGAAGAAAAAGAAAAAAAAAAGGCAGCAAGATCTGACCAACAGTTAACCCCTGCTAAAATAAACAACAAGAATAAAAAAAAAAAAGAAGGCAGCAAGATCTGACCAACAGTTAAACCCCTGCTAATACAAACACCAAGAAGAAGAAAAAAAAAAGGCAGCAAGATTTGACCAACAGTTAACCCTGCTAATACAAACAATCAGAAGAAGAAAAAAAAAAATAGAACTTGAACTCCTTCCAGAAATCTACAGAATAGATTACAGACAAAAACTGCACGTGCCCAAAATCGAAAAGAACCTTTTGGGGCACTAAACAAGCAAACAGGGCAAAGGAACAGTCTGGAATAAAATCACCCAAAGCACTAAACCAACAGCTTTGGAATGAAATCGGGGCCAGAAACCTAAATCAACCAGCGTCACTGCAAAACAACTTTTTTGGGCACTAAACAAGTAGCAAAGGGCAATGCAAATGAAAAACAGAATAAAACAACAAAATGTAAAAAATCAGCTAAAGCAATAAAAACCAACAGCTATTGGAATGAAATCAGGGGCCAGAAACCTAGACCAACCAGCGTCACTGCAAAGGCAAACTTTTTTGGGGGCACTAAACAAGCAGCAAAGGGCAAAGCAGAATAAAACAACAAAATATAAGAAAAAAAAACTAGAACTTGAACTCCTTCCAAAATCTACAGAATAGATTACAGACAAGACACTGCACGTGCCCAAAATCGAAAAGAACCTTTTGGGGGCACTAAACAAGCAAACAGGGCAAAGGAACAGTCTGGAATAAAAATCACCCAAAGCACTAAAACCAACAGCTATTGGAATGAATCGGGGCCAGAAACCTAAACCAACCAGCGTCACTGCAAACAACTTTTTTTTGGGCACTAAACAAGTAGCAAAGGGCAATGCAAATGAAAAACAGAATAAAACAACAAAATGAAATAAAAATCAGCTAAAGCACAAAAACAACAGCTATTGGAATGAAATCGGGGCCAGAAACCTAGACCAACCAGCGTCACTGCAAAGGCAAACTTTTTGGGGCACTAAACAAGCAGCAAAGGGCAAAGCAGAATAAAACAACAAAATATAATAAAAATCAGCTAAGACAATAAAAATAACAGCTATTGGAATGAAATTGGTGGTTAGAAACCTTGATCCACCAACGTCACTGTAAAGGCACCAAACAGCAAATAAAAGTGAAAATGCAATATAATAGATATAAAACACAAAGCAACAATGAAAATGGTAAAAAACTGCAAAAATACAATAAAATAAAGCAGATAATTATAGAACAAGAGTAGAAATAAAGTTTTAGCAAAAAAAAACCAACTACTAAAGAAAGCAAAGAAAGAAAGAAAAGAAAAGAAGTATAGGGGAAAGAAAAAGTGTAGAAGTGTGAGTGTGTGTGTGAGTGCGTGTGTGAGTGTGAGTTGTGCTTGGCAAAGATGCCTGTAAGTGTGTGAGTGTACAAAAGTGTGCTAAATGATAAAGACAGAAGAAAAAAATATCAAAAAAAAAAAACCAAATTTAGAGAGATTAGAAGGAAACAAGTAAAATAAAAGGTGTAAGGTGTTGTAGTTCAGCTCACTGAATCCAAGGCAGGCAATCAAGGCGACCAAACCAGCAGGAGAACCGCAGGAAGGCAGCAGGAGGGCTCCAACAGACACAAGTGCGCAGTAGGAGTGAAAGGGGAGGGGTCAGGAGGGCTGGATTTATTTGGGCAGCAGGAGCGCGTCACAGCCATGCGCCCTGCGTGCGCCCTGCGCTCCTATTGGTTCCAGCGACGATCGGTGGGAGACCGGTGAGTATGACCGGTTTTGCTCGTTGCCTAGGGGGTTCTGCCAGCATCTAACGTGCGCTTGCGTTTTAAATGCAACCGCTGCGCACTGGAACCCGGAAGTGCTGGAGATCGTAGAATCTACGATCTGTGGCACTTTGGTCCTTTGATCCACAGAACGTAGATTCTACGATCTGTGGCACTTAAAGGGTTAAATGTCATCATGGGATACCAAGTGTCATTATTGTAATCATTATGTTATATACGGGTAGAGATGTCGCGAACTGTTCGCCGGCGAACTTGTTCGCGCGAACATCGCGCGACGTTCGCCATTTTGGGTTCGCCATTGTTGGCGCTTTTTTTTGCCCTCTCACCCCAGACCAGCAGGTACATGGCAGCCAATCAGGAAGCTCTCCCCTGGACCACTCCCCTTCCCTATAAAAAACCGAAGCCCTGCAGCGTTTTTTCACTCTGCCTGTGTGTGCTGAAGAATAGTGTAGGGAGAGAGCTGCTGCCTGTTAGTGATTTCAGGGACAGTTGAAAGTTTGCTGGCTAGTAATCGTTTTGATACTGCTCTGTTATTGGAGGACAGAAGTCTGCAGGGTTTGAGGGACATTTAAGCTTAGGTAGCTTTGCTGGCTAGTAATCTACCTTCTACTGCAGTGCTCTGTATGTAGCTGCAGTGGGCAGCTGTCCTGCTTCTGATCTCATCTGCTGACTGCTGCAATAACAGTAGTCCTTGTAAGGACTGCTTTTATTTTATTTTTTTGTTGTTTTACTACTACTACTACTACTTACTACTATAAGAGCCCAGTGCTATTAGTCTAGCAGTGTTGGGGAGTGGGACTGGTGTGCTAATCTGCTGCTCCTAGTAGTTCAGCAGCACCAACTTAAATTTTTTTTTTTTAATATTCATTTTTTTTTATTTTACTTTTTTTATTTTACTACCGCTTGTAGTAGTGTATAAGTTGACCTTTTAGGCATTATTTGCCCTGTAGGCATTATTTGCACACTGTTTTCTTCAACCCGCCATCTAGCTGTGTGACCTTGTTCACATTCTGTCTAAATATCCATAATATTACCGTCTCCAGAAAAAACACCGGAGTGACTTTTTTCAAGCAGCCATAATATATTTACGTAATCCGTATCCACCGCTGTAGTAGTGTATACGTTGACCTTGTAGGCATTATTTGCACACTGTTTTCTTCAACCCGCCATCTAGCTGTGTGACCTTGTTCACATTCTGTCTAAATATCCATAATATTACCGTCTCCAGAAAAAACACCGGAGTGACTTTTTTCAAGCAGCCATCATATATTTTACGTAATCCGTATCCACCGCTGTAGTAGTGTATACGTTGACCTTGTAGGCATTATTTGCACACTGTTTTCTTCAACCCGCCATCTAGCTGTGTGACCTTGTTCACATTCTGTCTAAATATCCATAATATTACCGTCTCCAGAAAAAACACCGGAGTGACTTTTTTCAAGCAGCCATATATATTTTACGTAATCCGTATCCACCGCTGTAGTAGTGTATACGTTGACCTTGTAGGCATTATTTGCACACTGTTTTCTTCAACCCGCCATCTAGCTGTGTGAGCTTGTTCACATTTTGTCTAAATATTGATAATATTATCGTCTCTAGAAAAACCACTTGAGTTACTTTTTTTCAAGCAGCATTCATATATTTTACGTAATCCGTATCCACCGCTGTAGTAGTGTATACGTTGACCTTGTAGGCATTATTTGCACAGTGTTTTCTTCAACCCGCCATCTAGCTGTGTGTATTATCGTTTCCAGAAAAACCAACTGAGTTTTTGTTGTTGTTGTTGTTTTTTTAAAAATAATGCCAGGCAAAGGCAGGCCGCCACGCAGAGGCCGTGCTAGGGGCCGTGCTGCTATGCAATCCTGTGGCCCTAGCAAATTGCCCAGTTTTAAAAAGCCAATGACCCTGAACTCCCAAAATGCTGAAGAGGTAGTTGACTGGCTTACACAGCACACCCCATCCTCTACCGTTTCTAACTTTACCACAACATCCTCCTCATCCTCCACTGCTATGGCCACCCCACGTAACACTTCCTCCACCACCGGTGCCCCTTCTTCACTGGGGTCAGAGGAGTTATTTTCCCATGAGTTTCTTGAACTGAGTAATGCGCAACCATTATTGCCAGAAGAAGATGAAGGAGATGAGGACCTTACACCAGATTTAATTCTGGCAGAGAACACGATAGAGATGGACATAATGAGTGATGAGGAGGAGGTCCCCGCTGCTGCTTCCTTCTGTGATGTGTCAGAAGAAATTGATGCATCTGAGGAGAATGATGATGAGGAGATTGATGTTTTGTGGGTGCCTAGTAGAAGAGAGCAAGAGGAGGGTAGTTCAGATGGAGAGACGGAGAGTCAGAGAGGCAGTAGGAGAATAAGACTTAGAAGAAGCAGGGAGGACAGCCCGCAGGGATCAGTAGGGCAACAACATGTATCGGCACCTGTGTTCAGCCGGCCAACGCACCCCGCCATTGCCGCCAATCCGCCAACTTCTACTGTTACCGCCAGATCGCACACTTCCAAAAAGTCAGCAGTGTGGGATTTTTTTAATGTGTGTGCCTCTGACAAAAGCATTGTAATTTGCAATGAGTGCAGTCAGAAACTGAGCCTTGGTAAGCCCAACAGCCACATAGGTACAACTTCTATGCGAAGGCACATGAGCGGCAAGCACAAAGCACTTTGGGAGCAACACCTCAAAGGCAACAGGCAAACTAAAAGCCACACTCCTTCTGGTCCAGCATCTTACTGCTCTACCTCTGCTCTCCTTGACCCGTCTGAACCACCCTCCACTCCGCCTTCCACCTTGACCACCTGTTCCCATTCCCAGTCATCTGCCACCAGCCAAGTTTCTGTGAAGGCCATGTTTGAGCGTAAGAAGCCAATGTCTGACTGTCACCCCCTTGCCCGGCGTCTGACAGCTGGCTTGTCTGCACTCTTAGCCCGCCAGCTTTTACCATACCAGCTGGTGGACTCTGAGGCCTTCCGCAAATTTGTAGCAATTGGGACACCGCAGTGGAAGGTACCCAGCCGCAATTTTTTTTCTAAAAAGGGAATACCACACCTGTACCAACATGTGCAGAGCCAAGTTACCGCATCTCTGTCACTTAGTGTTGGGCCAAAGGTCCATATGACTACTGACGCATGGTCCTCCAAGCATGGTCAGGGCAGGTATGTCACCTACACTGCCCACTGGGTGAACTTGGTAATGGCTGGGAAGCAGGGAATGGGTAGCTCAACAACAACAGTGGAGTTGGTGTCACCGCCACGGATTGCACGCGGTTCTGCCACCACCTCTACTCCTCCATCGCTCTCTACCTCGTCTTCTTCTTCTTCTTACTCTGCTGCTGGGTCCTCCTTCTCCTCCTCCACACCTGTGCACCCCCAGCTCCCCCTAGGCTATTCGACGTGCCAGGTACGCCGTTGTCACGCTGTCTTGGGGATGACGTGCCTGGAAAGCAAAAACCATACCGGATCTGTACTCCTGTCATCTCTGCAGTCACAGGCCGATCGGTGGCTGACCCCACACCAACTGCAGATCGGAAAAGTGGTGTGTGACAATGGAAGCAATCTGTTGGCAGCGTTGAGACTAGGCAATTTAACACATGTGCCCTGCATGGCACATGTGTTAAATTTAATAGTCCAACATTTTGTCTCCAAGTACCCAGGATTCCAGGACGTTCTCACCCAGTCCAGAAAGGTGTCGGCCCATTTCAGACGTTCCTACACAGCCATGGCACGCCTTGCTGACATTCAGCAGCGCTACAACATGCCAGTCAGGCGTTTGATTTCTGACAGCCAGACTCGCTGGAATTCAACGCTCCTTATGTTGGAACGTCTGCTGCAACAACAAAGGGCCGTCAACGAGTACCTTTTTGAACTGGGTGGTAGGACTGGATCTGCACAGCTGGGGATTTTTTTCCCCCGTTACTGGGTGCTTATGCGCGATGCCTGCAGGCTCATGCGACCTTTTGAAGAGGTGACAAATATGGTCAGTCGCACCGAAGGCACCATCAGCGACCTAATACCCTTCGCTTTCTTCCTGGAGCGTGCCGTGCGACGAGTGACAGATGAGGCTGTAGACCAGCGTGACGAGGAGCTGGAAGCGCACGATTTCTGGTCGGAATCACCAGAACGAACCCAGGCACCTGCTGCAACGCAGGGAGAGGTGCCAGAAGTGGAGTCAGAGGAGGAAGGTGGCTTTGTGGAGGAGGAGGAGGAGGACCAACAGGAGCAGGCTTCCCAGGGGGCTAGTGGTGACCTTTTGGGGACCCCTGGTCTTGTACGTGGCTGGGGGAGGAGACCGTGGATGATGCAGTCCTTGATAATGAGGAAGCGGAGATGGATAGCTCTGCATCCAACCTTGTGAGAATGGGGTCTTTCATGCTGTCATGCCTGTTGAAGGACCCCCGTATCAAGAGGCTTAAGGAGAAGGACCTGTACTGGGTCGCAACGCTACTAGACCCTCGGTACAAGCATAAAGTGTCAGAAATGTTACCAACATACCACAAGTCCGAAAAGATGCAGCATTTACAAACCAGCCTGCAAAACATGTTGTACAATGCTTTTAAGGGTGATGTCACTTCAGGAACTCATCAACATTCCAGGGGCAGAGGTGCCAGTAATCCTGCCACGAGCACACCTGCAAGGACAAAGCCCTTTGGCCAGTCTGTAACGTCAGACATGCAAATGTTTTTCAGTCCAAGGCAGCGCCAAACCCTTCTGGATCCACCCTCAAAGAACGCCTCGACCGGCAGGTAGCGGACTACCTGGCATTAACTGCAGATATCGACACTCTGAGGAGCGATGAACCCCTGGACTACTGGGTGCGCAGGCTTGATCTGTGGCCAGAGCTGTCACAATTTGCCATGAACCTCTTGTCTTGCCCAGCCTCAAGTGTGCTCTCAGAAAGGACCTTCAGTGCAGCAGGAGGGATTGTAACTGAGAAGAGAACTCGCCTAGGTCACAAAAGTGTCGATTACCTGACCTTTATTAAAATGAATGAGGGGTGGATCTCGGAGGGTTACTGCACGCCGGAAGACTTGTTCTGACTTCTATGCAGCTGTCCTTCTCTTCAAGCCTCATGACTCCACACACAGCTGTCCTTTAGCGTCCTCCTCCTCCCTCCGCCACCGTTACAAACTAGGGTGCAAACCCTACTGGTTTAATTTTTTCTGGCCTCTGTGCTTCAGTGGCTGCAACCAAAAAAACTGGGCAAACAATGTCTACAAGGTCAACGTATGGCAAAAAATGACTATTTTCAGCATTTATATGGCATATTTTTTCTGGCAACTGTGCTTCAGTGGCTGCGTCCAAAAAAATGGCATATTTTCAGCATTTATATGGCATAATTTTTCTGGCCTCTGTGCTTCAGTGGCTGCAACCAAAAAAATGCATATTTTCTGCATTTATATGGCATAATTTTTCTGGCAACTGTGCTTCAGTGGCTGCGACCAAAAAAATGCATATTTTCTGCATTTATATGGCATAATTTTTCTGGCCTCTGTGCTTCAGTGGCTGCAACCAAAAAAATTTATATTTTCAGCATTTATATGGCATAATTTTTCTGGCCTCTGTGCTTCAGTGGCTGCAACCAAAAAAATGCATATTTTCAGCATTTAATATGGCATAATTTTTCTGGCAACTGTGCTTCAGTGGCTGCGACCAAAAAAATGCATATTTTCAGCATTTATATGCATAATTTTTCTGGCCTCTGTGCTTCAGTGGCTGCGACCAAAAAATGCATATTTTCAGCATTTATATGGCATAATTTTTCTGGCCTCTGTGCTTCAGTGGCTGCAACCAAAAAAATTGATATTTTCAGCATTTATATGGCATAATTTTTCTGGCCTCTGTGCTTCAGTGGCTGCAACCAAAAAAATGCATATTTTCAGCATTTATATGGCATAATTTTTCTGGCAACTGTGCTTCAGTGGCTGCGACCAAAAAAATGACTATTTTCAGCATTTATATGGCATATTTTTTCTGGCCTCTGTGCTTCAGTGGCTCGGCCAAAAACTGGCAAACAATGCCTACAAGGTCAACGACTTACCTTGTAGCATTGTTTGCCAGTTTTTTTGGCCGCACACTGAAGCTAGAGGCCAGAAAATATGCCATATAAATGCTGAAAATGCATTTTGCCATACGTTGACTCAACGTATATGGCAAAAATACTATTTCAGCATTATATGGCATATTTTTCTGGCAACTGTGCTTCAGTGGCTGCGACCAAAAAAACTGGGCAACAATGCCTACAAGGTCAACGTATGGCAAAAATGACTATTTTCAGCATTTATATGGCATATTTTTTCTGGCAACTGTGCTTCAGTGGCTGCAACCAAAAAAACTGGGCAAACAATGTCTACAAGGTCAACGTATGGCGAAAAATTACTATTTTCAGCATTTATATGGCATATTTTTTATGGCAACTGTGCTTCAGTGGCTGCGTCCAAAAAAACTGGGCAAACAATGCCTACAAGGTCAACGTATGGCAGTTGTTTAAAGAGAACAGTAGATTACTAGCCAGCAAAGCTACCTAAGCTAAAATGTCCCTCAAATCCCTGCAGACTTCTGTCCCTCCAATACAGAGCAGTATCAAGCAGATTACTAGCCAGCAAACTTACTATCATCTGTCCCTGAAATCACTAACAGCTCTCCCCCTACACTATCTCTTCCAAGCACACACAGGCAGATTTTTCAGATACATTTTTGCCCTTGATCCCCCTCTGGCATGCCACTGTCCAGGTCGTTGCACCCTTTAAACAACTTTAAAATCATTTTTCTGGCCAGAAATGTCTTTTCTAGATGTTAAAGTTCGCCTTCCCATTGAAGTCTATGGGGTTCGCGAACCGTTCGCGAACCGCTCGCATTTTTGCGCAAGTTCGCGAATATGTTCGCGAACTTTTTTTCCAACGTTCGCTACATCCCTATATACGGGGTTGAGCTGAAGGGGTAAGACCAGTGGCTTTAAATCGGCCTAGGTCAAAGTTACCTATTGGTCAGATAGGTAAAGTAAAAGCATCTCATAATACTTTTATGGCAAAATTATAAAATAGCATGCAAAAACAATGTAATGATAGCTGTAAACAAAGGTTTTATTTCTGATGTCATTATCTCTTTACAGCTTGAAGATACAATGCAGTTTTGACCAATTTATTAAATGCGTGGGGGGGGGTGATGAGAAACAACAGGTGAGCATGGGATGTTTTGGTGTAAATTGATCCAGAGTGCTTTTCATACACGAGGGGGCAAATTTACTTATGGTCGAATATCGAGGCTTAATTAACCCTCGATATTCGACTGTCAAAGTTAAATCCTTCGACTTCAAATATCGAAGTCGAAGGATTTAGTGCTATTCGCTCGATCGAACGATTAAATCCTTCAAATCGTTCGATTTTTGTTCGACCAAAAAAAGATTGCTAAGCCTATGGGGACCTTCCCCATAGGCTAACATTGACTTCGGTAGCTTTTAGGTGGCGAACTAAGGGGTCAAAGTTTTTTCTTAAAGAGACAGTACTTCGACTATCGAATGGTCGAATAGTTGAACGATATTTAGTTTGAATCGTTAGATTCGAAGTCGAAGGTCGAAGTAGCCCATTCAATGGTCGAAGTAGCCAAAAAAAAACATTCAAAATACGACGTTTTTTTTTCTTCAATTCCTTTACTCAAACTAAGTAAATGTGCCCAATAATATGCTCTTTTTTCATCTGGGAATTGGGTGAAAAAAATGGAGCAATATGTGCAATGGTGAAGGATAATCTAAGTGGATAATTGAGTTGATGTAGATAATTAGTGATTAAATTTGCGAATTTACTATGAAACTTACAAAACGGTGAAAAATTTGCAAAACGCTGCGTTGCGCGCCTGTGAATTTTCGTGGCAGTTTGGCTGGCTGCAAATTCGCTGGCTGCAAATCGCGGGAGTTCGCCCATCACTATAGATAATATATATTTTTTGCATCATGTAACTGCAGTGATATAGCCTGTGTGGAGCTGTCCACAACATTTGTATGCTTCAAGGCACAGCTTCCATATACCAGTATTACAAATCTGTTTCTCTAACACTGGTGTCTGTGCCTTATAACTGGCGTTTAATAAAAACATGTTTGTTACATTGTATTTGATCTCTGTGAATCCTGATTAAATCTGTATACTGTAATATGGGGATTTGTTTGAAGTGCAAAAATATTTAGAACTGGAACTTAATGGGTCTAAATGAATGCAAGGACAGTGTAACCAACACTAGACTGTTACATTTTTATGTTTTTTTTCAGCAATGTGTTTAAGTGCAGGCCCTGTCCAACTTGGAAGGGAAAAGGCAACTGGTTTGCAGAATGTTAAAGGAAAGAGACACAACATCTGTAGGAAGAGTTATTATTCATCTGACATCTGCTAAGGAGTTGGCAGATGTCACAGCAATAAACTGGAAACTGCAAAGGATTGATTCAAAGATAAAAAATTGGATAATCCAAGATGTCACAATGATAAAGGTTTTCTTCCTAGCATTACATTGATCTATGCAATTCCCTTTGTACTTATTCCATTAACAACACTTCAAATGCAAACCATATAGCCAGCGGAAAAAGCCTGCAACAGGAACGCTGAAAAGAACTCTACTAACAGCAATTAAAAACAAACTATAGGAGAAATGTTTTATGTCTGCTGAGCAGTTTAATGTACACGGTGCTCCTCTCATAGAATATGCAATGTATTAGACATCTTACTTCATAATGTGCTCTTTATAATGTACTAGATGGCTGTTGCATCCAGTAGCTTATCCAAATGAGCGTTTGGGGAAAGTTGAATGCATCTGACATCACTAACTTGTTTGTAGTTGAACTTATATTTCCACATGGCAAATAATTTACTAGTAGGTGTAGTAGAGTAATAGAAAACCAACAGATCCAACAGTCATGACATGGATGCTACTAATTCTGTGTAACTGAATCATTAATTGAGGCTTGTTCAAAATAGCAGTGTGGTGTTCATTTAGTGAGATCATTCATTTCGTGAAAAAAACAGGTGTCAATTACAGTCCTTATTTAAGGAAGGAAGGAAGGCAGCAAATGTTGTGCATGCTGGTTATAGTGCCTTACTCTCTGAAAATCTGAATATAATGGCTCTTTCCACACATTGTTCAGAAGAACAGCATACTTTGATTCAAAAGTTGATCAGAGAGGGGAAAACATATAAAGAAGTGCAGAAAACGATAGGCTGCTCAGCTAAAATGATCCCAAATGCTGTAAAATTACATTGAAGAAAGCAGAAAACTACCTTTCCAATGGATACAAGAATAGCCAAATAGCAAAGACTCAGCCAAAGATCAGCTCCAGGAAGATCAAAGAAGGTATATAAATATCTGTGAGTAGTGTTACAATTAGAAGACTCCTATGTGAAGCCAAGCTATCGGCAAGAAACCCCAGCAAAGTCCCATTGTTGAAAAAAAGACGTGCTGAAGAGTTTACAATTTGCCGAAGAACACACTGACTGGCCGAAAGAGAAATGGCGCAAGGTTTGTGAACTGATGAAAGCAAGATTGTTCTTTTTGGGTCTAGGGGCTGCAAACAATTTGTCAGACTACCCCCAAACACTGAGAAGTCACAATACACAGTGAAGCATGGTGGCACAAGCATCATGACATGGGGATGTTTCTCATACTATGGTGTTGGACCTATTTATCACATACCAGGGCTCACGGATCAGTTTTAATATATCAGAATACTTGAGGAGTTCATGTTGCCTTATGCTGAAGAGGAAATGCCCTTGAAATGGGCAACAAGACTATGATCCCAAAAGGAGCAACATCTTGGTTTTAGAACAACATGGTTGATGTTATGAAGTGGCCAGCCCACTCCCCATACCATAGAGGACAATAATTTGGGCACATCTCCCCCAACCAAATGGCATTATTTGTACTGCATACATCCCCTCTGCTTGCCAGGGTCATTACATTTCCCTAAAACAAATAGCAGCTTTCATCTGGGGGCTATTTTGCACGCTATACTAGCAGAATTAAATATGATGACAAGTCCTGCTTGGATTGATCACTGTAATGGTTACTTTGAGCTCAGAAGTTAGGATTTAAGATAGGATCAGACAGCTAGAACAGAGTTTCTATGGCAACCAGCAATGGCTGCTAGACTGGATGCAAGGCGTCCCACCAGGCTGTTGCGCTCGCTTACCTCTTTGCGATGCGGCTGGTGGGCACGTTCTGCCTGGTGCAAACCTACATGCGCGAAGATCTAATTTGTGTAATCGTGTGCGTGATGATGACATAAAATTCACAGTTGCACATTTTGAAGCTGTGGGCACCATCTTTGTTTTGGGCTATGCTCTATTTTGCCCTTACTTCCTGATTCCTGATTTTTGGCACCAAATCTTCCCATTTAAACCTGCTCAGCCAATTATTCCTTGCCCAAGCTGGCTTCTAGTCCTGTCAGATCCTGCTCAAGCCATTCCATGTGTTTCTGATCCTGTTTTTTTGACTTTGGCCTGCCCTTTGACTACAAAACTTGTCGCTCATCATGACCTCTGCCTGTTTTTGACTCCTCTTTGCTTGACCCTTGTTGGTACCTCATTTTGGGACTTCGGACCTCTGAAGTAGGATCCCAGCTAGAACGACAGCAGAAAGTTCTGGGGCCCCAAAAGGGTGTAGGTGAAAACTGGGACTAGTTGGGCTCTCCTACTTTATGGAAGAGTCAGATTGATACCAGCAACCTAACTCCAGGTTCCATCTCAAGTAATACTTACACTGGAGAGTGTCTCTATTAATCTGAGTTGAGAAGAACTGAGCATGCTCAGTAGCCAACAGCTGATGGAAATTGCAGAGGGAGGGGGCTGAGTGGTTTAGAGGAGCAGAAGGAATCCTAAATGATTAAGTGGATGCGGCAGCCTTACTATTAGACGTTGAACAACCAGAGTGACAGGTATTTATAGATTTCAAAGAGGCTCTTCAGTGATTACAGTTTTGTGTGGGGGTTTACATGTCCTTTAATTCAATAGAAAACTTGTGGGATGGCATTAACAATGTTGTTTTTGAGGCAAAACCAAGAATTGCAGAAGAATTGTGGAATGTAACAGGTGCCAGAAGTTGGTCGGATCTATGCAACACAGAAATGCAGCAATTCCCAGAAACACTGGTTATACAACTAAATATTAGTTCAGTGATTCAAAGGAAAGCAAAATCTTTTTCAGTTTATACAGTGAATATTATATAAATATATATATATAAGAAGAACGCATACACTACGATTTTTGTAACAGACCAATATTCCCTTTTCTTCACTTTCTTCAAAGGAATAACACAAATTTGATAAATGTTTCTTCATGTTCTGAATTGGAATAGAATGTGCAGTGTTCCCAATGCATTTGCTTGTATGGAAATAAAGGTTATTATAATAATTTTTAGCTTTATTCACTTTTTTGAACACACTGCTATTATTCTGAACACAACTGTATATTAGACTGACTGAGTAAAATCTGTGTTTTAAAAAAACATTTAACCCCCCCCTAAAAAAAACTGAAATGTCAGCTCTAGTGATCGGCAAATAAATTTGGCTGGCACGAATTTGCAGCGAATTTCTGCATAAATTTCCGGCAAATAAATACACGAATCACCCACGAAAATTTGTCAGAGTCAATTTTTTTTCACCTTTGCAATTAAAATGTTCATAAGACCACATTGTAAGGTTTGACATGAGATTTTACAAAATGTAAGCTATTAAGCAATTTTCCAAATTTGTAGCAAAGCATAGTTGTTTAGTGTTTTGGGTGTATAAATACATATTTAACAATATTGCATTAAACAGAATGTGCAGTTTCAAATGACTTGACACACATGAGTCACAAATGACTTTCTTGGGCAGACTTTATCATACTTACACACACACACAAACACAGACATGCACATGCAGAAATACAATTTTTCCCACACATATAGACATAAACTATAGATTTCTTTTTTACCGTATCTACATTTTTGGGAGTCCAAAAGTGTTTTATTGGCCAGTGTGTCTCACATGACCACTACACACCCCTTTCTCTTTGACCATCCACATGACTGTGCAGTGTTTTGTTTCATTGCTTGGTATTATTATACTTGGTGTCAGAACACCAGGGGTCCACCAAAAAAAATTAGACCAGGAGCCCACTCTCAGTACTAGTTTCTTCCTCTCCTCACTCAACCTCTACTCTCCTAGTCTCTTTTCTTTACATAAAATAATCTATTATTCCATCTATTAAGCCTTTTAGCTAAGGAAATAACAAATGACCATGAAATAGGCCAAATGTTTAGAAGCAGGATGGCCCACTGACACCTGGGCCCACCGGGAGTTTTTATGGTATCCCGGTGGGCCAGTCCGATACTGATTATACTTTATTGCATACTGCAATAGGATGACTTTATGAATTATTTAAAAAAAATGCTCACAGCAAAAATGTTAATGTTGTTTTTTTTTGAGTAAAAATACATAATTACCCATACTGAATGTGAATACATACTTTTTGGGAACATCTTTCTGTAGAAAGTCTGTTGATTGGCGAGTAAGAGGCAATCATGAAAATTCATATGCACTATTTTCATTCTGAGGTTTTTACATGATACATACTTTGTTAATCCTATTCATGTTGCACATCAAACTAGTCAGAAGGCTCCTGATATTCAGATGTTTGATTTACTTTGTGCCAAAAAGTGTGCTTACATTATGCTGTGTAAAAAACAGAGGGATAATACACAACTCATCGCCACACTTCGCCATGTAAAAAAATGGAGTAAAGATAGAAAGTTTGAAGCCAATCACACTTATTGGTGTGCAAGGTTTTCTAATCAGCATATGCATAGCCACGGAAGTGGATCCACATGAAAAGTGTTGTGAGTGATGAGAAACCACTCCCGATGCAATGCTGCTGTAATCCTGCAAAGAAGAAGCAATTTTGTTCCTAAAATCTGTCTTCATATAGATCCATAAATGTTTTAATCTACATAGTCACAAATGCACGAAACACAATTTGCACAAATGGCATATATTGCAATAGGGATTTTTTTTATTCATGTTGTTTGGCAAAATTGCCAGGCTCATTATCCCTTGTAGACAAGCTTCGAATGTCTTACTTTTTTTTATTTTTTTAGCTCATAATGATTCTTCTTTACAATGTTTGGTGTTTATAAAATATCTTTCTTCGCTAATATTGCCATTTATACATATTTACTGTATGTATCTAGTAATAGCATGTGATTAGAGGTGAGAAAATTGATAGCCATCCTACTTGCATCAGTGTATTTACTGATAACAAAGCAAAAATCACCCTGCGTGGTTAATGTTATTTTTCACTCTATATCATCTGTAATTTACACTTCATAACTTGCCTTATATTAAAAAGTTATGGCAAAAACTCCCAAGAATCTTACTGATAACAAGTCATCCTTTACCTTCATAATGCCTTACCCCATAAGATACCTTGAAGAATCTTTAAGGGGGTTAATTATCTTCGGATTATTTCATGAAACCCAGTGCAGATCAGGATATCTTTGGGACTTCTCCTATTGACTTCTACATGAACTCAGCAGTTCTTCGTTGGAGTACTTTTTTAACACCCTCGGAGTTTAATAAATTCCAAAAAATTTTAGTTTTTGGCATTCAGACTTTAATAAATAACCCTTAGATTTTTAGAGGCTTTGCAGTGGCAGGTAAGATACAAAGCTGGCTAGATACTTCTAGATAAACCTATGACTGTACAAATACTGCTGAAACCTCATACTGCAAGATAACATCATCTGTATTTAATAAAACTATTATCCAGCGTTCCCTAGACACAGAATAAAAGAGGAAAAAGGAAATATTAAGATATGGATGAACTGCTGACATACATACAGTACAAGATTTATAGACAGTATTTTTTGTTCTGCATATGCCAAATTAGAAAACAAATGTTTCAAACAACAGGCACATCTGTAAGATATAGGAACCATGTTTAATATCTGCTCTTCACAAGAATGGATCCAAGATCTTTATATATCTTTTGCAACCCTAAGTGCTGAGCAAACTGTAGTCTGTGTAAATTCCCACGGAGAAGAAATACTATAGGGATTCACTTTTTTTTTATATGATAAGAAACACAATATGTACATATTAAATTATGTATTAAAATATGTCATTTGATGTTGTCTTTCCACTAAATCGATGTGCAGTTTCAGTCTAGCATAGCCATTATCTTGCAAGGTGATTTCTCTTCTTTGATGGTGAACTCTATTCAGTGGCGTAACTAGATGTTATTGGGCCCCACAACAAATTAATTTTAATGTCCACCAACTATGCAGAGGTTGTTTAGATGTACCAGTATATATTAAAATAGCTCATTAATTAGGGCTTCATGGGACCTCCTATACCTCCTGGGCCCCCCTGCAGCTGCAGGGTCTGTTTCTCCTGCAATTAGCCCCATGACTCTATCGTTTAAATTGGGTGGGTGACTCACCATCTAGCACATAGGAATTATATTTTTTTGCTATTACAAATTTCCGAATTAATTTAATATTTTATACATTAATATCCAGGACCATGTCTTCATCTATATATATAACATGTAAAGAATAGTGTACAGTAGAGATAGGTAACTTCTGTCATTCTATCTCTTGTGGAACTACACCTGTCCGGTTTCAACCTGGAAAACCCTGGCTGCCTAGGTTAAAACTGCCTGCCCTTTTTCCAAATTAGGAAAACCGGTCAGGATTCTCCTAGATTGACATGGCGATTGGCCAATCACCAATCACCACTTCAAAGCCCTGCCCCATGATGTCACTGGTCCCTCCCGCAACGTTACCAGTCCACCCTGTGATGTCATGGGTCTGCCCCCTGCCTGAAAAGGCATAGATGTACTAAACATAATGGCACGGTATGATAGTATGCTACTTTTAAAAGGAAAATGTTTAAGAAAATCACAAATCATAGTAAAGTCTGACTGATATGGAAGAGAGAATAGCAAGAATGAGAGAAAATGATGCAGAACAAAAAACAAGATTGTAAGCACATTATAAAAGCATTCAGCAACGACTGTTTGACTGCTGTTTTAGTTCTCATATATAACCACTTATTATTGCCTCACAAAATTAAATTTTTTTGTTTAAATTATCATTTTTTTATTAAATACATTTCGATTTTTTTTTGCCTCCAGACTTTAACACATTTTCTTAGTTTTGAATTTATGCCTAAATCATTACCGGCAGAACTTTAAAAACGAATCAGTCAGCAGCACTGAGCATTCTCTCCCTTAGCTACGTTTATGATGCAGCTCGCTGCTGATTGGGTTCTTTTGTCTTTTTCATTCTCTTGGTCCTTCCACCGCCATCCAGCCAGGGACTTCTGGACAGCAGGACATCTAAGATCCAATAAATCTGAAACCTGTCTAGGTACTTCTTCATTTATCAAGTGGCCTAATTTACCCAGGCCCTTTAGACTAATTGCAGATTTGCAGGAAAATGCTGATATTGTAGAACAGTGCATTGTGAATGTCCCTTGCCATATTTTTGCTAATGTGTTTCATCTGGAGTGCATAAAGAGACAGGGAAGCTGGTTTTAGACACAGCACTTTGGGGCTAATCCAGTTAAATGATTAGCCCTAAAAATCTGCAATGATGTCATTTTCCCTGCAGTCCTCTGCCAGCTGCCTCATGTGCTTCATGGTGAGAAATACTGAACTCCAGAGTGACTTCCAGACCATTGTATTTAGACAAGCAATTGATGACTTGTTTAGTTAGGTGACATTCTGTGCTTTAGCAATGTTGGCTTTAAACTACATCTTTTAATGATGGCAAAACAGAATTGAGAATGTATTATTAAATGAAAAGACTGCACTCCTTTTAATCCTTCCATAAAACTCGAAGACAGAGTTTAACCCAAGAGATCTAGATTTCACTAATGTACAGTACTTAGCACTCATAAACAATCTGTGCTATGCCATGCTCTTTCATCAGTTTGTATACTGTTATTTAGCTGTTTTCCTATTCACACTGTATATGTAAATACATTTTCAAGAAGTATTCATATAGTGGATAGATATTTGCCACCATTTTTTTCAGGGGGTGAGGGGAAGACATGAGGCAAAAGAAAATTCTTGCAAAGTGTGTTCATTTGACTGCAAAAGTTCTGATCCAGTCTATACATGTGTTAAGAATGCAAAAAATAGCTAAGAATGCACAGACATATACGTTTACATTAAAGGTCAACCAACATTAATTTAGCCTTTTTATAGCAGCTGTGTTTGAATACTAAGCTATAGGTCCATTTAAGTCATTAGAAATAGATAAACAAAATGGTCGCAGTCTCCCAAGAAGAAATGCAGATGCTTTAAATGATTGCTTAATCGTGGCTCACTACAGCCTACTGTGGTGACAGTAAGGATTGATCATTTCTTTCTACTTAAAGGGTAACTGTAGGAAAAATGATATGAATAAATACAGATTAGGGAGCACCAACCATCAAGTAAGAGAAACAGTAGATGGTGTGCAGGGTTAAAGATATAAATGGTAATTGAAAAGAGAAAAAGCTAACCCTTAAAGTTGCACCCCCCCCTTCATAGGATATCTCAAGGAATATATTAAAACTTAACTTTTACTAATAAATTACATAAAAACCATGAGTCCAGAAAAACATTTAAAATAAAGTTAGGAACAGGGAGATGAGTGAACTGAAAATAGGTTATGTGATATGTACAGGGCGTGAGGTAGGTATTAGACCGATCTGTTAGGTCTGTATTGGAGCATTGAAGTAATCACGGGGTAGGAATAAAGACAATAAAGAAAATGGTCCAGTAATCTGGAGAAAAGTGGGTATCAGACCCACCTGCCCTGCTTCTCGCTGGTCCACTTCCAAACCTCAGTTAAACAGCCACCCCTTCAGCCTCAGTTCAGCCTCAGTTTAATCCTCCCAGTTTCCTGGCAAGAGAGATGGGTAAGTAAAGTGGCGATTATACGGATCAGTCGCACATAAACTGCAAACAAGGGTCACAGACCCACCTACACAAACCACCAACGGTGCACTTCCCAGTCGTCGTTATTATACCACACCTTCACCCTCAGACAGACCCTCCCAATTCCATAGAAAGAGATAGTTGAGTTGGGTGGCATCAAAAATTGACCCACTGTATCATTGGTCAGGACGAGTTGTGGTACACGCAGTAGGCTGAGATTAAATAATATAGTAAATTCTACCCCAAAAAAGGCTCCGTTGGTCGCCCACCCCTTCACCCACAGAGCTCCCCTCCCGGTTCAGCTGCAAAGCAGTGGCCTATGGCAGTCAGTATTTGTTCAGTCCCCCTACCTAACTAATCTAAAATGTGCCTGATGTGCATTTCACCCGCATTTAGCAGGCTTTGTCAAAGGCAAACGGCTGCCGGAGGCATAAGCTTCATCATACTGATATACCTGAAATATGAATTTTTATAAAGTTAATCAATTCAAAATTCTGACCCGCTTCTGAAATAATCAAGTTAGTCTTCACTCTCCCTCTCTCAGCATCTGTCTTTCTTCATTCTCCCTTTATGCAGGAGTCTAACACAACCCTTGGGGGCTCCTTTTGCTTAGAAGATGTATTAGATCTCACCAGAAATCCAGACTCTTCACATGCAGTATTTGTGCCAAAGTCAATTATCTTGTTAGATTTTGTTTGTGCTAGAATTGGTTACTTAAGTGAGCTCTGATCCATCTACTAGGAAAGGGAGCACCCCTAAAAAATATATTAGATCTGTCAATGAAAATCTGACACCCACTGCATGAAGAGATAATGAAAATGGGGGAATAGTAAAGATAAACTTGTATTATCTCAAAAACTATACAGAGTTTTTACATTTAGAAAGTTTCTTCTTTTAGTATGATGAAGCTTGTATTACATTTTCATTCTTGTTGTAGTTTTCCTTTAGGAACTTCAGTCTACACCTATATCTCTCAATATTTACTTTGAGAACTGTGCATTACTATACTGAATGCATGCACTGGGTCACCTCAACCATGAGATTTACGATGGATTCACTAATTATTAGTGATGGGCGAATTTATTCGGCAGGCATGGATTCATGGTGAATTTCCATGTTTCGCTGCTGCAAACATTTGTGCGAAACAGCGGCAGAAAATTCATTGTCAAAAAAATTTGCTGCAAAAAAAAATAGTCATGCATAAAAATTGTTGTGTCAAAATAATTCAGACGCACATTGACTTTAATGCATTGGACAAAATGTGCCGCTAGTGTAACAATTGTCACGCGTCAAAATAATCTTGATGCCCATTGACTTCAATGCGATTCACAAATTTTTCGCCATTCCGCAAATTCTTTCGCATTTCACTAATTTTCCAGAGAGGCACACAAATATAGGGCAAATATAGAGCAAGTTAAACAATATCATTGGCTATATGACAGTAGGAAGGTTGAAAACAGATTTCATTGTAACCTGGAGTCCACAATTAGACCAGGGTTGATACATTAAGTGGCAAAGCTGATACAGAACCAAAAGTGTGGATTTTGAATTATGGGTGCAGTTTACCAAAGTCTATGTGGCTAATAAAATATTTAGTAATCCAATACTGATTTGATCCAAAGAAACAATGGTCTATTCTGTTGTCACCAGAAGTCATACAAACCCCGCTTTTCAAATTTTAGCCATAGCTTACAGGATAATATGCAAGATAGAGTACATTATGGCACATTGTACTTGTACTTTAGTATGGTGGGAAAAATGCTGCATTGTGGGGAAAAATATGTCAGTTGGCTCCCAAAAGTGACACTTAGCACTATGCTCTGCAATCATAAATTAGTCTGTTAAAAGGTGTTACATATTACCAGTGTTGAAGACCTAGTATTAAGCTGATTATTATTTTTGGCTTGGTCAAATATCACATAGCAACCACATAGAAACAATCAAATTTGACCTGAATTTTGAAAGTTAACCTCCATAGCATAAATGTATACAATGCATCACTCCTCTTTCAGCTGTTTTATGGCTAATGAACTCCTCATTAATTAGTGTTATTTGTAAGGTGTAGGTGTTTATTTTTCTACTGTGCACATATTAGCAGTCAAACACCAAGCCATACAGCTTTAACATTGTTTTTGCCTAGCCAAAATATTTCTGACTAATGCTGAATTTATGAGCTACAGCAATATTACAGCGGTTATTTTATGTTTCTTGTTTATTTTGTTTAACCTCAGTATCTTCATTTATATAGCTGCAAGACAAGAAACCAAATCTTCTGTGGTTTCTTTATTTATATGTGGCCAGGAGACCCAAGGGTTTAACTAGGAGATGATTGACTCCCCAAACTTCCATTTCATTACATGAACAAATCCCATATGTGATTTGCTGTTTAGAATTCACAACACAATAAACAGAATTGTAACAAAGTAAACACATCTTATAAACAGTAAAAGCTTTTGCATTTTTTGTTTTGTAGTGGAGCTCGCCTTCAATACTAGAGAACATATTTCCATTATGTTTTTTCCATTATGTTTTATCACGTAGAAAAAAAAATCATTATAAATGCTGAATTTGCACACATATAGTAGTTTATTATATATAAGGGAACAATTGCCAAATGCCAAATGTAGATGGAGCCCTGTATGGTGAAAGCAGGTGTTGGATACACTTTTAAGCCTAGTACTGTACATCAGGTGAGTAAATGAGCTCTTTTGCGTGAGTAAATTAATACTTTTGCAGAAATACCATATGGTTGTTCTTCATGTCAGGTACTCCAGACACACAAATAGATAATTAAATAGTGTAGGTATTCAACAGTTCCTTATCAGTCTAGTTTTTGCCCTAGATTTTTAGGCAATTAGTTGCCTGATTTCTCACTGGTTGTATGCCTGAAACAAGCAAACTGTCTAAATCAGGAAGAAGATGATCAGCATAACAAAGATTTGAGATAAAACCATGCTTAATATGAGCCACAATCAAAAAAATCAATAAAAAATCAATAATAATATATAGTCATCAATTTAAAAAAAAAACTTTACAGTGTAGCTAAATGTTCACAGGGCCACTTTAAGTATTACAACTTTACAAGAAACATCTAAAATATACAAAAAGGACTTCACAAAAACAAAAACATTGAGATAAATAGTTTTAAGGGGACATAACAACAAATAGAGAATAACATTATGGCTGCTTGTGCCACTAATTAGTTTTCACTTTAATTATAAAAAAAACTGTTGCCTTATGTACAGAGGTTTAATTAGTGCCCCTTAATGTAAAGGGCTGTCAGATGTGTTCATAAATGTGTGAGAATGCAAAATTGAAATATGTAAGGTAATCATCTTTATTTACACCAGGAAGCACAAGGGAAAAAGTAGGTGGGGGATAAATAACATGCAAAAATATGAGCGTTGACATTTTTCATTCAAAAGTCACCACACTAATTCCCACTGGAATTTCAGGCATATCAGTGCTTCTCCCTAGTAGACACCTTACACAGGATGAACAGTGCTAATTAGTATCCTACTAGTCTTGCCAACCCACTTGCATGTATCTTTAATATTTGGACGACAGACCGAGAAAATGTATTTTATACCATGTGGTATAAATGTCAGTATGGGAAAGTAGTGATCATTGATTCCTGTCCTTAAAAAATTCAAATATTTTCCACAGTACATAAGTTAGAAAACTTTGACCACATTTTCTGTTAAAAAATTAAAATTAAATTCTTCTGTTGCTTTGGTTACAGTGAGTTCAGACTAAAATGTTGTCAACAGCCAGTCTTAGGTGATACCATACTCTAAACCACCCAATTTATGACACTTCTATAGTGATATTAAATGTAATATCCAGCAATCCATTCAGCACTTTTTCATGCAATATATATTATTATACCTGTATATATTTTCTCTCCTCAATGTTCATTCCCCTTATATGCATATTTTAGTAATTTCCCTTTTTGGTCTTCCATCAAAGCTTTGCATATTAGAAACATAGACCTTTTGACTAGGTGAGGATATTAAGCTTGGTCCTCTGGGGGCCAACTCTGACAACTTATGATCAGCTGTGTTAATTGGTGTGATAAAGCTACATATAAAACGTTGGGAAATGTGAAAACTAAAAAAAGAACCTTTGAAAAGTGGTAATACCAAATCATACCTTCAGCCTGTCCAATCATGCAAGTTTATTGAAAAATATCACAGGACATCTGTAATGTATTCTATTTTAACTAAAATTTGGCTTTACATTCACTTATGTTTATGAATATTTCAAAAAGTGGGTATACTAAATCTACTATATCTATAGTAAAAAGTTAATTCAACTGGTCTTGTATTTTTTTCTCAGATGACGAGCGAAATGTCTGAAAAAAATACAGTTAATTTGACTTGTTATTATAGATATACCATGGCCTGTATGAATGGGAACCTTCACGTACATACAATGCACTACAGTAGTGATGAGCAGGTTGAGAAACCTGGTGCGCTTCCCTCTTTATATACCCTTGACCGCCCCACCCAGATGTGAAGTCACAAAAGGGATGGGGCTAGTATATAGGGGCAGAAGAAGGCTGTTGGGGGGGTTAGAATGGAGGCTAAAGTTTAGCCTGAACCGGCTCGCATCCCAAGGATGTACTGCGGGAGTCGGCCCAAATCTGCCAGATCCGTGGGTCCCGTTGGCTTCGAGCCAGCCCGCACATCACTAATCTACACCTCATTTACAAGGTTCCTTTCCCTGACTTTACTAAAAAGTGTCACTAAGGAAGCTTCTTACTGGGGCCTTATGCTTAAACACAGCACACCCAACCCCTTCTGAAGGGGAATCCAAAAGAGGAAGAGCTATATGATACCACCCCTTAATTAAACTGCTGGCAGGAACTATTCACAGTAACCCTAGGCCTATAGTAGGGGGAAAAACCAATGGGTCCCCTACTTTATATGTAAATGTAGAAAAGTATATCCAAACATTTTATACTGAATTGTATTGAACCAAAGTCAAAGCCCCCTAATGAAGAAAAACTATAGAATTAGTAGGTTTTTAATACATTTCCACTGATACACTGACATGAGGAGCAGGTATGTGTTTTTAAAATACATTGATTTTTCTGAAAAATCACTTCCTCCCTAAACATGTTGGTATGACTAGGTTTCCATATATTAGTATAGAGAGTTGTAGTTGTTGGGGGTCAACCATAAAAAGAAGTGCAGTATTATACATTATATTACACTTATAACAAATATATTTATTGGTGCATCCCCAGTGTTAAAAAATAATTGCTAGGCTACAGTATCTTTTCCAGTAGAGTAAATTGTTCCTAACATTAATGCATGGACTTTATTATTACCTTGAAAATATGTGTGCAACTTTTATTCTTTAAATTGAAGTAGCTCATATACGTAAATCCAGTACTAATGCTGAAAGACTTAAAGACACATACCAACAGAAGTTATTTACTCTACTAAACTGTCTTAGCACCATAAATGTAAAACAAAATACAAGGTAGGTTAATTCCATCTGAAGTACTTAATTGTCCATTTTGTGTTTACAAAACAAAACAAACATAGAAAAACATTGCACTTGGCATTCACCTTCAGGAGAATGCACTTCTTTAACAAATTATTTTTCAAGTCACTGCTTCGCCATGAAATTCGCGAAAAGGGCGAAAAATTTGCGAAACGCAAATTTTGATGCCGGTGACGATTCGCCAACCTCAAAATTGAATACGACGCTGACGACATTTGACACCCATTAAAGTCAATGGGTGTCCGTAATTCGTCGCCAGCGTCAGAACCGGAAATTTTATGCGAATTCACTCATATCGAATAAATTCGGCCATCACCAGTCACTACTCCTTAAAATGTGAATTACAGCAAAAACTGTTTAATATATAGTCATTTCAGCTAACAAATGTTAATGTATGTGCTCAATAAGAAGGCCAAAGCTAAGGTTGTATGAAAAAAAAATGGCACTGACATTGTTTGTGCCAGTCAGTTTTATAATTGTTATATTTGTCAACAATTCGGTTCAATCTCAGTGCTTTGAAATGGAATATGCTATTTTATTAATATAAAGACATACCTTTTCTTCAGTATATTTGCAATGAGCCAGTCTATACTTTTCAGATGTTCTGCCACCATTTGTTGTCAGTAAGAAAGCCCAAAGTTGAAATTTCCAATGGAAAGGGTGAGTGGCCGCAGGAGAAAATACTCAGGTTGGTTATACTGTTGTATTTACTTGATTAGGTTCCTCACAAAGCCTTGTTGGAGGCACCATGCTGGAGGAATGGGACAACTGTGGACTGATATTGTTCAACTTGAAGAGCCATTGCAAGGTGCTTAGAGATCAGGTGAGTTGATTTTAACCCCCCCCCACACAAAAATGTAATCACTGAAGAGCCTCTTTGAAATACCTGCCACTCTGTTTGTTCAAAGGTTAATAGTAAGGCTGCAGCATTCCCTTAATCACTTAGGATTCCTTCTCCTCCTCTAACCCACTCTGTCCCCTCCCTCAGGAATTTCCTTTGATTTTTAGCTCATGAGAATGCTCAGTTATTCTCAACACAGATTAGTAAACACACCCTCCAGTCTAGCAGCCAACAAAGAGATGGGATTGCTGGTTCCCATAGAAACTATGCTCTAGCTATCTGCTCCTATTTTTAAATCCTAACCCCCTCTGCTGAGCTCAGAGTAACCATTACAGTGCTCAATCCAAGCAGGACTTGTCATCATAGTAAATTCTGAATATGTATGCCTGCATTCTTTATTTGAATGAACTTGACATCACAAATGTGCAGTTTGCAGATATAAATGCACTGATTATGTGTCAGAGGGAAAATGGCCCCCAGGTGAAAGCTGCTATTTGTTTTAAGGAAATGTAATGATGCTGGCAAACAGTGGGAATATATGCAGTACAAATAATGCCTTTTAGGTGGGGGAGATGTACCCAATTTATAAACATGGAAAATGTAGAAACAGAACACTGAATACCAGTCACATTCATGAATTCTTGATCTATAGACACAACACCCAGTAATGAAAATATATGTTATTACCTTCACTGACTCCTTTTGTAATGTCATAAGTTATCAGGCCATATATGCAGTTGAAGAGAAAGTCATTCTAATGCAAATGGGGGGATTCCAATAAGACATATGTCAGAAGACTAAAGGAGCTTATTATAATCCACCTAAAGAGGACAAATTAAGTGCCAAATGACTTGTATACTGTGGATCACATACCCACATACTAGAGTTTCTAGTTAAAAGAGCAGAGCTACTAGGACAATATTGTTCTTTGGTAGGGATGTAGCGAACCGCCGTTTTGGTGTTCGCGAACGCCGTTCGCGAACACCGGCAAAAAATGCGAACGGTTCGCGAACCGTTCGCGAGCTTCGAACACCCGCAAAATCGTTCGATTCGAACGTTTGAAGGATTTTCATCGTTCGATCGAAGGATTTTCATTCGAATCGAACGGTCGAGGGATTTTAATCGTTCGAACGAATGGAAATCGTTAGAACGAATGGAAATCGTTCGATTTTAGCGGTCGAATGGTCGCGAACTCAAATTGCGAACGTTCCCAAACGTTCGCGAACATTAGGCGGACGCGAACGGTCGAAGTTCGCGCGAACAAGTTCGCAGGCGAACTGTTCGCTACATCCCTATTCTTTGGTGTCTGTCTAGGGATTTTAACACAAGTTAAAACATATACTGTCGTATATATGTTAGGCATATATATAGTAGGTATGTCCAAATGATAGCTTCTGTAAGGTCTGTATTTTGTATATGGTTGCCGGATACATGTATAATAACATTATATTAAAACAGCATTATATATAACGTGTGCATAACTTTGCAAGAGAGCTGTTTGTCATAATCCATTTCCTTGTAGTGAACTGACAGTTAGCATATCAGCAGTAAGACATGACAATTTAGCACAGCTGGCTTTGACAGTGTCAAATAAAGTTTATTAACTTTCACTGATTTGTTTCAAACCAATGTTTAACATCTATTACATTGTTTTTTGATGTGTGTGTCTTTTTTCTTTGCTCTTTTTTTTTTTTTGAATCAGGATAGCTCTCCTTCTTAGAATTTACCCAAGGCTGCACTAAACCTAAAAGCCCTTCTCAGAGATTATGAGCCAGTGTGAGCTCAAAAAAAGAAAGACTATTCTGCTCAAGGCCAAATAGCTTCAAAAGCTGAGAATCCTCTAGAGCCAATGTGAAAGTGCTGAAACCGTCAATGTCAACTTGCAGCTTGCATAGTGAGTGTAAAACTTCAATAATGACATCACGGAGGAGCGGACAAAGGGCAGAGAAAACACAGGGAAGTGCCAGGGCTCTTCAAATCTCTGAGACCTTCAAGGGTTTATCTAGACTAACACTTCTACACATAGTCATAGGGGTCTTAGGCTCCAGTGATTAAAGATGTAGAGTATTCAAAGGCTCTCCGACTGACAGCAGCAAGTGTGACAAGTTTTTAACATGACTACGGATTGCATCAGATTTATTCAGTGGTTCCTGATCTGCTTTTATAAATTCACTTTGCAATCCTTTACTTTTTTTCTCCTATCTGTCTGTCGATGTTCAAGTTATCATTGATGCTGAATTACAATAGTTTGTACATATGTGTGTATTGTATATGCTCCAACACATCATAACACCCCATGTTGGAGAGCACTGGAGCAATACCGTTATTTTGTAATTGGGTCCAGCAGCTTCTAGATATACCACAAGTATAGCCAGTATGTGCCTATAAAGTCTTTTTCAATCTTCTATATATATATTAATTATATTATATATAAATTAGGGAGAAATATGACCACAAGCTGTAATTTAGTTTAGCAACTCACCTCCAGTACCCAAACTACTGCCTATGGACTTTTTATACAATTCTGCCAATCTCTGCTAAGTAAAATCTTGATGAGGTTTCAGCTGTAAATTACTATACAGTGTAGCTCTTTTTAGGATTTTTCCTATAAAGTTGTTCTAGCTCAGACCCTCTTAGTTTATTTTCTATTTGAACAATCACTCTGATACAAAAGATATAACATTACACATGTTTCATTCCTTTTCCTGCATAATGTGAAAACACTTAATACATTTTTAGCTACTAGTATTAGTATTATTAAACAGTATAAGCTATTTTAGTATTAGTAATAGACAATGCAACAAGAACATATGTACAAATTACTGACGATATAGATTGCTGGTCATCTAAAGAGCACATTGCAGACAGACAAAGCATGTAAATCCAAATAAACTGTATTGACTTGTCTTGATGCAACTTGAACAAATGTTTTCTATTACAATCTGACTGGAGTGCTATTGCAAACCCTGGTTACTCATTAGTGATGGGCGAATTTATTCGCCAAGTGCAAATTGTGCGATTCGTCGCCGGCGAAAAAAAAAACAGATGCCGGCATCCAAAAAACGCACAAAGCAAAACGGTGCACATTCACCCATCACTATTACTCATGGAAACATCTCCCTACAATGTGTATTCTCAGGTATCCTAAGAGAATAGGGCCTTTGAGGGACTCTGAACACAAATACATTCTAAAGGCTGCAGTTACAGTACATAGGAAACACTTTGAAGGCTCTTAGCTTTTTTTAAAAGAACATTTTTCACATTAAGACAAAGCTTTTGAAAACAGTTATACAGTGAAACGGAAATGCAATTCTACATTTATTAAAATATATATATTCATCACAAAGTGTGAAACAAAATTTAACATTCTAACACCAAATCTACAAGCTGACACAAAACACTCGTTTTCATGATGGCGGAATAAATAGACTTTAGTTAAACAATCAAGGCAGTAGCAGAACTATGGGGTCAACAGGAATTTAGCTTGTTATGTGGTTTGAGGGGCCAAAAACATTTTTACAGGGGTACCCAGGATCTGAAGTTAAGCCTCAGAATGAAGGCAAACATTGATTACCTTTTAATTACCTTAAATTAGATTAATAAAATATTACCCTCAAATTACAAACCAAAATAGTACATTTCAATGTCATTTATGAATTCATTCATATACTTTGCTTGCTTTCATTTCTTTAATTTGGTGGTATATGGTTTGGTAGACATATAGTATTTGGCATCCTGAAATCTATTATATTAAATCTACTAACTCCATGGTTTGTAACCAAAGAGGTTATTTTGTTTTTCTTGCCAAAGATTACTATATTAATGACAACAGGGAGCATAAAAATGTCACTATATGTTCACCTCTTTATCCCTATAAAATTGCCTAATTTAAATAGAATGGAATATATTTACATATGATTCTGTAAAGATATAATTGGCTTGGCTTGGATTGTAGTTTTAGCTTTGCCTTAACCTCCATTATTCTACTGACATGCCACTCACAAGATCACCTAATATGTGTGTTCTTATTATAAGACAGCAGAAGGGAACACATCTTAGCACAATGCTTAGCTTAGTGGATGTGGCATGATGTGTTTGAGGGCATGATCAGCCAAACAGAATCCATAGTAAAGAAAACTCCCTAGATTCTCTCATAACCTGAAATTTCATCATTTAAAGCAGCATAAGTACTGAATTGTATTAAGTAGAATTGAGTTAAAAATATGAATGTGTAGTAGACCTTAAAGCCACCCTTTATTAGCCCAGTTTTTATAATTACAACATCCTATGTTGCCGAAAATAGGGAAAATGCAAAAAAACACAGGGGCCTGAAGGGTTTATCACATTAATTATATTTCTTATGCAAAAAAAGCATATCTAATACAAAGACAAATCAATTAGCAGCCTCCAGAAGGATCTGCTATACAGTGCATATAAATACTGTAAGTGCACAATAAATAATTTACATTAAAAAGAGGACACACCTACAAATAAATTTGAACCTTCATATAATCCCTATTTAGTGTTTATATTTATTATATTTTGTTTCAAAAAATGATAAATATGATTTAAGTGGACAGTAATTATAAAAAAGGACATTTTGCTTTAACTGAATAGGCCCCATGGATTGGTACTTAGTAATTAGTGAGCTGAGAAAGTCAGTTATTAAATGGACTTATTTTTGAAAAGTCAACTTTGTGACGTATGTGGGGGGTTTTCTTCTTTGAATAAACCCACAATTGAAAGTTTGCTTATTTGTGAAAATTATGACTCGGTTGATGTTCAAGTTTATCATCTTAAAAACTCAAATACCTGGAATATTTGCGTTTATATGCTTATAAAACTTGTAAGTTTAAAAACTTGAAAATCAGAAATTAAGAAAATGGCTCGAATTTTGCCTAGGACAACTCCCATTGAATTCTACATTCAGCTTTTAGATGCTGATTTTTTTCACACTCAAGTTTTCGAGGTTTTTTTGCTTAATAAATACCAGACATTTGAGTTTTTGAAAATATAATCCGAATTGAGTTGTTATTGAGCAAAAAAATTCAAATGTCCGCATTTATCTCAATATTTCCTGCTACAAACTCCGATCAAATCTGCTTGGTTTTTTATGCTTATTTATTATTAAATTTTCCCGAAAATTTGCTTTGCAGGAAAAAAATCTGATTTTCAAGAATTTGTCGTCCATTTTCATCCGATTTTCAGGATTTTTTTGTGATTTTAACCCGAAAACTTCAGGGTATTGCCCGAAACCCAGCGCACATCAAAAAATCACTGGGATTCTCCCATTGACTTAATTGCAACCTGAGATCTGGTCTGAGGTGCTGGATTTTTAGATCTGGGCTTTTTCATCCTCGGGGTTTAATAAATTCCTAAAAATTCATGATTTTTTAAAAGTTTGATTTTATAAAAACAATCAAAATTTTTTCATGATTTTTGCATTCGTAGTTTAGTAAATAACTCTCTAAGTGTGTCCCAAAGTGTCAGAAAGAAAAAAGGACTGTAGCCTTTTGTAGAGTATTGATAATTTACATTTTTGTAGGTAGAGTATTAAATTAGCCTGCAGTTTTGAATAAGACTGAAATTGAAATGCATTTTAGAGTTGAAAACCAGTGGGGCTATGCCTTGTCACATTTAATAGAACAATACAATTATTCCAATTTCCTTCATACTATGCAGGCAATTAATATTTATGAGTTATGACAGTCATTAAAGCTTCAAGTATTCACACAGATTGGAAGATACCTGCTGGGATTAAAATATAGCACATCTTTGCCAATGAATATCTTTCACACTAGAAATCTAAGCCACTTTCACGAACATTGGCCAAAGCCATTACAGACAATAGTTTAAAAAGAGAAAATTGAAAATGGAACCTGAATAGCAGAATCAGGATCCAGTATATAAATAATCCAGACTGCATCTGGTTAATCACAGGACAAAAAAGGAAGTTGGCACCTAGTGGGAGCAAGTAATAAAGTACAGCATGTTTATGATTTAAATAGATCATCAGAATATGTCGGAATTTGGGTAAGATCAGCCTATGAAAAAACCTAATAGGCACTTGTAGTCTGTGAGTTAGGCTTCTGTATGTCTTACATAAAATATAATTTTTTTAATAACTACTTACCTAGACTTGTTGAGAAGACAGGTGCAAATTCGCAACAAATTTTCATGATTTCAGCGTGGGTGAATAAATTCACAAAATTTCGCCGTTTTGCAAATTTTTGGCCGTTTCCGGAATTTCGCAGGAAATTCACAAAATTTACGTCAAAGCAAAACGGGACAAATTTGCCCATCACTAGCTGTGACCCCTAAGCTTAGCTTCTCAACAGCTGCTCAATGAACACTGAGCATGTGTTTAGAAGCCCAAAACATAATGTACAATATTTCTGCCATACTTCTTTTGTTAAGATTAGTTCTCTCTAAAGTAATGAGGGTTAGGCAGTCATACACACTGTCTTCTCTTAACATGGGGTCTCAGAAAGAGGTAGGGCTTATTTAAAAGTGGTTTAGTTCTTGAACAGGGAAGAAACAGAGGCACTACCAATATGCCAGATTAGATTGTGCCCTTCATCCTTTCTTCTGGCAAGAACCTCCTGAACCAATATATACCTTTCTTAAGGTAACCACACCCTACACACAATGTGATATATAAAGCCAATCAAACAACTTTAATTAATAAGTGACATCACATTCTGTAAGTTGCATCAATGTGATTGGTGCACCATACTAATCATCAGTTGACACTTCAATTATGTGTGATACTACTAAACAGATAATTTAAAGTGACATGGGCTTAATAATTTATCATAATACCTGAAATATGATTACATAACCAATCTATTAAAACCATTACAAGAGTGTTCATGAATGTACAAAAAAATATATATCATATAAAGATTAAAAACATTTACTATGTATCAATGTTAGCTACAACAATATTCTTTGATGTAATTCTAATTTAGGGGGTACCCTTCTGTAAATACACCTCTCTATAAAATACACCTTATAACATACATCAAACAATATAAAGGCAAAGAAATCTTACCATGAATAACATTGTTATTAAAGACAATCAAACAATAAATTCATCAATAGTAAATTCATTTCAAATAAACATCTGCTAAGATTATATCTGGAAGGATACCAAATTGGAGCATAGGCATATTCTTATAGGGTAATTCCTTCCCTACAACATAGACAACACATACACCAACGTTTCCTAAACTGTATACCATATATATCCATTACACAGTGAGAAAACAATTACATTTTAAGGTGCTATTCAGACCACGAGGGGAGACACAGTCCAACTCAAAAGTCCAAAATGCCTTCCTTTGTAACAATAGTCTATCCACATCACCTCCCCGTTATAAATCCTGAATGCAGTCTATAGGCATACATTTAAAGGATGAGGCTGGATGTTTGGCTTGCAGCCAATGCTGCGCCAGTAGTTGTTTTGAAATATCCTGTTTATGATCCTTCCTTGGTTTCGGATCAAGTGCTGCCTGGATGGTTACACTATGCATGCTCATCCAATTTGCCAATTTGTTTTCCCGCAACAGAGAAGGGCACTTGATTGTGTATACAACATTAAGTGAAACACATGTAAGTCTCTGCTTGATATGATACACCATACCACTATATTGGTGGCAAAAGCTGTCTCCTGTAATAAGAATGTTATACATTACACATTTCCGCACTTGAATGAGCTTGGCTTATTTACATTCCACCAATTGGTATTATATTTGCTTACCAGATCTGTGGGAGATAACAATCAATATAATTATTAATATTGATCTATATCAATGAGACACTTTTAATATATTTAGGATATACTATGGTTAGCAATATTAATATAAATTTTTACACTGGATCTTTTAGTAAAAGCTTATTTGTTTGAGATTAAGGCTACGCACACAGAGATTGTTTTTAAAGTCACACATTGATCGTTGCAAGCTGGAATAGAGAACGAAGAAGAAGCAGGATTGTGTTGTACTTCAGCATTAAGACACGTACTTGCCACATCCAGTTTAGCCTTGTGTAACTGTTTAAATAGTGTGTCGATTCTAGCAAGTCATTTATTCCATTTATCTTCTATACAGCCGTTTAACACACAGTGTATGTGATATTTACATGACTTACAGTGTGGTGGATTACATTCGCTAGCTGATAAATCTGTCTGAAAAGGCATTGCACTGAATTCTCGGGAGAGATAATGCTCAATTGTAGGTGATGTCTTTGATTCAGTAGGTGATGATCTTGATTTAAGAGCTAATATATCTGTAAAATGAAATAATGTAAACTTTTTATCCTGCAGTTCACAGCAGTGGCTATCTCTGAATGTGAACAATGTATGAATATTTGTGAAACAATAAATGCCTTGATGTAACATCGAGCTTGTACTGGTGTACAGGTCTGCTAGAATAACATGAAAATAAACCTGCCTAAATTATACTCAAGCATCCTTGTAATTTGCTGTCATCCCAATGCCCCCTGTAAAACCTTTATTGTTGCTTTGTTGTTAAAAGTGTGTAGTAAAATATGTTAATATTGCCCTTTTATTGGGTTTGCCTTTTTTGTGTTTTCAACCATTTTTTTTAGTGTTTACAAGATGTGACATTTTAATTTAACAAGAAGTAGGGGCTGAACTGACTATTGATTTAGAACGCATTGTATGATTTATTAGGACGAATGCAGAAATGCAAAACTAGAATACAATATTTATAAGTACATTTTTCAGCTTGCCTATAAATGTTTTTCTCCTGGGTTAGATCTTTCTTTTTTTTTTTAGAGTGAAAGCTTCAAACGATACTGGGAGCAAAGTAGAACAGACACATGTGCTGTCAGTTGCTCCTCTCAGTTCATTCTGGCCATTGTTATCCATTCCTCTATCACTTGCTGACACATACAAGACAGACCAGTTGTGAGACAGCCTGATACATGATACATGGTGGCACTCCATCATCAAGCTTTTGCAATCATCAGAAATTCTGTTTTATATCTATATGGATTTCTTTAAGTGATATGATTTTACTATGTTCCAGTTGGTTGATCAGAGTCATTGCATTTTACTAAATGTAGGAATACAGATTGCCCAGTCTTGTCTCCAGACAACCAATAAACTTAGCTCGACCTTTCTCTACATTCCTCTCAGCTACCTCCAACATTTTTGAATAAGTCACCTACATGCTGGAATTCCTTTTCTTGCTCTGTTCCACTCTCCCATAGCTCATAAAGATTGCCTGAAATCACACGTATTCAAGCTTATTAAAGTGCAAACATCCATCACTAGTGATGGGCAAATTTATTCGCCAGGCGCAAATTTGCTTCAAATTTGCGTGATTCACCGCCAGCGAATAAATTTGTGAAACCCCCGTGAAAATTTGCTGGCGAAAATTCGCCGGCGTCAAAAATAAAATGTAGCCGGCGTCCAAAACACAGACACCGGCAACAAAAACAGACGCCAGCGTCAAAAAAACGGACGCCGGCGTCAAAAATGAATGCTGGTGTCAAAAACGAGACGCCGGTGTCAAAAATGAATGCTGGTGTAAAAAACGAGACGCCGGTGCCGTTCCGTGAATTTTTCGCCATTTAGCGAATTTCCCTGGAAATTCAATAATTTTTTGGTGAAGCGAAACGGCGCAAATTCAAACATCACTATCCATCACTTTAAACCAAAATAAATTGTTCTTTTGAGATCAAAATAGTATTTTAAAACTCTTATTCCCTGGCTGTGAAAGGATCACTGGGTGTAGAGCAAATGGGTAACGCTGAGAACCTGAGAATACAGTAATACATGCCATACTTTTACTTATTCCTGCATTTTACATGATTTTTAGTTAACCCAGCAATATATACCACATAATACATTTCCCTGATTTACATTTATGTAAATATGTCATATTTCTGCCTGAAAAACCTAAAATGGGGGGTTCTCATTTATAAAGTAATATAAGCTACTAGGGGTATTAGCACCCTCACACTTAAGAAAACCTCCTGCAATTAAGGTTAGGTATTTAATAGGCCTGGAAATAAAGTGATTTTAAATTTAGGTCATAAGTTGTAGCAATGTTATACAAAGTGGGATGCCTCAGCAAGAGAAACCCAGCCAGAAGAATTAAAGCCTAAATAAGAACATGGAAAGATACCATGTATCTTATATATTATACTTATTGCCCTTGCTCAAAGGTTTAGCAACATTCAAAGTACACAGGAGCCCCTATCTTCTGATACTGTTATATCATATTATATCTTATTATCATATATAAACATATATATATATATATATATATATATATATATATATATATATATATATATATATATATATATATATATCATATTATAAGAGATAATATATCAAATCAATAAATACAAGGGAAATAAAAGCTACTGACTCTTTGGTGCTCTCGGTTCAGGATGCAGAACATTCACTGGCGCACATGCTTGACAAATTGGTTTCTCAGTTAGGAATAAACACACAAGGGCTTGACCCTGCTTGCATTCGCCATGTGTGCCAGTGAATTTTCTGCATCGTTAACTGGGAGGGTGCCGATCCCTCCATTATTGAGCACCGGGCTCTCAATCCTTTGAAGGCCAGGTTGTGCGAGTTTGGATTAACCCTGTTACACTGCTCATGGTTCAGGTCATGTAAGCCCAAGATGACTTCTAAATCAATATAGGTTTTTAGTAGTAGATTCAAAACAATCTTGGAATATGGCATCAGAGACTAAATGCATGATATTCTGTTGGTTATCATGGTTTCCATTGTTTAAAGTGTAAACATGAGAAAAGTGAGCATTAATAACTTATTTTATGAATCCTCTATAGAACATGGCAGGCAACAACAGTTTGAGAACTGTACAGCATAAACTGGGGCAATTCTAGGACCACCTATTCATTTATATCAAAAGGATAATGACATTAAAATATTTCAGCTAGAATTATTCCTTGAGCTGAGACTTTTCTATAAGAACTTGATCTATAACAATTTCTAAAGCATTTAATAAATGAGCCAAAACAATAATGCTGTGTGCATATGGACATCTGCCAAAACCAACCTGGCCTACATTCTCTTGACCTTTTAATCTTTACAACGCATTACAGACAATGTACGTTTTTTAATTCTTTAATGATGATACATAATAATTTATACAGAGGGTAGATTATGGTTCTTAAGATATACAGTATGCTGTCTAGAAGCAAAAACATTGCAATGGTAAGGCAGCTAAGCCTTCTAGGAGGTATATTTCTACTATCTCTTAGTGACATGCAAGTTTCATGTGTCCTTAAAAGACTGTGTAATGTTTCGCTGGGCTTTTTTTAGGTCACTTTTCCCTAATAATTGCATTTTGTTGAATGGATTAAAAGCATATCAGATTCAAGTACTGGCTTTTTCACCATGAAATAGATATGACAAATCAATAGGTCACAATGGTGCTATGTGACTTCACACAGCAAGAACTGCAATGGCAAGTGTTACATGCAGTCTGTCAATAAAATGCTGCTTGCAAAATCTGAGCTAAAAAGAATCGAGGGACATCTTACAGTACATAGTAAATAGATCTTACATTTATACTACTTTTTCAGGGTTGAGAGGAGTTGTGTGACTGAATGGCGTAGGGCAGTGATCCCCAACCAGTAGCTCGTGAGCAACATGTTGCTCTCCAACCCATTGGATGTTGCTCTCGGTGTCCTCAAAGCAGGTGATTATTTTTGAATTTTAAGCTTGAAAGCTAATTTTAATTGCATAAAAACTAAGTATGGTGCCAGGGAGAGCCTCTTGCAGTCTGCCAGTAGGGATGTAGCGAACGTCGGAAAAAAAGTTCGCGAACATATTCGCGAACTTGCGCAAAAATGCGAGCGGTTCGCGAACGGTTCGCGAACCCCATAGACTTCAATGGGAAGGCGAACTTTAACATCTAGAAAAGACATTTCTGGCCAGAAAAATGATTTTAAAGTTGTTTAAAGGGTGCAACGACCTGGACAGTGGCATGCCAGAGGGGGATCAAGGGCAAAAATGTATCTGAAAAATCTGCCTGTGTGTGCTTGGAAGAGATAGTGTAGGGGGAGAGCTGTTAGTGATTTCAGGGACAGATGATAGTAAGTTTGCTGGCTAGTAATCTGCTTGATACTGCTCTGTATTGGAGGGACAGAAGTCTGCAGGGATTTGAGGGACATTTTAGCTTAGGTAGCTTTGCTGGCTAGTAATCTACTGTTCTCTTTAAACAACTGCCATACGTTGACCTTGTAGGCATTGTTTGCCCAGTTTTTTTGGACGCAGCCACTGAAGCACAGTTGCCATAAAAAATATGCCATATAAATGCTGAAAATAGTCATTTTTCGCCATACGTTGACCTTGTAGACATTGTTTGCCCAGTTTTTTTGGTTGCAGCCACTGAAGCACAGTTGCCAGAAAAAATATGCCATATAAATGCTGAAAATAGTCATTTTTTGCCATACGTTGACCTTGTAGGCATTGTTTGCCCAGTTTTTTTGGTCGCAGCCACTGAAGCACAGTTGCCAGAAAAAATATGCCATATAAATGCTGAAAATAGTCATTTTTTGCCATATACGTTGAGTCAACGTATGGCAAAAAATGACTATTTTCAGCATTTATATGGCATATTTTTTCTGGCCTCTGTGCTTCAGTGGCTGCGGCCAAAAAAACTGGGCAAACAATGCCTACAAGGTCAACGTATACACTACTACAGCGGTGGATACGGATTACGTAAAATATATGAATGCTGCTTGAAAAAAGTGACTCCGGTGTTTTTTCTGGAGACGGTAATATTATGGATATTTAGACAGAATGGGAACAAGGTCACACAGCTCGATGGCGGGTTGAAGAAAACAGTGTGCAAATAATGCCTACAAGGCCAACGTATACACTACTACAGCGGTGGATACGGATTACGTAAAATATATGAATGCTGCTTGAAAAAAGTGACTCCGGTGTTTTTTCTGGAGACGGTAATATTATGGATATTTAGACAGAATGGGAACAAGGTCACACAGCTCGATGGCGGGTTGAAGAAAACAGTGTGCAAATAATGCCTACAGGGCAAATAATGCCTAAAAGGTCAACTTATACACTACTACAGCGGTAGTAAAATAAAAAAAGTAAAATAAAAAAAAAATGAATATTAAAAAAAAAAAATTAAAGTTGGTGCTGCTGAACTACTAGGAGCAGCAGATTAGCACACCAGTCCCACTCCCCAACACTGCTAGACTAATAGCACTGGGCTCTTATAGTAGTAGTAGTAGTAGTAGTAGTAAAACAACAAAAAAATAAATAAAAGCAGTCCTTACAAGGACTACTGTTATTGCAGCAGTCAGCAGATGAGATCAGAAGCAGGACAGCTGCCCACTGCAGCTACATACAGAGCACTGCAGTAGAAGGTAGATTACTAGCCAGCAAAGCTACCTAAGCTAAAATGTCCCTCAAATCCCTGCAGACTTCTGTCCCTCCAATAACAGAGCAGTATCAAAACGATTACTAGCCAGCAAACTTTCAACTGTCCCTGAAATCACTAACAGGCAGCAGCTCTCTCCCTACACTATCTCTTCAGCACACACAGGCAGAGTGAAAAACGCTGCAGGGCTTCGGTTTTTATAGGGAAGGGGAGTGGTCCAGGGGAGAGCTTCCTGATTGGCTGCCATGTACCTGCTGGTCTGGGGTGAGAGGGCAAAAAAAAGCGCCAACAATGGCGAACCCAAAATGGCGAACGTCGCGCGACGTTCGCGAACTTCCGGCGAGCGCGAACACCCGATGTTCGCGCGAACAAGTTCGCCGGCGAACAGTTCGCGACATCTCTATCTGCCAGTCCACATAGGGGCTACCAAATAGCCAATCACAGCACTTATTTGGCACCCCAGAGGACTTTTTCATGTTTGTGTTGCTCCCCAACTCGTTTTACATTTGAATGTGGCTCACGGGTTAAAAAGGTTGGGGACCTCTGGCGTAGGGAATTAGCCGCCTGTGGTGTTTCCTCTCATTTGTCTTCCTGCACATACAGTATACTTTCCTTGCAAGAAATTGAAGCTTACCATCAGCAGGACTATTTTATTCACTTTAAATATGGTTCCTGTTTACTTTAAAAAGAAGTCCATTTTTATTTTTGGCTTGCATTCAAAAACAGGCTCATATACTATACATGGACATTTTTTTTTACTGCATTATCCCTTTGGTGGGGTCATAAAGTATAATCCTTTTAGAGACGGTAATATGTCATATTCTAAAGATATTGTTTAAATGACCTTGACAGTGGGCCAGAGTTACGAAGATGAAATAAATGGAAAATGCATACAAACACGTTTTCGGCACTAAAGGCAACATGTCTCTAATACACATTAAAAAAATATTCTTATTTTGCAGCCTTGAAATTTCCAGGTTATGTGTCAAAGTAATAAATGTGCAAAGTCAAAATTTGAATATGCACATACACAAACATTGTTAGCTTTCCTGGGAAATGTTGTCTAACTAGTAAATCTGTACTATTATTATGCCCTTGACAATGAAGAAATACTCAATAGCCAGGCCCTTTTCTGTGACAATTAAGACCTAATCATGCAATTCATTAATACAGTATTTTACATAATACAGTGCTGTGAAATATGTTGGCGCTCTAAAAATACATGTTAATATTATTATCATTATTTCTTGTGTAAAGGTTGTTGAAAAAAATGTGCAATGACAAGAGGTATATTCCTCTTCATTGTGCATTATGCCTTTCTGTCTTTATGTATTGTTTTTTTGTTTGTTTTGTTCTACAATATCCATTTCTTATAGTGGACCTATTACCCAGACACAAAAAGCTGTATAATAAAAGTCCTTTTCAAATTAAATATGAAATCTAATTTCTATTTTTTATTAATGCATTCATAGCTGTTGTAAGCTCATTTAAATATCAGCTGTCAATCAAATATTGTCTGCCCTTCGTCTGTACCTTAGGAATATAGGCAGGGCAGACAATTACTTTCACTTTCCATTCAGCACTTCCTAGATGTCCTGCACTCCCCACATTCCCCCTCTCTCTTTATCATTTAATTGTATAACCAGTTCTTGTGGATGGACATCAGGCCCCCCATACATGGCTTTTCTATGTCTATTGAAGCCAGGAACATGAAATTGTTGAAGTTCTATACTGTACACATGCTCGCCTAGAATGATGTAGGGGATGCCTGAGATTTCATGGTTCTCACAGGAAAAGTTCCCTGGGCTGGTGCATTTTTTGAAGGTAGCATAGGAAGGAAGCAACTAGAATCACTAATAGTACCTTACTCCCAGTGATTCTACCTTTCGTTCTCATTAATTCATTTTACTTTTGTTCTCCTCTGTTTTCTCATTGGCTTTTTTTCCATCCCCCATTTATAAATTAGTTATTATCAGCAACTTTTATGGCACATACAGTTGTTCTGTTTGGGGAGCAGAAAGACATAATCATGATGTCACATTTCTCCATTAAATGTCTAGTCATAGAGAGAGAATAAAGTTGGATTACAAATACATTAATTTTAAAGCAAAATGAAAGGTTAAATAACTGTGGCTGCCAAATTTAGGCACCTCCCAGTGATTATAAACACTTACTGGGCTCCAGGGTTTTGCTCTGTCATGCTCGCTCAAAAGTAACCTTGGCAGGTACAGTTTTATGCTAACAGGAGCATGAGTTCAGGGTATTAGGTAAGCTATGATAATCACTGGGGAGGTGTCTAGAGTTTGCCCCCCCCTCCCCAGTGATTTAATCTTTCCCTCCTCTTTATACTTTGGAGTCAGCATAGCAAAAAGCAGGATGAAAACAGGTCCAGAAAAAGCAGAAACCAGGAGCAAACCTGAACTGGCAGCATCCACCAAGTGATCCAGACAAATGATTTGGCCTAGACATATATTTTAACCCATGAGCCATAGATAGTTGACTGCCAGCAAAATCGATTCTACATTTATGGTTTCCATAAGTTTCACTTCAACTCGGGGTCTCAATTGAGGAGTATTTATCAAATGCTGAAAGCTCTAACTTTTACCCATTGATAAATACACCTCTAAAAAAGAAAATTGTATCCTATGTATTTATCTGTTAGATTTACATTTTATGGATCACAGTGATTGGTATGATTCTTTTAATAGATTTCTTCCACTAAATTCTTATAAATAGTGATGAACGAATCTGTCCTGTTTCGCTTTGCCGAAAAATTTGCAAAACTGCTCAAAAAATGGTCGAAATGGTGAAATTTCGTAAAAAAAATTTAAGTCAATGGGCGTTTTTAAGTGCTTCAAATTTTATGCAAACAACAATTTTTCTTGTTCCAAATGCATTGAAGTCAATGGCCGTTTTTTCTTATGGCAACTTTTTTTGTCCTAATGCATTAAAGTCAATCAGCGTTTTTTTTTCTTATGGTGACTTTTTCTCCAAATGCATTAAAGTCAATGGGAGTTTTTTTTCTTATGGTGAATTTTTGTCTTAATGTGTTAAAGTCAATGGGTGTTTTTCTTATGGCCATTTTTTCGTTGCAAATTACCCACGGCAAATTTTCTCCACAGTTTTGCAAAAAATTTGACACGTGGCGAAATTCAGAATTTCTCAGAGAATCCATGTCTGGTAAATAAATTCACTCATGACTAGTTATAAAGGGACAATAAATGCAAAAAGATTTGTTAATCTTCATTTAAATACAAGTTAAAATGCTAAATATTTCTAATGATTGTGATTCATTTTAGTTTTTGTTCTATGATGATTCAAAGTTCCTGATATCTGTCTGCTCACTCTAGTCACAGTCTATTCACTGTTAAGCATGCATAAATGCTAACCAATCACAGGACTTGAATCACTGCTGTAATCTGTTGCATGGAGCCTCTCTACCTTCTATTTAATACAATTGCTGATCTACAGCTCCCTTGTAGTGTATTTACTACTTCCCACATCATTTGGAATCCATTTGCAGAATACATAAATACAGGAAGACCATGAGGAAAAATGTATACTCATTGCACAGTAATTAAGCTTTGAGGTGGGCTTTATTATACACTAGGGTTACCGTTTTCTGAAACATTATGAAATAATGTTTATTAGGTCAGGATATCATTTAGCTTGACCTTTTCCAGCTGATGTGTTCCACTCTCTGTCAATGAGATTCTGAGAAGGACAATTGCAATTGCGTCATTAGCAGGCAACTACACTATAAATCCAACTGTTTATGAACGGTATAGCATTTGAATAATATAATATGGAAACCTGTTCTCCAAAAGTATAAGAAGAAAAAAATTATGTTTAGCAGTTCTGGTCTAGGTTCAAACTCACAACCATAAGAGGACTTCTTCTAAAAGGCTATTCCTAATGGCATTTTTAACAAGCAGCTTTTCAAATGATTATGCATCTGAAGTAGGATCACTGAAAGCTTATCTGAGCATGCTTTGGTCCTGGAGTACACTCATGAGTTTCACCAAACTGAAATACAAATTTGCTGATGTAGCCAGTCATTGGGTCCGCGTACTTGTCCGAGTCTGTTTCATAGGTATCGGCATCTCTGAACATTTTCCAGTCTGTGCATTCAAAACAATCTGGTAGAGCAAGTATGGCATCTTGCGGCCAAGTTTTCACTACTCTTGAGATTGATCTGGATTGTTTGTGAATGGGTCTGTTCGTTGGAGTAAGACGTATGGAAATATGGTCTGATTTTCCTAAATGGGGGGAGTGGATTAGCCTTGTATGCTTGCTGGACATTTGTGTATACTTGGTCCAATATGGCATCTCCTCTTGTTGCGAAGTTAATGTTTTGTAGAATAGATTTAAGTGATGCATTATTGAAGTTTTCGGCAACAATGAAGAAGCCATCTGGGGAGGCTGCTTGAAGATCATTTATAATTGCGTAAAGTTCACTCAGTCCTTCACTAACTTTTCCCTTTGCACTAGCGCTTGGTGGTAAGTATACAGCAATAATAATCACCACAGTGAACTCTCTCGGAATGTAAAAGGGTCTGCAGCTGACTGCTAAAACCTCTGTGTATTCAGAACAGTGTACAGATGCAATTTCTGCAATGACCTGAGTATGTTTGCTGTTAGAGAGAGGCGACAAATTGCAAGAATATCACTTAGCAGCAGTGGTGTATTTTGTAGTATGAGTAAATAAAACTTATCTGGCATGAACAGACAAAAGAAGTGAAGCAGAATTAGACAGAAATCCAAGTTTGCTGGGTGAGAGATTTTTTTTAATGAGTATAATCTTTCTATTGGGGTTTACATCACTATTTGATCCAAACCCCCAACAGTAAAAATAGACATCTGCTGTTAAAGCTGTTCTGTAAATACTTTTAATAGTTAGAAGTCTATCAGAAAGATTTTTTTCTTCATGCTTAACTGAAAATAAAATTGACTTGAGTGCAAACCTGCGGATAAATCACTATATTATTTACTAAAACATAGTTACTTGAAATACCTAAATCCTTTCTTTTGAAATTTACAGGGTGGTGAAGTTTTGTGCAAAGACAGATTTATATGAAACTATAAAAGCATCGAGTGATATTCTCTTGCAGATGACAAGTCAGAAGCGTATGCGGCACGATGGGCCATTTCTACATTCTCTTCAATGATGTTGCTTTTGTTTAGATTTATGTAGCCCCTCGGACGCACTGGGAAGTTTAAGTGGCTCATTTGTTCTTATTTTGCCACCAAAAAGAAAGGTGAAAATGTTTGTGGAAAAGATTATTATTTTATCAGCAAGATGAATCAAACTAAAACAACATTTCAGCACAAGTACACATGAAATTCAGATATCTATAAAAGCGATGTCTATTTTTTCTAGCATATATATCTAAGCCATTGAGATGAACGTTTTTGATGTATGCATTGCTTTATATAACAGCTCAGTGGCGCTATGCATTGCAGCACATTTTGGTTCTTGTTTTTATGTAAAGTTCAATACTAAACCCTCATCTGTAGTAAACAAACAAGACAAAAAAAAACAGATGGGTTTTTGTGTTGGCAGACAAACTATTGGTTGATTTAAAGAGGGAATGCTTTCTAGGGGTAGTGCAGAGTGTAGGAGACCAAAGGAACAATATATATATATATATTTTTAGGTTTTTTTATATATGAATTTAAGCACTTTACTGCCACCACACATTAACCAGGTGATGCTGATGTTAGCTGTCTATTATGGATGCACTAGCATTTTAACACATGGATCATTGTTTGTTTTTATATGCTAATTACTGAAGGGTCACTTCCTGTGTGCATTTGGGAGGGGAGGGTATTTATTCAGTGAATTGTTTGGCACATGTTTCACCTTGAGAAAGGTCCCAAAAGGGACCGAAACGTAACGTCGGTTACATATGCAATAACACTTTTTCTACTTGCAAAAAAACCTGGTGTTGCTGGTCTTTTTTATCTTTATATATATATATATATATATATATATATATATATATATATATATATATATATATATATATATATATATATATATATATATATCTATAGATAGATAGATAGATAGATAGATAGATAGATAATCACAGGGTCCCATATTGGTTCTTGATGCCACATACAGTAGAATGTTAAAAACTATGTTATGCTTAACTTACACAACCCTTTTCTCATGAAAATTTAGACCTAGATCAACATCCATTCTGGATTAGGCTCAATCCAATAAAGTATCACCTGCAGATAAAGATATTTGTTCTAATGATAAATGTACATACAATAAATTGCACACCTTTATATTACATGTTGTCATCACAGTGTGATTTATAAAATATTTATTCAATAACAAGTGCATATTCCATATATAATAATCCTTCATGAACGCATTTTCAAAGGGCCGTACCCAGCTCATACCTGCAACTTGCAACCCACAATAATCAACTACCCAACCTGCTGCACAAAATGTCAACTTAGCTTTGGACCTGGGACACGAAAAGATGGAAGTGATGACACTGTGGACTCGAAGTGCAGTCACCCTGGTGCCACATTTGCAGACAAAAAACTGCTGAGACCACAAGGGAGGGTGGGAGTGAGCAGTGCCTCACACCTTATCTGGATACCTAGGTGGGATACCCATGAACTACTGCACGGCCAGGATAAAAGATTGATGCACTGATTTTGTTGCTGTAAGACCAAGTTCTCCAAATTTTTAGTCCAAAGTGTTGATTGCTAAATTGCACATTTGGGAGTATAATATAATAGTTAATGCTTTTATGATTGTCTACTACAGGTATTTGTGAGGACCCCGGTGGTCTAGTGGGCTGGCGGGGACTTCTGCCACGCCTTTGACAAGGACTCCCACCACGCTGATCCTGTTGCTCCAGCGGCCAGTCCTCCTATGGCACGCGCGGCACACACTTCCTGATTTTACGCGTCAAAGCATCGCAGGCCTCATGACATCATGGCGCTTAGGCGTGAATTTCAAAGGTATTTAAAGGGGCTTCAGCTTATGTTCATTGCCCATTGTAGGTTTAACTTGTTTATATCCTGGGTGCGATTTTGCCTGTCTGATTCCTTTTATTGAACTGCCTGACTATCCTGAAATCTGATTATCCTGACCCTTGTCTGCCTGACTATTCTGATTCCACTGTTATTGACCCTTGCCTGCCTGACTATTCTGATTCGTCTGGTTTTGACCCTTGCCTGCCTGACTATCCTTGAGCGCTGCCTGCACTGACATTGGCTGTCTGACCTTACTTGAACTCTGCCCGCACCGACCCCGGTCTGTTTGACTACGCTTGTCTATTCCAAGTACTGTGCCTCTCGTCCAAAGACTTTATAATGACAGCGCCTCTTCGCCCGTCCAGAGCTTTTACTAGGCTCTTCTCTTATTAAGACCTGGCAGCATTCAATTAGCGGAGGGCTCCTTCCAAAGTGAAAGATGATTGCTACAGGCAAAACCGAGACCAGGGAGCCTAGCACCTGTTCTGGATTTAGTGAGCTGGTTGTGACAGTATTTTTTAAATCAAAGTTGAGAAGATCATATCAGAACCATGTAAAAGTGAATGTTTTGTAAAGCACAGTGATATACTCCACCTTACTGCCTAGTAGACTACATGGCTGAAAATACAGTATCCTGGTTACTGCCCTGCCAAAAGAATGGGACCTATGCCACATAAACGTACTGCCCATAAAGAGGCATGATAACGGTGCCATAACATTTGTAATGCAAAGTGAAAGCTAAATTGAGGTCATGTTGAAATACAGATCTGCATGTGTGCTTAGACACACTCATGACCATAAAAAAATTAAAATGAAATGTAGTACTTTTGTTAAGTAAAAAGAACATGTTATCAAAGTTAGATACAGCACAATGCTAAACCATGGGAAATAAGAAATATGAATAAGATATGTTATGTTTTACAAAGAACTATTGATTTGGTCAAAATTGTAAATGAATGCACAGATCTCTTTTTGTATTCTAGTGCCTGAGCAGAGTATGAGGAGACACACTTTAAAAAGTTCTATATTTATGGCTCTTCTTTTTAAGCGTAAAAGAAACATTTATATGCCGATTATTCCTGATAAACTAATTCAATGCAAATGAACATTGTATCCTTTGAGGGATCATCAACCTGTGTTCACTTCAGGTTATTAATTTCTATCTTTCTTACTGTACTGTATATAAAGTTTGTCACTGTCCCTGGGAAATAATAATAATGTTACAACACAGTACTGGAACAGCTCTTCAACTGACATAAAGTCACTACATAAAAAATGGTGACTGCAACTGCATTCTGGGAACTGTCATTCTAAAGCTGGCCATAGACGCAAAGATTTGATCGTACAAATCGAGGATTCGTACGATTTTCAGACCGTGTGTGGAGAGTCCCGACATTTTTCGTCCGGCGGAGATCGGTCGTTTGCTCGATTGGACAGGTTAAAAGATTTCTGACGGCTACGGGTAATATCTCTGCATGTATTGCCGATCGTTCTGTTTTGCAAGAAAAAGTAGCCATGAAAAAAACACCCATTGACTTCAATGCATTTTGCCTGGAAAAAATGCAGTGAAAAATGCCCTTTGAATTCCAGGCATTTTGCATATTTTCCTGCAATTGGAGTATTTAGCAAAATTTACATTATTTTAAAATGGTTGCCAAAACCTTAATTAAAGGCATGAAGTCCATTTATTAAAATTCAAATTTGTGGAGTTTTTTGCAACCATGACTCAAACTCACATTTTAAAAAAACCTAGATGTGTACTTATTTATTAAAAGATCTGGATATAAAAAGCATGAACAAATAAAAATGGAATCCAAATAAGAACAATACATAAAAATACCAAAACTTTAAAATCATTGTGTTGTAAGAATTTTCATGTCAATACAAATGAAAAGAAAGATTTTACAACTGTTAAAAGAAAGTTCCCATTGACTTCTGCATGTCCTCACCAGCTTTTAGATGGAGAAATTTTGTATTAGTGGTTTTCATGGTTTTACACCAATGAACCTAAATAAATATCACATTTTTGTGGTTTAGAGTAATTAGTTAAAAAAAAGCAATTGTTAAAAAGTTTGATTCTGGAAAACAAAAAAAAATACAAGTTTTAATAAAACAGTCCCATAATATTCTGGTAAGATGCAGACATCAAATTATTATATTTATATTTCTCTGCCTTAGTTGAAATCCCTTTTTACTTTAATCATAATAGATGCCCTCGTATTTGTGTTTGTGCCGTCTTTCAAATGAGGATTTCCCTAGAGAATTCTATACACTGCTTTTTTATAAATATTAGTATACAGATTTATTGTTTGTATGTATTTAAAGTATTAACTACAATTACATTTATATAACATTATTATTTTGGTGTACATAATCCAACTTTATCTACACCATCTGTTTTTTTTTCTTTCAATTATTACTCCCAATCCATTTTTGTGGTTTGCTTCCAAGTTTTAATGAAAAAACATTTTATGGGGTTTTTAATTCAAATCCCACTATTCTAATAATAAATAAAATTTAAAAAATGCCTTAAGGCAATTAAAAATAATTTAAACATTAATTAAATCCAGTAGAATTATTATTTTTCTTATACAGATTAATTATATCTTAGTAGGGATGAAGTACAATGCATTGTTTTTTATTACAGATAAAAAAAAAATCTTAATTGTTTGATTACAATGGGGTCTATAGGGGATGGCCTCCTTCTAATATGGAGTTTTCTGGACAACAGGTTTCTGGAAAATTGATCCTATACCTGCAGAAGAAGTTATACCTCAAATGCATATCTGTCAACATTAGTTTGCCTGTTGCGGAAGGACATTTATTTGCCAAATACTAAAATGTTTTTGAAAACATTTAACATGACTACAACTTAATATTCCAACAAAGAGAAGACAACAGTAAAATTATCTTATGTGCCATAATACTTTTTTGTCCCAATTAATACCACTGGTAGGATGCTGGAAGTCACCTACAGTAGGTTAAAAAGTCACAAGATCCAACACGCTAAGACAGAGAAAGGTCCTAATTCATTATAAATTCACATGCTTCCTCTTTCTTTACACACACAAGTCACAGTAAATAGGTTTGTAGCTTCACCTGGGTAAGAATACAATTACCATAAACTGTGACTCTTCCCCCTCGAACTAATTTAACAAGTGTAGTCCCTGAGTGGCCCATTTCCCTGTAACTTTTTCAGACTTATATCTTCTAATCCAGTAACAGACGGGTACCCTCTAGAAGCACCGTAATCCTTTTGGTGTTTCAAGCCTTTCCTTGCATGCAATTACATTTCTCTATAGTTAAGAAGTATAGTACAATACTGTACATTGAGTGTGTGACTTGATGAACACTCTTCATGAAGACTTTGTGCTATTTTGCTGGAATTATTATTCCATAATGCATACATTTCAGTACTTTAATAACACATTTACATGTGCATAAGGATAGAAATATACAAGAAAGGGTATTAAAAAAGCATCCATTTTGGCAAACTCCTGTTAACTCTCAAGCAATCTATGTGATTGTTCTGCGGCATAAAAAATATCATCCAAGAGTGTGATCTTTCTCCTGGTTGACATACCCTTTATTAAAGGATACATATAAGCTAAGTGAAATCCCCCAAATATTGTAGGAAATATTGAATAATATATGGAGCTGGTTTTACTTTCAGCTAAAAACAAATGTCATCTTAAAAAATGGCACCTTTAATAGAATTCCCTATGGATCGGCTACAGTGCCTGTCCAAGTTCAAAAGAGGTTGGGCTTGTCCTAACAGTCCTGCCAGAAGCAAAGTAACTAGGGGATACAGTGTAGCCAGTCACAGCCCTGCAGTCTCTCAAGCAACCGGCTTTGGCTCCCTATTAGGTCAGCCTAGCTTCTGATTGATTCTTATTCTACAGTGCAGAGTGCTGCCAGCTTCCCTGCAAATCCAAGTAAAGAAGAATGCCAATACCCGTGCTTGCAGCAAATGGGGTGATCCCAAATTTATTCAATGGTGCTTCATAACACTTAACAAACGGTCAAACTTTCGGGACCGCATGGCCCTTCCTCAGTGAAGGAAGGGCCATGCGGTCCCGAAACGTTTGATCGTTTGTTAAGTGTTATGAAGCACCATTGAATAAATTTTGGATCACCCCGTTTGCTGCAAGCACAGGTATTGGCATTCTTCTTTACTTGGATTTACTACTGGCGAGTGGCTAGGCCAGTGCCATATATACCTGTATCCCCTGCATTGACTTTGTATGAATTGAGCTTCCGTGCAAAGCCTGGGAAAGGAGGCAGCAGAATGTGGAACACATGGGCGGGACTAGAATGTTTTTTGCAGAAATTCTCAATAAATCAACCTGAAACACTACTTTTTTTGCAACTTCCTTCTATATTTAAAAGAGTATAATACACCGGAACATTCTTGGTTTTGACACAATATGTCTCCTTTAAATCTACTATATCATAATGGACAACCAGCTATGGTAAACTATAAATTTGAAGCATTGTTTTTTTGGATTTGGATTTTTTAATTCCACCCTACGCTTTACTGTACTTCTTTTAAAACTAACTGCACCCTTTTATTCCTGTTTTCAATTGCCTGAGAATATAATAAAATATAAAAAGAGTACTTACTGGCCCTTTACATCCAGCCTATAAGACATTTCCATTGGTCATCCCAGAAACAAAATCTTCTGGGGATAGTGTGTCCTTATACAACCATAGTACCTGCTAGCCAATTCAACTGTTCCACAAACAAAATATAATTCACATAATATTTTATAAAAATGCTTTGCATTCCATTTAGCATGTATGTCTTATCATTACCCCTTATCCATCAAAAAATTACATATAATTTTACAGTATAAAAAATGACTCATTTTATAAAGAATGATTTCCTAATTACACTAAAATAATAGTTTAAAACCTGTCAATGACTTTATAACAAGTTCAGCTTTACAACTCCACTGTGTCAAATTACAAAGAGACTATCAAGGACACCTGCTCTAAGGGATGTTTCATTAAGTACTTTTGAAATCAAATAGTTAATAGAGCTGAATATTGGCTAATATTTGATATACAAATATAGGGATGATAAAATCTGTCCTATTTGCTATGACAAGAATTCACCAAATGGCAAAAATTTGCAAATTCACTGTAGTACTGTAAATGGACGTTTTTCATGGCCATTTTTTTCTACAAAATAAGTATTTCTGCAGCAACATTTTCTGTACAGATTACATTGGCGTATATGGGTGTTTTTTTATTTTTGCTGCCAACCATCTTTATATGTATCCAGTGTGTCATTCAATTTCTTTACTTTATTAGCCCCCACCATCTCTGCAGGAAGGCGAATCTATACACAGTACATGTTTTCAATGATTCTTGTTCTCTTTTCCTTTTTATGGCTGATATTGTATTTTGTAAATTCTTGAGTGTCACTCAGAATGTGAGTCAGGAGCACCAGGGGATTTAAGGCAATCAGAAGGATTTGACTTACCTTTTTGCACCCCTACATTTGCATCAAGCTCTCAATAAATCAACAAACACTGTTCCCATAAACAAATGCTTTCAGGAAAAGGTCTTAGGAGAATCGTAAGTGCTTTAATATTTTGTTCTTCCATATCATTTTCATTCAAACATTATTACAGATGTAAGACAAAAGACTGTAATCTAAACTTTGTTAGTTGCTGAACTAGAAAAAAGATGTTTCCCAGAGATGACAGACCACTCATTTGAATTAGCTAGAAGAGCAACCTCTATATCTAACTATGTATTGATACATTCATTTATTATCAGAAACATTTTTCTAGCCTTAAACAAATGATTCTGACCCTAATCAAACTTATGGAAAACTTAGGGCTATGGCATACAAACCCCTACTCTCTCTCTAAGGGAAAATATGAGCAGGATGTTTTGGCCATTGCAGTTCTTCTAACACATCTGAAACTCTGGAATACACATACAGTGCTAATTATTTTAACAATGCAAGATGAAGATGAATGTGTTTCCTTCTGCTCCTTTGTACCCATATTTATTTTATACCTGCTCTGTTCTAAAGTGTGTAGCACTAAGTATACATATACACATGCTGTACATTTTCCCTTTACAACTGTCAGAATTGTACTGAAGATTTCTTCCAATTCGATTTACTATCATAGATTACAAGACTTTAATTTAACAAAGAACCCTTCTCTTCTTCCACAAATATGAAATATAAATTGATCTGCTTTTATTAGACATGACCTAATGAGCTCTAAGTAGCCTGCAAATTCTGTCTTACCCTATTCCTCAGCTGCCATATGCTAATGTCAATATGAAGGTGCCAAAGGCTTTTTGGAAGGTCACTACAATTGAATCATTCTATGGACTTCAATATGTCTAAAGGACAATAAAATTGAAGCATTTGGAGCTTTACAGATATGGTAGAAAGTCAATATGTTATAGTAAAGACATAAAAATGCATGTCACTACATCTTGCTGTCTTTTGAAATATGTAGAATACTGTATTTTGACATACTGATACCACACTATAAACTATTTTGACTATTACATCACTATGAAACATCAGGAGTGACATTCGGTGGTTCTGCTAAGGTATTTAGAGACAAAAAGGGGTTTTAAAAGGAAGCATGAACAAAGAGCCAGTGATAGAAGAGAAGGCAGATTTCTCACTGGAGGCTTTGCTACCTTATATACAATGAGAAACATCCCATGGACCAGTCCATAATATGTGGAGACACTTCCAAACAGGATCTGGCTACTTAATACAGCTACTCACTCACCAGGGTAAAAAATGAACCAAAAATAGGACACTCATCATGTTAATTACACCCCTAAAGCATAATAAATTACGGATATCTATTGAAGGCAAATGTATTCACGCAAGTCAAAAATATGCATTTCCATTATGCTTTTCATAAAAACTATGCCCACTTAGTGAGTCTATATCAACTTTTGTAAAGTACTTTGATGTGGAAATCCCAAAGCAGGTTTAACTGATAATCAGATTAGCCTGGGTATTTTCTGCAAGATACAACATAACTCCACACCATCAGGCTTTTCCACTGAGGCTGTCTACTTAGGGGGTTTAGACCAGCCAATTAAGCAGTATCATCTGTTCATGTTGCCTCTTTTGCTTGTTTTACTATTTTATGTAGTGTATTATGCTATTAATAACTTATTCATGTTCAGCAGAATTTATATCCCAAATTACACTCTTATTAGGTAATAATAAAACATCTATGTTTTCTATGTATTATGTAACCAAAAACAGTTAATAAAATTATCAGTTGAATATAAAACAATTTGTAACCAGTAACCAGGTGTGCAAAAGATTGAAAAAGTCATTAGTTCAGCCTTGGTTACCATAGGATATCTATATTTTAGATGATTAATAGAACCTAGATTGCATACATATATATATATATATACAGTATATATATACAGTATATATATATATATACATATATATACAGTATATATATATATATATATATATATATATATATATATATATATATATATATATATACACACACACACATATGTTCCTATGGTCTATAGAATGACTGATGTAGGTATTATTCATAGACATTGGCCACGTGGTGCATCTTGACCTCATTTGTCGTCTTGTCTTCCTGAATGCAATCATTTGGACAGCAAACACATCTCAGCTTGATAGTTTTAGTGTCTGCCTTAGGCAGCTCATTTCCCATTCAGGTGGAAGAGAAGCGGCTGCAGGGAGGGCAAAGATCTTTTGACTGCAACAGATTCACATTAACTTGCTGAACAGTTTTTTTTAATTCTAATACTAATTCTAATACTAAATGTTATATTAAAAGGCACAGTTTTTAAAATAGTATGCATACATACACATCTTTAACATTTACCCCTAAGCGAGTCCTTGATTATCAGTGGTCCTCAGCCATGACTGTAGGTGAAGGGTCAGCTCAGCTGTCATCTTAACTCCAGTAAATTGTCTCTTAGCTTTGTAACTTTGCATCTCCCCAGGGTCTTCTCAGCTTTTCATCCTACCCAAGTAGACTAATCAGTTATAGTTCGTAAAATCACTTGTGACGTATTGAGGAGTTTGGTAAAACTCTCTGTTGTTATTAACCTACCTAATTTCATTTAAGATAACATTTTAACATGCAGCCTATAGAATAAGAAAAACGCTTACACCAGGTTAAATTATTTTTTATATAAAATGGTCATAAGGCTCATTCCTGACAGTAATGTGCAATGCAGAATCAAAAAGCAGAGTCACGCATTTATAGAATCTAGGTATATGGTAAAGCAGGAATATTGTAACAATATACTTGCCCCATAATATGAAAAAGGTGACAACTTGAAGATGCCCTAAAATAAGCCAACACACTGCTTAGTAATCCACAGAGCAGAAAATAGCAAAGTCTAAAGCTAAATAGCAGTGCTTATTATATATATATATTTTACCCAGATAACCTGGTGTTTGCAGAATCCATAGGCACTTATAGGGGGATTCCTTCTTGCCAGGAACACAATACAGAGATCACTGCAAATAAAGTTACTCTTGCAAAGGTTTCTTCAGGTCAATGTGGGCATTTCTGAGTCATGAAATGAGCTTTGCTCTCATCTAATAACTGACCTCTGAATTCATTTTGTTTCCATCAAAGCAAAGTACCAACCCATTCATAGCATTAATATACACCTTTAGTGAATGTTTTGCCTACTGTAATGAGCTCTTGCTAAGTGCTTGGTTTGCATTTCCACCCGCCCCCCTCTCCATTTATGTCCTCCAAAAGGTTTCTGCGGTTCAGCGAGGCCGGCAGGTCCCATGCTCTTCCACGTGACTGATAGCTCATCAATAACATTAAGCAGCATTATGGACCACATTGGTGTACACCAGAATCAATACAGCCAAGTAAAAAGTCTAATACGTTGACATAGCCATACTCTGGAGAGCTCACATTACAAGAAATTAGGATTACTTTTTTCTCAGAAGGAATGGGGATGTCAGGACCACTTAGCTGCTCCATGGTATGATGGTTTGACTAAGATTTATGGCCTGTTTTTTTTTTATTGGCAGGGTGAGGGGAAACTGGTAAAACTTAAAAAAACCAACATTAGCAAATTGTTAAGGAAATGTTTTAATACAGCGGAAAAAGAAATATTGCTGTTGCAATGCTAATCTTTCATGCACAGCTCGGCATGTATCAAAAAAATGTTCCATGAGCTCTCTTTTTGCAATATAAGTGAATCATTGTCTCTTTCATGAATTAAGCTGGATGCACTTTCACATTTTGTGCATGAATGTCTGTGCTTTGTGTGTCTCTGTGTTTCCCTTCAAAATAGTCTGTTAAACTGGTCAGCATCTGGTTTAAGGCAAAATGGTGTATGTGTCAGGTCATAAACAAACATGAAATGTATGTGTGTTCAAGCTCAACACTTTTGCCAAGTGATCAGACATATCACCACATTAGCTAGGGCTTCAGGTCAATGCAGTTTCACCATCGACCTTTCTGTCAGACCAGCCTACAGTCATACAGTGCACCCTATGCATGAGCTTCTCTAAAAAGGGAATATGTTCATATATAATATACCCAGGTATATTGTTAATTTATAAATAATTAGGAACTTTAAGCTATTTGTAAACGTATATATAATATAAAGAAATAATATTTTAGAACTGACCTCATAAAAATTGTTTCTTCAAAAGTATCTCCACAACTTCTAATATTTTAAGATTTGTAGACTAAATTGAATGGTTTGTAGACTAAACTGGGTCCCATCAAGGACCGAAAATTTGGAATGCACAGTGAATGGAAATAAATCAATACTCTATATACAAGTTGGTGTGTGGATCTTCTTGTGAATAATTAAATGTCACCCATTGAAAGCACCCACCTCAACATTGAGTCTGTGTGAGGATACACATCTGACTTTATATATATAGATACAATATATACAGTGGATATATATAAAATACTATTTTCCTGGGTACATCCAAAAGCAATGAATCCGTTATTTGCTTTGTTTATACCTGCAGTCAACATATCAATGCTAATATCTGACTGTTTGCTGTCTGTTACTGCACTGGAGCAGACTTGTTATTAATTGGGCCCAACTGTTTCCATTAAATTGTTAGATGTGTAATGAAAGACCTGATGTATAATCGTTTTCCTCTTTGTTTCTGTGTTTATTTAAAACTCATAATTAAATATCCACCCTTAACTAAACTCAATGGTTTACAAGTCTGGCTCCAGTTTTAAGGTTATCCCACTGCCTTTCATGCTGTTATTGCAATCTCTGAAACTTGTAGTGAATTCTCCAGGTATAGAATTCCCAAAATCCAATGCCTTAGTTATCATGTAAAGAAAGATTTTATACAGTTATAATGTTTTCAGTATGTGTATATTAACCACAACAGTGTCTATTTAACCTGTTTAAAGGCTGCTGTATTGACATAGCAGTAGACAGCTCAACTCGTTTGGTCATCATTTATTTGGTTAAAGATCTTCTATTCATAAATTGCTCTTTTTCTTGATCAATAATAAGGCTTGATAAACAATAAAAAAAGATACTGGTATTATTCATTATAGTAAGCCAAAATATTCCTTCTAGTGAAAGTAGTTTATATAGTGCTCTGGGGAGGTGACTGGCACCCACCATTTCTCCACGCAAGGGAATAATAACACCATAGATTGGAGCACATCTTTTTTTTTTCCTCTGCAAAGCACAACACTTTTGTTCATCTCTGCTCTCAGCGTATGTTGACAAGCGACAGTGAAGATAAAGCGTTCCTCTTAATGATCTCGCACATCAGCTCGGAGAACTCAATGAAAATCCACAATAAAAATTGACAGATCGTAGTGCACAGCACTGGAAAGACATTACGCTCCCCATCCAACTATAAATAAAATGCTAAATTAAATAAATCCTGCACAATTATGGATTACAACATGTTTAGTTTCAACGATCCAGCCTGTGGGAGCTTCAGGTTCAGGAAATGTGGAAACGCTACTAGCAGGGAAGAAAGATAGAGTGGCAATTTGCTTTACATGTGATCATTTTAGGATATTTACACATGCTTTTTTTTCTTAGATTTTTTTTATTTTTAAACGGCATTTTAGAATTAAGATCTATTTTTTTGTGGGTGTGGTATTGCATCAGGTTTTACAGATTAGTCAAAAATCTAGCATATTGCTACAATACTATATGGCCTATTTAAAAATAGCATCTCTACATGGATAGATAGACACAAGGGGCCATTTACAAGGTGAGCTGGATTACAAATGCAAAAAAAGGTACAATTTACCTTATTCTGCACTTTGCATACTGCCTTCCTTTAATTATTTAATACTCCCTATGAATCCAATGCTGCCTGTGTATTATGTCTGAGCATAAAAACGCCCTTTTACAGTAACATCCTGACAATTTACGGCACTGCCTGGATCCTTCTACATCTCTGCCCCCCCCTGTTCCCTTTCTGTCTGGGTGGAATTATTTTTTAAAAAGGTAAAAACTCTAGCACCTGAAGGGATAACACCTAGAAGAACAGCAAGATCAGTTAAAGTGGACCTGTCACCCAGACATAAAAAGCTCTAAAATAAAAGTAATTTTCAAATTAAACATGAAACCCAGATTCTTTATTTTTATTAAAACAGCCATACTTGTTAAAAATGTGTCAATCAGGCAATTCATTTCACTTTCCATTCAGCACTTCCTAGATGTCACTGCACCCCTCATATTCCACCTCCCTCCTCACCATCTAATTGTGATGCCAGTGCCTAGGCAGGGTATCACGCCCCCCCCCCCCCACTCTGGCACATACAGTACACAAGATTTGGAAAGGCTAAAAGTAAATAAGCTTTATCAGAAAGGTCTATATAAATACACCAGTGAACCCTCAAAGTAATGCTGCTCAAAAGAAACACAGCATTTCTTTCCTTTCCATAATCCGGACAATGAGTTTCCAGATAAAGGATGCCATACCTGTATATATTTACTGTCTTATTACATCACATCTGCATTGTTCAACTTTCTCGAAAGTTAAGTAATAGTAGTGATACACTGATATATTTTTACCTTTCGGTCCAAAAGACAATTAAAGGCAAGGGATACAGTAGACGGAGTTGCAACTCTGGCCCTAAATAAGCCTCTAAATTGCTCCCTCCTATCCCTACGGTTCTCTGGTGAGAAACAGCCTGTGGAAAGCATTGATTGTATTCTATAATTCACCAGCTATTTAATTACTGCGAAACTGTCTGCACCTTTTATAGTAAATGAGATTTTAGTCATATAATATGGCTATAATAAACTCAAGCTTGCCAAACATGTCTTGCAGTCTTTTTATGCTACTAAATTCCCAGAATAATTTGGCTCCAAATTTGTAAATCTTACCCTATGCCTGTGTCTTTGGCCTTTGTGGTTACATGTTTCTATGTTATATAACACTGCACATGCTAGACTTAACAGATTTTCTTTTTTAACTTAGCATATAATTCATTTATGTTGTTTTTTTACTGTCTTCTGGAGAACAGACCCACCAACATTTCCAGCTATGACCTTGATCAGATGCTGATTAAAGAAGATATAAACATTGTTGCTAAGCCACTCTTTACTTTAATATGTTGCTGGACAACAAGTTTCAGCATAGTCAAAAAAATGATTAGTGGTTAAACATTCTGGGAGATGTAGTTCTGTCATGACTGGCAACATCATTCAACCAAACATTTCTCCTGCTCTCTAGGGTCAGTTACCCTTTGTTTGAATAGGAAATGTGTAGATGTTGTATGTGTATTCATAATGGCAGCACCAAAACCGGACCTTCTATTGTAGAAAGAATATTATGGTCTTCCTGCTAAAACCAATTCTGTTAATAAAGGGCCTTGAAACCAATCATTTTAAGCACTTTCGTATTTTACAATGAATGCACCCAATAGGTAAGCAATCAAATGTTTATGTTCTCTAGGGTTGCAAATTTTATATCAGTCCTAAGAGAGACTGGTCCACTTACTATCTTGGGGGTAGATTTACTAAAGAGTGAAGTGGCAAACCAGTGTTGCCACCCGCAGGGACATTGCAACATTTAACATAAAGACCTCCATACAACTCGCACCCGCACTATGCAAATTGACCTGAGCGCAAGATCAATAGCGAATTTCCGCTAGGCAGAAATGAATGCTAGCGCATCTTCATTTTGAATTGCTCGCACTGCTGAAGTAACGTTAGCAAAAAATCGCCATCGTTCGGTGCCCAGGACGAAACTCCCCATATTAGTAAATTGATGTAGTCTGACCACATTTGCGTCAGTGAAGTGTTGCGATGGGTGTGAAACAGACGCTGGTGAAAGCACAGTGAAAGAAGTTGCACCTTAATTTGATTCTAAGCACTTGTGTGCAACCAGACTGGATCAAAGGTTATGCAGAATGTTTCTTATGAGCTCTGATCCTGCAGTTAGTTTACTTTAATATAAAAAAAAGTCATCCCATAAGGCATAAGCCTACGTTCTATCAAAGACAGATACTGTGATTCCCAGGTGTAATGTACAAGTTTTTAGCTATAGTATGTTGTGTAGATGAGTTCTTAGATTTGTTAGATAATGCATCATTTTGGCCAGCCAAATTCAATGTCTGTAACTGAGACCTAATGATTGTTATCAGTGCATTAATATTTTATCACTTCAGTGTTGTGATGGAACTACTATAAGCAATAAAAGCCTATATCTCTGTAGAACTTTGCCTACACACCTTGGAGATTCAGTTTCCCGGACGCCTGCCTATGAGTCCCTACATTACAAACGACAGCAAAAATCGAAACTACACTCACTTATAATAGGGGTATGGGATCCGTTATCCAGAAACCCATCTTCCAGAATGCTCTAAATTACAGGAAGGCTATCTCCCATAGACTTCATTTGAATCAACTTATTCTCATTTCTTACTCTGTAATAATGAAACAGTATATTGTCCTTGCTCCCAACTAAGATATAATTAAATCTTTTTGGAGGCAAAATAATACTATTGAGTTTACTTCATGTTTGATTGATTTTTTAGTAGATTTAAGGTATGTATGGTGATCTAAATTACAGAAAGATCCCTTACCTGTAAAACCACAGGTCCCTAGCATTCTGGATAACAGAGTGACTTTTGTAGATTCAATATATAGGGGGAACAAACAAACCCTATAGGATCCCCTGAAACTGCAAAAATCCCTATGTAATGTTATAACCTGGCTGACTAAGTGATTGAAATTATGTGATTGCAGATTCTACATTTGTGATGCCCCAAAATCACCAACAGACATGAAATAAAAACATTGTGCAGCAAAAACTGTCATATTTTTGCACGCTCAGGAAGGGAGGGGGAGTTTCACAGCAATGAAACCTGGAGAGGAACCTGCAAATATTTTGCTGTGGGGTTCGTGAGTAAAGTTATCCCTAGAAACTAGATGGCACACCAGTCACAGACTATCATAGCATACCACTGCTTCCATTATGCTAAAATGTATTTTCAGGTGAACTACCACTTTAACTAATATTGCATGGAAAGGACACTAAAATATCAATGAGACAGAATCATCCCCCTAATCATCTTGCTCTGCCCTAATTAAATGCTTGCAAATCCATGCTTTTCACAATTTCTAAGAACATATGTTAATTCATATGTTGCATTTGGTTTAAGCAAAAGGTGGCAACCCTAATATTCAGCTATGGTGTACCATAACAGTTAAAATGTCTCGCACAAAGTTGCTCTTTAAAAGTGAATATAGCAAAAGAGGATAAAAAAAATAAAAGGGGCAGTATACCTTCTTGCTTAGCAAATGTTTAATGAATATTGTTTGTGCCTATTGTTGTAATTAAGGAATATACACTTTCTAGCTTCCCTCTGAGCATCTGCAGTAGAAAATAGTTATATAGGACAGGTGGTTGGACAGGGGCCATGTCTTGAGTGCTTAATATAGGAGGAACAGTTATCTACTGTATATATGTGATGGAAAAACATGTGTTTGATTAAAAAAATAAATAGCACACATTTTCATACACAAATTCTATTTATTATGATCGGGTTCGAACAGAAGTGGAGGTGTATATCTTCCCTGTAAAGGGAAAAAAAACAGTATGACATTATGACATGAGCTCATTCAGTTGGACTTACAGTATGTAGAAAAGGAATATAAACAATATGAGCTGGAAAAGGTAATTAAACTCCACCCCCAACTTATTCCATGTTCAAGTGTCTCGGCATTTCAGAGAATCTGTGTACTTTCCATCATGGGGCTTCAAGTCTCAGAATCCATCCCTACAACATGAAATAAAGTCAGAAATGGGTTAAATAACTCATTGTATGGATGGAAATCAGAGGCAGACCAGAGGCACAACAGTTTAGGACCAACTTTAAAAATTCCATAAGTGGGTTACAGGTAAGAAAATTATAAGTCAACAGTGACAATTTTTAGTGTAACAGGTGGATGGGTTAGGGTCTGCCTTAACCTTCGTTGGGTTATTGTATACTGTACTGGTCCAAGAACTCGGGCAAGGGGTCCAACTCCAACAGTTCCCGGTAGGCACAATATAATTAGACTCTTTATCTTTAGGTGGGGCCCCCACTTATGGTATGGAGGAAGGGATTACCACTCGGGTATAAGCACACAGCAATCACTCTTGATCAAATAACGTTGGGCAACAGTGGGTCTTTAAAACAGCCAAACAATTTATTAAACTGGTGGTACACTTCTCAATGGTCAATCACATATTTAAGGTGCTGCTCAGATGATACCTGACTTGCGTATGACTCAATGTTGGCATTTTTGGGTGGAAAAGGCCGCAGCTTGCTTTATTACATAACCATACCAAGCTTTCATCCCATTCTCCAGCCTAAGGCAAACCTCCGTCACCTAATTTCTCACCTACTGTGCCTCCTTGCCCCTAAGCCTAACACTACAGTCACCCTTTTGGCTACCCAGTAGGCAGCCCTACTACTCCAAAGCTGCAATGTTATCTCCCAACCCTCCATGTTGGGAGTGTGGGAGGAAAACACTGGCTACCTGTGTGGTCCCCAATGTATGACCCGGTTCCCACACTTTCTCCTTTCTATTTAAAGGCTAAACCCTCCCCCCTTTAACCTTGCTTGCCCTTGCACTACAATCCCCATAATGCCAAGCATGAAACCCCCCACTGACTTTCCTACTCATCCCTCAGTCATGCCCCTTTCCACTCCACCTGTCCCAGGGTCGCTCCACAGGCTTCTCTCCACGAACAATTAGTGGTAGCAGGTCATTTACACAAATTTATTACTCACGGATATTGATACTGATCCTTTGTTCGTCAGCTTTCTAAATTGAGTCGCCTTTCCTGCCTTTGGTTCACAATTCCCATTGAAGGTAAATCTCACAGCTGGTCTTACGCTCCAAGGATCTCTCTATCCCTGAGCCTAACCACTTGAGTCCCTAACCTTGTGGCCTTGTCATCGAAGGGTACTAACACTTCAGTAAACTCCTCGTTGGAGCATTAGCTGTTACCAACTTTCTTGAACATACCTGTCACTCCTATAATGACCTATTACAATTTCTGACCTGACACTTACTTGCTCCTATACTGAGGCCTACCTCCACCTCAGGCCCTCCCAGCCACACACCACCTCCTCCAGCGAGTGCATGCACCAGAAAGAGAGGCCTAACTCATGGGAGTATCCCTTTTTCTAACCTCTGGGAACTACCCCCCCTCCTCTCTGGGAAAAAGGATCCAGCATAGCTGGCTAACACATTCCCCGGCCTAGGAAAACCTTTACACTTCTACATTAGGTTCCTTTTGTCTTAGCAAGTGCGGCTAGAAGTTCTGAAAGTAGGTCATTTAGAAAATGTAATCACCAAAAGATGACATACTTTATGAGTGTGAATATGATAAGTTACAGGCTAATGTTATCAGAGATGAAAAGTTTGCTTGCATCTAGTAATCCACAGCAACCAATAGCATATTTGTTATGTTTTGGGTAGCCGAGGATGAGTAGAGTATAACAGTGCTTTATTAGCAGGCTCATGCAGCCATTACACAACAGTAAGCAACTCTAACACCACAAGCTGTATAGAAAGTATGCACAGTATAAGTCTTGAGCACAGTGACATATACAGGCCATTTGTATAAACACCACAATCGTCACCACAGCTGACTATTAAATGCATCCTGCAAATTAATTGATATGGGTAAATAGGCCAGTAGCAAAATTGTGCAACTTTTATTACATTTGCCTCCTACGTTGTTAACTAAACTTTTGCAGTGATTTATGTAAAAGAACAGTATCTGTAAAGGATGATAATACAAATAACAGTACTGCTATTACATTATTACATTGCCTACACAAGCTAATACTAAATATAAACACACAATTCAAATAACCTCCAGAGATTCTGATAAACAGACAGACCAGGGCCTTGATACATTTCAGCCCAACCCTGCATTCCTTTAATAATGTAGAACATGGACTAGACAGATTAAGTGTCCAGCTTTGTGTTCAGAGTAGACTAGTGCAGTAGTCATTAGTGAAATAACTACCTACTGTGCGTGTATCCAAATATGGAGATTTATGAAAATACATGGTACTGAAATGGGCAAATTATAACTTAACTCTGTAAATAGTCCTTGCTGAATTTGTTGTCTTTATATTGACCTTTTTCCTTTTTCTGGTTTGATGGGATGACCAAGTGTGCCTTGGTGTTGTCCAAGTTGGTAATTGCTTTTGCCCAAATGTTTCTGATTAGTTTGTCTAACTAACTAAGCACTAACTAAACCTCATTTCCACTAATGTCAGAATTATACCATATTTCCCTACCAACAGCAACTCGTACATTTTCACACCTGCACTTTCAGATATGAAAATAGTATTGTCCTGTTTAGTGACCTTTTCCACCATGTAGGCTTGTGCCATGCAAGGTCATTTGTTGAAACTTGGTTCATTGCATTTTTTTCCTGCTGAAGACGCATGGCAACCAATGAAATTGCCAGCTGCCACCATCCCTAACTGGCAACCGGAATCAAGTCAAAACAGTTGATTGGATGGTATTGATGAAATCACCAATGGGAGGCAAAAAATGTCATTAATATATTGATAATGGGTTGAGTGCAGAGGACCTCTTGTATTTGTCTATGTGAATTTTGTGGTCACAACCTCATTGTATCCCCGTTTTTTAATATTTATGCTGCAGTATTTCTTTTTCAGAATTCTTTAAAAGATACTGTATATCTAGTACAATGTGCAGTCCTGCAACAGATGGGGAAATTACAATGTGAATACATATAAAAATAGCAGGAGATGAGCTACAAGAGGCTGCAGTTCAATTTCACATCAGATCGTTCTAATCACTTCATGTCACTTTATTACCATTTAGTAATGTGAAATCTGCCAACAGGACTGTCACGCTAGCAGCCAACAACAGCAGCCCGCTCAGTCCCAACTCTACTTGCCTGATTATTGCAGTAGCCCTGATGGGATACAAACTAATAGTGTGCTTTCAAAATCCATGCACCAACATCAAACAGAACATGATATGTAATTGCCTGTTTATCTCAAGTGCAGGTGGAGGCTTGACACATCATATAAACTCGCACACTTCCCAGCTCACATTCATACAGGGCTGCACTGCTTTTGTACATGTAGGGGGTAAAGGTTTTGCTAACCTTTAGGTTCTTTGGTTTCATTTGTCCTATGTGAACGTATTCTGCTGGCAGTTCAGTGACTGGTCAGTAGATGTCATTATATAAAAGGGTAAAGATTTTGCTATGCCCTAGTGAATGTGTTAGCCAGCTAGGTTGGGTCTTTTTTCCCATAGGGGAGGGGGAGTAGTTCCCCAGAGGTTATAAAAATGGATCTTGCCATGTGTTCTGTCTCTGTCCAGTGCACCATTGGAAGTGGGGTGTTGCTGCTAGGGCCTGAGGTGGAGGTAGGCCTCAGAATAGGTGAAGCAAGTGTCAGTTCACAATATGTAATAGGTCACTATAGGAGTGACAGATAAGTTCAGGAAAGTTAGTGAGCAGCTAAGGCTCCAACGAAGAGTTAGTGAAGGGTTGGCACCCTGCAGTGACATTGCTGCCAGGTTAGGGACTCGAGTGGTTAAGCTCAGGGATAGATAGATCCTTGGAGTGTGGGATCAGCTGTGAGGTCGCCTTCAATGGGGAATGTGCACCAAAGGCAGGAAAGGCGGCTCAATTCACAAAGCTGACTAACAAAGGATCAGACAGTATCCGTGAGTAACATATTATATGACCAGCTGCCACTACTTGCTTCATGTAGTGTAACATCTGAGCACACCTCTTGAATATGTGAAGTATTGAGAAGTGTACCATCAGTTCAATAAATCTGCTGTTTTAAAGAACCACTGGTGCCCAAAGTTTATTTGATCAAGAGTGAATACTGTGTGTGCTTATATCAAGTGGTAATCCCTTCATCCATACCATAAATTAGTGACCCACCTGAGGATAAAGAGTCTACCGGGAGTTGCTGGGAGTTGGACCCCTTGCCCGGGTACCGAAACCAGTGCATAGTAACCCAATGGAAGGTTTAGGAAGACCCTGATCCATCCACCTGAGATGGAAATGCTAATAATGTAGCTTGTTAGGAAATTACATTGCACCTGCATTTTGTTGTACAGTTATTTATGTATTAATATAAAAACTAAAAGCTGTATGTAGAAATCACTGGTGTTTATGCTGCTTTATTTCTCTCAAACCTGTCCATTATTTTCATGGCAGATATTTAGGGCTGATCTTGTGCAATACTGAATTAAAGACATATTGGTTTGCACTGGTGCAAATAAATGTTTCAAGCATTTGTGAAATACAGCATTAGGTTAATGCAGCAAAGAGTATACAGTAAATAGGAGCACTTAGCGGTCAGAACCAAAGAAATTGGGAGTGGGGTCTAGGTAATATATGCTTTAAATAGGTACCAAATATCTTATTAATCTCAATATCATGTAATTTTACGATGGTGTTAATTGTCCTGTCCATTAAGGGTTACATATGACTATTATTTTGCTAGAGTGGGAAGGGGTTAATGTGTTTTATGAGTGGGGGCTGTGTCTTCTTAAGGGAGAAGGAGGTAGGCTGCTATTAGCTTCTGAGGAAGTGGCTGGTAGTCACGAAACGTGTTAAGCGGGCAGCCTACGATATGTCCTAGACATGCGGTTGTCATTTTTAATGATTTTTCAATATATTTTACCTTTTGGTGCTCCCTTTTCTCTGAACTTTGTATTAGGTTAATGCAGACCTGGGCTGAATAGTATTGGCACCCACTTTCACCCACCTGGTCCTCTGCTCCCCTACTACATCACTGTATATCCAAGACATTAGAGTTTATCCCTCCCCAAACCAAATGTGTCCTGGGATATTGTCTTTACAAATGCACCCCTAACATACAACTTTTTTAGAGAACGCACTGTGTTTGGAATAATAAACTGTCCAATAGTACAATAGGAATGTGATATAATAGATGTATTAGCAGAGAGTCAGACACACTCCTTTAATTAAACTGTCTGATAGGATAACTAGACATATATATATATATATATATATATATATATATATATATATATATATATATATATATATACATATTGTATTGACTTTCTGTGTACAGCAGCCATATTATATAGCAGCTTCTATTATATTAGAAGTAGTAATATTAACAAGTATTTATAAATATTATGGGCCTCAATGTTCAGGATTACAGACATTGAGCCCTCACACATATAGTTGCCAGTCAAGCCTGTGCACGAGCGAGACAATGACCCAGGTATTGGTGCTGACGTTTTCTAAACGACCCAGAACGTTTGCTATTAGACATGAAATGTTGGTGTATATGGTTGAAATGCATTCTACATTGACATGTACAAGAAAGAATTTTTAAAGGAAAAAACACTAAGTTGTATCTGAGTTGTTGTACTGTACTTGCATTTTACAGTAAGCACAACTGGATTGCATGCTAAAAAAAATGAAGCCATTACTTTCCTATACTGTATCCTTTGCTTAGAGCTAAGCTGGTGATGCAGATAAAGATTTGCTAACAAGGTAAGCCCTTAAGCTGCATCTGCAGCCTAATACTCTCCATGGCCTTTTGGATTTTTCTCCAAGCCCAGTCATGACCAAAACAAACCATAGTTAGGCATGAATAGATACTGTAAATTCATTGTTTTGGTCCTATACTTGGGCAAATAGGCTACTGGCGTGGTTATAAAAGGCCAAGTCTTCAGCAAATGTCAGTCCATGTATTGGCATCTTAACATGGCTTTAAATGAAACATGATCACTAAAAACCCTTTATTAATGCTTAAATATATAATCATATCCTTAATTAGGGATTAGTGAACTCTTTGTTAATCCATGATACAATTTTGTCATGTGTTTTCGTTTGATTAAAAAGGTGGACTTTTGTGCCTGACAAAAATGCAAATCGATCATCACTAATCAACTGCTGTGAAATTTTACCTTCCCGTTGATGTCAATACATTTGGTGAAATTCCATTGACTCCATCCAACTTACAGTACAACTTTACAACTCATGTAAGTCAGTGGTGGAAAAGGTTTGGTGTAACACCACATGCTTTGTTAAAAAATATTTAGTCATATGGTTATATTTTTTATGCTCTTATTTACCTATATTTCCAAATATATATTTGTTGTAATTATAACACCATCCACTTAACCATTGCTATGTGTACAGTAAAGCCTCCATAGAACCATAGAACTTCCTAACCAACCCCTCTTCAGCACATGTACTATTATATACTTTCCTTGAAAAAGTTGGCCCTCCCCAACAATTATGGATACTGTTCCATTGTTATGGTGGTAGTTTAAACCTCCCCTTACTTTAGTTTTGTCTGCATTCCTCTACTTCTTGACTCCCTTATCAACCAATCAACAGCAAGCATTCAAAAGACAAAAATATTTTCTGCAAATACCATGTAAATCAAATTGATTTTTACCAGCGATTTAATAATATCGATGAATTTTCCTTTTTTTTTTTTTTTAATTTGCATCATTAAAAAGAAAGAAAAGATAATATGCTTGTTTAGATACTGGCTAGTATCCTTTGATCTCTCACATGTAAAAAAAATTGCCAAATTGCTAATGTGGTGCCACTATTCAAAAAGACATCTATTCTCAACCTGAAAACTATATAAACTAAAGGCCTGTTAGTTTGACATCAGTGGTAGGAAAGCTTTTGGAGGAGTTAAAGGGATACTGTCGCATCAGTTAATAGTGCTGTCTCCAGCAGAATTCTGCACTGAAATGCATTTTTTAAAAGAGCAAAGATTTTATTTATATTTAATTTTGAAATTTGGCATGGGGTTAGACATATTGTCAGTTTCTCAGGTGCCCTCAGGTCACGTGGCATGTGCTCTGATAGACTTCAGTCACTCTTTACTGCTACACTGCAACTTGGAGTGATATGACCCCCTCCCTTCCCTCCCCGGCAGCTCAGCAGCAGCCTATCAACAGAACAATGGGCAGTAGTGATGGGCGTATTCGCCAGGCATGAGAGAAATGATGGGGAAAAACGCAAAAAAGGTAGTGTAAAAAAACTCTTGAAAAAAGCTAGTTGACTTGGAATGGAGCATCTTCTAAGAGGACTAGTGGTTTTAGTGCGCACCACAGTGTCTGTCATTGGTGCTTTTTAAATAGTTATTACATGATCTTGAGGTTGGTATTCAAGAGCTGGACTGCAAACTGGAAAAATAGGTTCAATGTTATCAAGGTGATAAATAAGTGCAATGTGATAAATAAGAGTTATACAGTAAATGGCAGTGTGCTCCATAATTGTGATTTGGGAGTTTTTATGGATAACACACTGTGTAACTATAGACAGTGTCACTCAGTGGCTGCTAAAGTCAATAAAGTCTTGTGTTAAAAAAGGGCATTAAGTGAAGGGATGAAAATATAATTTTACCTCTTTAATGATTTAATGAGCTTTGTGCCCACAGACGTTACTCTGTTGTTCCACAAAAACTGGGTTAATCTACAGTATATTTTGTTTCCTTTTTATTATTGAGAATTTTTTTTAATAAACTTAGGGGCACAACTGTATTTACCCGGTGGGCAGGATAATCAACTAAAATCCAACTGATACTACAGATAATAAATAATAACTGATAATACAGTTTATTATGTCAATACTTTTCTAAAAAAAAAAGTCTGTGTCCAGATTCAAAGTTATAGACATTTTACTAATCACTATTCCAACTTGCCTGGGTGATGTTGTGGTGGTAGATATCATTGATGCCTAGGAGGAGCTTGGATGACTTCTTGGACAAGCATATTATTTAGGATCACAGTCATTTCAAGGTTAGTTTTGTATTTGTATGTACTTAAAGGGACCTGTCGCCCTAAGAAATAATTCCAAATCCTTTTCTTTTATGTTCAAAATAAACTTTATTAATATATAAATCATTTAAATAGTGTTTCCTTTAGTCTTGGAATTCACAATTACAACAAGCAGGCAGCTGCCATTTTGCAAACACTGTTATTTAGTTAAGTTTTGCATCATCCCAAAATCGAATACAGTATATGCTCCAAAATGTGGGATATAATGCACATGTCTATGCACTGGCTACACAATTAGATGGTGACAAAGGAAGGGGAATGTGAGGAGTAGGGATGTAGCGAACTGTTCGCCGGCAAACTTGTTCGCGCGAACTTCGACCGTTCGCGTCCGCCGAATGTTCGCGAACGTCGCGCGACGTTCGCATTTTGAGTTCGCGTTCGATTCGAATACAAATCGTTCGACCATTCGACCATTCGAATTCCTTCGACCGCTAAAAATCGAACGATTTCCATTCGTTCGAACGATTGTAAGCATTCGATCGAATGAAAATGCTTCGATCATTCGATTCGAATGAAAATCGTTCGATCGAACGATTAAAATCCTTCGATCGTTCGAATCGAACGATTTTAGCGGGTGTTCGAAGTTAGCAAACTGTTCGCGAACGTTCGCATTTTTTGCCGGTGTTCGCGAACACCAAATCGGCAGTTCGCTACATCCCTAGTGAGGAGTGCACTGGTATCTAGAGTGCTGAATGAAAAGTAACTGACTGTCCCGCCTCTATGCCGTAAGTATAGAGGCAGGGCAGGCAATATATAATTGACAGCTTAGATTTTTAAATTCCTTTATAACAAGTATGGATGTTTAAATTGAAAAATCATTTGAATTTCAGCAAAAAAAGAACTTTTATTATACAGTTTTTTATGCGTGGGTGACAGGTCCCCTTTAGTATATATTTTACTATATATTATATTTTTAAGTAACTAGTTGTATTACTATTTGGGAAGTGCTAAACCTAAATATAACTTAAAAGGTGCAGAACAAATTCCATTCTGAGTTGCTCCACCTAAGGATACACATACAGTACCACATCCTGTTAATGAATAAATGGAAATTTCAAATTATAAGACTTCAATGGTCCTTTAAATAGACTGCTGTTTGAAAGCAAGCATCTGATTTATGATATTTATTTAGCAGACCTAGAGAAAATGTTGCAATTATTATGATATTACCTCATATGACTTAAGAGTTACCATATTACACCTGTGTCTGCCAGTAGCAGACTTTTTCTTTGCTTGGCCTGAAATACTACCCCCAAGCAGTATGGGTAGTAGGCTAGTATGTCTGGATTGAGAATATTTATTCAGGAAATACTGTTATTTTCCTATAAACATAACTTTCTCATAAACTTAAATGCAGGTTTGGCTTCAGTTGCTTAAATATCATTGCTGGTTGGGTGTATATTTTAGCCATGTAATTTACAAATGAATACTTTTGCTTTAAAAAATTATTTTTTCAATACGTTCATATTATGTTTACATACATTATAATACATATATAAGGAATGTTGAGTGTTACAGTGTTTATAAACAGGCCAAATTTTATGTTTTCAAACTGATGGTGGGGCTGAATGGTGAGAAAAGGCAAAAAAAAACCCCATTTATCCAGCCTCAATAGAGGTTGTCAGGACAGACCAACTGTGATGCTGCTGGATCCAAGGATTGTCTTAAGCTGCTACCCATAGATTCCTACACTAAGGGGGTTATTTATCAAAGTCCGAATTTAACTCAATATTTTCTGCTACAAACTCAGCTCGGGTTTTTTACATTTATTTATTATTACATTTTCCGGAAAATTTGCTTTGCAGGAAAATAAACCTGATTTTCATGAATTTTTCAGACTTTTTCATCTGAATTTCACGATTGTTTTGTAATTTTCACATGAAAACTCCGAAAACTTTGGGGAATTGCCCGAAACCCAGCGCACATCAAAAAATCATTGGGACTTCTCCCATTGACTTATATGCAACCTCGACAGGTCTGAGATGCCGGATTTTCAGATTCGGACTTTTCCATTCTCAGGGTTTAATAAATTCCAAAAAATTCGTGATTTTTTAAAAGTCAGATTTTATAAAAAAAAATCGTCAAGCAGGTGGTAAGTTCAAAACCAGACAAAATAACCGACTAAATCCGTTTTTGTGTAGCTTATTAAGCCAGTGGATAATGCACATTTTAAAAATGCTTATTACACTGTGCTTATAACTCAAAGCCTCTTGTAAGAAAGCGAAAATCATAAAACCTTTGATCAGCGTAGAAACAAGCTGAATGGTAATAAAAACAGAATGTGTCTTTTCGCCGAACCTCTGATTTATCCAGACATGTAGAGGTTGAAAGAACACAGTTAAATAAATGCCAACAACCATCTCAAACCCATGTTTGTGAGTCAAAACATTGATGTACTTAATATCACCATTTTTTTCCTTTTATTATTAAAACATGTTTGTATCATACAGTGAAAACTGTGTCTTTGAGAAAATTGTTCATATTCTTTTTAAAAGATAATATTGCATTTCAGCTTTTGAAGGTCAGGCCAAGGGCAGTGTAACGGAATGTTATCACCAACACACGTACAATCTCGGCAAGAAGAGTACACTTTACTTAATCCGGTTGCAATTAAACAAACACATACAGTATACATGAACAGTATAAAAACTAAGCTGAATGCTATTCATTTGAACCGAGAGTAGTACTTAAAACTCAGTGACAATTTAAAAAAAAAAAAAAAAAGGTCATCAAAAAATTCCTCAGCTTTTCTCAGTAAACATTAGGGTCGGACATATGTAACGTTAAATTAAGAAAAAGTCTTTTTACTGATTTCACAAGTATTTTCAGTCTTTAATCACTATGCACCCAGAAAGAAACAAAAATGATCATTCCTTTTGGGCATTTTTCAAGAGTTCTTTGCTAACAAAGCAAGGTTTTAGCAATCAGTGTCAATGTAAATACTGTCTTGTCTGCTAGCAATGCATATGTTTTGAATCCATAACAAGTGCTCTGTACAATACATCAAATAAGAGCAAAAAGTAAAAATAAAACAATTAGGATGCATATAATAAACTCCTTTGGCAAACATGAGACATTTGCTTAAACACTTAAAAAAAATGAAGGCATGGATAATTATAACATATAATGCTGTAACCTAAAAACATGACATTCAGATGCAGAAAGATACTGTAATACACAAGAAACTTTATAAGCTCATATTGTATATCGAGGTATCATGTGGAAAACAGGCTGAAAGAGGCTACAACATTTATAAAAAAAAAAAAAAAATCTCTAGGTTTGGCAGAATGGTGAACTTGTGTAAATATCCTTCTGCTTGTACAGTTGGTGGTCTTGCAAGCAGGAATTGTGGCTTACCAGCTCAGTCGAAATGCGTAAACACCGGAAACAAATATAAAGGTTTTCAGAAAGTGCCTTGCGCTTTGTAATATATTTCTAAGTGTTGTTTTCTGTAAAATCCCTCAGGAAATCTAGAAACATTTATATACTGATATACTTCCTTTTTAATTTCCCACTGCAGACAGGAATGTTTCCATCTGAGGTCAAGCATGTGCCTTCATCATCATTATGAGCATTTCTGGTCTGTGTGTCCTGATGTGGGGATCAATGGAAGAGCAGTAAGGTCACAAGGCCCTGCTAACCACAGCTGGATCTATTACAATCTCTACCCAATGTAAGGGCCATGTAACATAATCTATTTTACCTGATGTGAAAATGCAGGTAAAGCTCTTTAACAGGCGAGAGCCTGTTTAGTCAGCTAATTATTCCAGTTATGAGGCCTGTTAGCTATAACTAGCACTGCCTGAGCCCATTAAATAACCAGTATTGAGTCTAAGTTCAACTTTCTTGCATTCAATGACTTGTACCTCGTTAAAAGTTGTTTGGAATGTTGTTGTCCCATAAAATATACGTCTATTAATTATAATTTAAGAGTGATTTGCTTTCTTTAATTGACCTATTAAGCTACATCCTTCAATGTTATTATAGCAGCTTACTGAGAATTTTCCAAGCTAGAAACTGTCATCCTATATTAAGGATAATTGTGTTAAAAATGTCAGTTCTACACAGGTAGAAGCCATAAAATTATGATAAATCATGCGCCGATTGAAAAATCTTTTTCTAACTGTGTGGCTGTATACAGTCGTCAGCTGACAACACCCCATTATCACTGTACTTGATGGGATATGAAGAAATATTATTTATGTCTACATGGGTTGGCCACAGTATACAAATAAACACAATACAAGTCATAATGATGTTGCAGTACTCCATCCCAGACCTTATTGATTTCATAACATCAAGTGCTCCACCTACTATGTGTGGCCCCAAATTCTAACTGTGCAATATGAATATGAGCATTTTCTGGATTCCAGATAAAAAAAAATCATTTTATTTTACTGTAAGTTATTTTTCTGTAATACTTAAGTTTATCTTTTTCTGGAGGCTGACAAAATATGGCTTGCAGCTTAACAGCATTTTTATGAAATTCACTTGACATGTGCAAACTTGGCAGTTTTCCTCTCTAGTATTTTGCAAAACTCTGTTAATACTTTTATTTTTATTTGGCAACCATGCCCTTTCACTGACCTGTCCTCTTTAGCCAAAGCATCTACAGTGAATGGCTTGAGCTACTTCAGTACCTTAAGCAGTATTATGGTGCCTGGTGGGAATGTCCTTTGACACTGAAGGGTAAAAAAAAGAAGGATAGGACTACATAGTGTTTGGAGAACAAAGTGCATGACTGCTTTTACACAAATAATTTTAAATGACAAAAGAAAATATCAATTCATTGTTAGTGCTGTAACCGTGCAACACCGGGGTAAATCTAGATTTAGAAGGTAGTTAAAAACATGGATGTGTTTTCGGGGGTTTGTGTTGCAAAATGTGCATTAAAGCGAAAACAAATGACAAAAGCTAAAAAGTATCTATTTTACTGCATACAATTTGGATGGAGTTGCAAAAAGGGACCCTAGCTCCACAACCACCGAGACAATTGTTAATTAATGTCCACCCATTGTAGCTTCATATTTACAGGTGGACCTGCCATGCTTGTTTGAGTCTTCCCCCAGAATACACACTGACCTGTGGAAAACAAGTCTTGGATTTTTTTTTTTGACATTTTGTATTTTCTTTTGCAAGCAACAGTCACTGGTATATTAAGACACTATCTCTGGAGATAAACAAGGACTTCATTCCATAACAAAATGGGTTGTTTGTTGTGATTTTTTTTTTCATGTAGTCCTCTTGAGGGTAATTTCATCCCCAATTGAAAATAAAAAAGCACCTAGTGTTTTTTTTTTTACCTTTTAGTTAAAAAAGAATATATATCTAGATTTTTATATATAGATATACAACATACATATACATTTTAATATATGTACGTTTATATATAAATATAGAGCAGTTCAGGTGTGTGCCCTGCCAGAGATGGGATTTGCAGTGTCCATCTGGAAACTATTCCACAGAATGAAAAGGAATGTTTTTATGGAGGTTAGGATTCTGACTGTGCCTGTTACGGCTGCGTACGGAAGAGAACATCATGTTGCACCCCAAAATTTTGCACTTGTGCATTTCTCGTAAGTGCACAGTCTTGTAATGTACCCGCAGAGTCCCTTTGTTGCTGTACATTTTGTGACAAATGTTGCACATTATCCCACCATTGCTCACAGCAGAGCTGTAGTACATGGAAGGTTCCATTCCATCACATCCTTGTCCAGTGACATGTGGACCAGCATCAGCTTTGTAAGATGACTCCTCACTGTCACTTGCCCCATCTATGTCATCCAAGAGAATGCCCTCATCACTGCCAACATCAGACTCCCTAGAGGAATGAATGCTGCTGCTGGACTGGACGCTGGATGCCGTGCTTAAATCTAAGACCATGTAGTCGTCTGCTAGGCTTCGTCCATAGCCATTGATGTGGGAATCCTCTGTTCCGACTGGAGATGTAGTTTCTTCTCTAATATCTAGCCCCAAGGGATGCTGACCACCATAGATCTTTGCCAAGAACTCATCACGGAGTGCAGGCTGAGAGGAGTCCAGCCCCATCTCGTCCAGTTCTTTAGTCAACAATTTGCGATGGAGATTAATGTTGGAACTGTGTCTAAAAATAATAAACAAAAATGTAAATTAAAAAAAAAAAAGAAAACCAGATACAAACATTACAACTTTATTAACCTAGTGTCTGCTGCAAATCTCAACATTTACCTCACTGGCTATCAAGTACCTGACTAATAGCATTGCAGAAACAATACAGGCAACATGCAACACAACACAACAAGATCAAAGAGGTTATAGCAGAACACATTAGACAAATTGTTTACAACAATTATACATACAGCATAGGAACTGTATGAGTGGCCCTAGAATACAACACCTCTTTTCCCTTTTAAACCTCTTTATAATCAACATATGGGAAGTTGTTGTTATGAAGCTGATGTAGTACTTCTGCTATCCTCAGCTCTGAAATATTCTATTCTATCTATATATTGAAAAAGGCCCTAATGTGGGCCGTAACATTGGATATGCATTGAAAACACATTTAATTCACAACAAATTGAGTGTGGGTCCTTCTGCTAATATAAATATATATATATATATATATATATATATATATATATATATATATATATATATATATATATATATATATATATATATATATATATATTCTTAACTTTTACCTAACTTTAACAGTACTGTTATCTATTAGCTCTTAATTGTAACTATAAATATGTGGATTGTTTCATTACATATTTCATTACAGAACCTATTTATTTGTTTTGTGTTAAAAAAAAATGTGTTGCACTGTTTAATGCCTATAGATGCATCAATATATACATGTACAATCATTTTGTTCCTACTCAACTCAATGCTTGAGTTGCATATTTAGAAATGACAGCACCCATTTAGAAGGATCCATTTATGGGATTGATATCGCCATTACTAGATTTCCATTTTTATGTATATGGGACTTTATTATTGATTATTTATTACATTTAAATGTATGTATTTAAGTATGGGTATAGGACCTGTTATCCAGAATGATTGGGGCCTGGGCTATTCCAGATAAGGGGTCTTTCCATAATTTGGATCACCATACGTTGAGTTAAGAATCATTAATACATTAGTTAACCCCAATAGGATTGTTTTGCTTCCAATAAGGATTAATTATATCTTAGTTTGGATCAAGGACAAGTTACTGTTTTACTATTACAGAGAAAGGGGAAATATTGGATTATATGATTAAAATGGATGACATTCCTGTAATTCATAGCTTTCTGGATAACAAGATTCTAGATAACAGATCCTATCCCTGTATATACAGTACCACTGCATTCTGTAATCACTATTTCACAATCACAATTTTTGGGGGATTTGTTCAGATATGCTCTTTTTGGGAACTTTTGAATTCTTAGGGTTTCACTGTTTTAAAATTAGAGTTTTCTCTGGTCAGTAACACTGCAACTTACTGTCAAGCACATGGAGAATAAATTCACACTTGTGTATGGAATGTATGCTCCCAGATGGACATGCTTTGCAGAGACGACTTGTGAAAACATAACATTCTGTGATTGCTGCTCTGGGAAAAGGGACTTCTCCTTTATTCTGTTTTCGATCACAGCAGTGGAAAGAAAAGCCTACGATCTAATTAGTATGTGCAGTCGTCTCCAATTTGTCAGCCCAGACTACATGCAGAAATGCACAGGCCAGATCTGTTGAGCAGTGTCCCTCTTCCTCTGTCAGCACAAAAACTGACTTCTGTTAATATAATTACATTGACTTTTATTCAATTAAGTGCCATCTCTTGCTTAAAGGGAAGGGGGGGGAGAAAAAAACGACTATGTCAATTGATTCAGGTGTAACACAATAATAAAGATGAACTCATGGCACTGCATTAGCTCTGCTCCTCATAACTTAGTGACAAGAGTTCATTCATAGAAGTCGATTTCCATTATGGCACCTCGCTTGAAAAAGAATTGATTTGCCAAGCTCTAGTCACTTCATAATCTATTGCACTTTTGTTAAATAATGTAACAAAATAACATATTCAAAAAATAATAATATCTGATGCACAAATTTTAATGGAAGAAGTAGGGTCTAGTTGTTTTAATAATGTACTGGTTTCCCCTAAATGGAGAATTAGGATTTTGTATAAATATCTATTTATAGTGTGTAAGAATGCTGAATAAAGCTGTTAACCTTGTTTAGAAATTGACAGTTAGTAGGGGGTAGTTTAGCATATAATTAACTTTTAGTACAAATTTGCTTTTGTCGTTTTTTTGTATTGCGTTTTTCAAGTTTTTATGTGCTTTTTTTTTTTTGCACTCTGGAATTTCAGCAACATCTTGTTAATAACGATGCAGAGGTTTAAATAACAGACTGAAGGATGAATAGCAAAAGGATAAGTACAAAGGTAAGAATTAAATCATAGACTCAGAAACACCCAGTTGTTTGGTTACATTCCAAATTGCAAACTAGAAAGAGGTAAAATAGACAGGCAACTAATGCAAAAGCTATAAAAATGCAAAATAAATCCAGGTATGGAATCCATGATCCGGAAAGCTCAGAATTAACGAATGGTCATCTCCCATAGGGGCAAATTCACTAAGAATCGAAGTTGCGCCAGGCGCAACTTCGCCGCTCTTCGCCGCACTTCGCCAGCGCTCCACAAATTCACTAAAATGCGAAGTTGCGCTCAGGGGTAGCGTAAGTTTGCGAAGTTGCGCTAGCGTTAATTCGCTATATAAAGTGAAGTTGCGCTAGCGAAGGCTAATTTGCATACGGCGCGAAATTCAAATTTCAATGGAGGAACACGTATCTGCACTACAAATGCCTAGAAAACCTTCAAATCTGGAAATAAAAATTTTATTTTGCCCTACACATGTGCCCACTGTCTAGGTAAGTTGCCATGAGTCAGGAAAAGTAGGGGGGAGGAAGGGGAGCCCCAAAAAAATTTTGATCTTTTTCAGCCTATCAGCCATCATGTAGAAAACACGCCAGCGTTTTTTGGGACTTAGAAAAAATTTTGACTTTTTTTTTAAACAATCCCTATCTACTCTATTGCGCTTCGCCAGGTCTGAGGTGGAGAAGCAAGTCTAGCGTAAAAGATAGCGTTCGCTACACTGCGCAAGTTAGTGAATTTGCGTAGTTTCGTCGCTAGCGAAAATTCGCCTGGCGTAAGGTTGCGAAGTAACACTAGCGAAACTACGCCAGCGTTCGTTAGTGAATTTGCGCAGTTGCGAAAATGCCGAACGCTAGCGAAAAAACGCTAGCGTTCGGCGCTTCGCGCCTTAGTGAATTTGCCCCATAGACTCCATTTTATCCAAATAATCCAATTGTTCTTTCCTTTTTCTCTGTAATTATTAATCAGTACCTTGTACAGGTATGGGATCCGTTATCCGGAAAGCCAGAAAACTCAGAATTACAGGAAGGCCATCTCCCATGGACTCCATTTTAATGAAATAATTAAGATTTTTTTAAAATTCTGTAATAAAGAAACAGTACCTTGTATTTGATCCTAACTAACAAATAATTACTCCTTATTAAAGACAAAACAATCATATTGGGTTTATTTAATTATAAATAAATTATTAAGCAGACAAGGTATGGAGATCCTAATTGCAGAAAGATCCCTTATCCAGAAAACTCCAGGTCCCAAGCATTCTGGATAATAAATCCCATACCTGTACTTGATCCAAAGATATAATTAATCCTTACTGGAAGCAAAACCAGCCTACATGACTTTTTTGTAGACTTAAGGTATGACGATCTGAATTACGGAAAGATACATTATCTGGAAAAATAAACCCAGGTCCCGAGCATTCTGGATTAAAGGTCCCATCCCTGTATTTTTTCTATACATAAAAAATATTTTGAACTGCACATAGCCATAAAAAGAGGTATTGGAAATTGTTTGTCAAATTGTAGCGGGCATTTGATTATACTTTAATTCTTTAAAACCCAATTGGACTTCAAAGTCAGAAGATCCTATGGCCCATGGTGCATATGTTGTTTTGACCACAGCTAAGCTTTGCAGTGTAATAGGCAACATCTATGTATTGTACCATTAGCCTTAAAACAACCTCTAATTTCTAGAAAACTGTTAGCAAATATGTCATGGCATTTGAAATATTTCTGTTGAAACGTCTTTTAAAAAAAAGCAAGAGGACTCTTATCATTGCCCCAGTGCAAGTGCAAAAGCATTAAGGGGCTTTTCTTAGTGTCTGGATGATTCACGAGCTAGTGGGGTGTTCCATGGAATTGCCCATTTGTGTGCCACCCCCCACTTTCTCTAAATGCAATAGTGCAGATTCACAGAGAAGGGCAGAGCTTTGTACTCTATTGTGAAAGCAGGGTGAAATTAAAAAATCTAAAAAAAGATATTTTATGCACTTTGCCACTAAAAGGTACATATGAATAACTTTATTTCAACCTGTACAATGTAAGAAAGGCAGAATAGTCAAGAAAGGGGACTGTAATGAATATATAGGGGTTATTTATTTCAAAGTTATGTGAATCTGTTTTCTCTTTAAATGCCACCTGTTGGCAAAAAATATTATCCCCAACCAAAGGTGAGGGCTAATAGAGCCCACACTCCGGTTGGTGTTAACAGCAGTTTTTGTTTTTTAAATTGCATAACACGCTTATGACTTCACATACATGCGCATAATGAGCAAGTTGCGGCATTTGCTCATTATGCGCATGCTTGTGCCCCAACATGCCCGCTCAATGCAGGTGTCCTAGTTCTGGTGGGGGCAATTGAAAAAAAAAATGACTGTTACCCCCCACCAGAGTGCAAGCTCTATTAGCCCACACCTTTGTTGGGGAATAATATTCTTTGGCAACGGGTGCCCTTTAAGGTAACTTCTAGGAAAGTATACCCCCTTTGTTTTATTCAACTGAAAGAGCTCTGAAAGGTCATACATATATTGAGATTTGCCCTCTGCAAATTGGGACAAGTTTATTAAAAAAAGAAGATTTCGTTTTCCTGTCATTCTAAAATGGAAGACTTTTTGAAATGTATTAAAGTAAAAAGAGCTCTAAATTGAAACCTCTGTGTGTAACCTTAAGCAGACTAGTCTTAACCTATAACCACCCAAACCTATTACCACCCAAAGGACTAGTGGAGCCACAGCATAACAGTATTCAAAACAGTCAGTTGTATGTCTCACACTATATTATACTATAATGTGTTTCAAAAACATAAAAAGTAACTTTTTTGGTCACTGTCACCTTGAGCCTTAACTGTTTAAAGGACAACCAGCCAAAAGAGGGAGCTGTTGGGTGAAATGAAACTGTGTACATCAGACAAATGGGGTCTGCAAAGAAAGATTCCAGCACTCTGCTGTCACCAACTGAAACCTAAGATTCCCATTTGGTTAGAGGATTGGGGTAATATGGACCAATGCAAGTTAACACTGTCACACTGACCTGCCATAAGGCTGCTTGTTTTATTAAGATCAAAACTGCAGATATTTATAAATAATACATTCCTCCCTACAAACTTCTTGTTTGTGACGTGGACTTCGATTTAAATGTAAATGGCACATTCAGATGCTAGAAAGTAATGTATACAATATACTGTAGTATAGTAAGGCAAGGGTGTATTTGTATAAACTGCGGATACAATAGAGGGAAAACTGCAACACAGCATTACTATCCAATACATCTATCTTCCAAACTAGTCTAGCTACAACCAATATTAGCCTGGCTTAATGAGAGCTGCAATTCTGTTCTGCCCCAGCCTAATGAAGCATAAATCTGATTAATGAAATGGCCCCCTTATCAGTCTCTTTATTGTCACATAACCAATAGCAATCTGTTAATACAATTTAAAAACGGGATACGTAGGCAATATGTCAAAGGAACACATTTAGAACAAGCTGTTGTTATTTAAGTAAATCATTTCATCATTTTTTAGGGAGCGCTGATGGTTTCAAGTCAACAGCATTTATTTGATTCAGGGAACTCAGGTTTAAACGGAAATGAATGGCATCTTGATCATGAAAATACGATTCTTTCCTTTTTTTGAGTTTTTTGGACAATTACTAGCAACATTTTTGCATTAGAGATTTTCATTGTGTTTACACTTAATAAATCTCACATTTTTAGAGCTTTTAAGAAATATAGAAAAAACATATTTGTGGAAAAAATTGAAATACAATTGTTCGTAAATGGACTTGACTGTTTTGCCAACCTGTCTGTCCCTTCTCAACCTGTCAGTTTCTAATGCTAACGGACTATTGCTGCACAAAAATGGCAGCAGGAGGAACGGATGGTGTCAGATGGGTCTGTTAAAGCACTTGGCAAATAAAAGTATGGCAAAATTATAAATAGCATGCAAAGACAATGTTATGATTGATATAAAAAATTTTTATTTGTGTTGTCAGTATCTCTTTAAGTGTGTTTTATTTGTGATATACCTCATGTAATAAAAGGCTTTAAGTTGGCCTAGGTGCAGTAACCCACAGCAGCCAATCACTTACTAGTCACTTACTATGGTGTTGGTTGCTGTAGGTTACTGCTAATGTGAAAACTTGCCTTTTTATTGTACATATGGGGGGGGGGCACGCTGATGTTTCTTAAAAGCAGTTTATCACTGTAGTTCATAGCCCTGCACTTGCATATGAAAAATACTATATGCACTAAAGCCGCACACGGGGTGTCTACTAATTTACAACATAATTAATGTTGATTATTATGTTACCTTACAGCCTGCAATCAAACCGCACTAATAAAGATGGTTAGAGGTTATTTCATCACATAATAATGGAGCCAGCTAATAAACAAACTTTTTTTTTATAGGAATGATTTACAGTATATCATGAGCATGTTACCCGTTTCTAACCATGCCTTTACACATACTGTAGCTGTAAAGTCAAGCTTTTGTGGATGCTATCAGGAAATAAGCATTGAAATACTGAATATGCAGTGTAATAGAGAGATTGGGACAGAAACCATTGATCATTTTGGAGCTTTCCAAATACTTGGTCCTGGATTTAGCCAGGCACAGAAGGAAGAATAAGATTACACTTACTGGACTTTTGTGATATAGGGGCAAATTCACTAAGCGTCAATTCGCTAGCGTTGGTCATTTTCGTTACTTCGCAAATTCATTAACGAACGCTGGCGTTCATTCGCTAGTGTTACTTCGCACCCTTACGCCTGGCGAATTTGCGCAACGGACATAACTACGCAAATTCACTAATGCGCGCATTGTACTGAACGTTACCTTTTACGCTAGACTTCCTTCGCCACCACAGACCAGGCGAAACGCAATAGAGTAGATAGGGATTGCTTCAAAAAAAGCTAAAATTTTTTCTAAGTCCCAAAAAACGCTGGCGTTTTTGCATTTTTTATGGGTGATAGGCTGAAAAAGATCGAATTTTTTTTTGGGGCTCCCCTCCTTCCCCCCTACATTTCCTAACTCATGGCACCTTAACTATACAGTGGGCACATGTGTAGGGCCAACTAAAAATTTTATTTGATATTTTGAAGGTTTCCCAGGCATTTGTAGTGCTGCTACATATTCCTCTATTGAAATTTGAATTTGGCGCCATATGCAAATTAACCATCACTAGTGTAACTTCGCATCGCTTAGCGAATCAACGCTAGCGCAACTTCGCAACCTTACGCTACCCCTAATCGCAACTTCGGATTTTAGTGAATTTGCGGATCGCTAGCGAAACTACACCTGGCGAAGTGTGGCGAAGTGCGGCGAAGTTACGCCTGGCGCAACTACGAATCTTAGTGAATTTGCCCCATAGTGTGATCATTTATAGTGCAAAATTAAAATAAAAACAAAAAGTCAGTTTACTAAAATACCACAGATTTTCTAATTGTAAATTTTCTGGTGCACAACAAATTCTATCATTAAAATGATCAATGAATCATTATCATATATCATTACCATTAACATGAATTAGTTATCAATCTCTATTGCCATCTGGAGTGTCAGTTTTTAGCATTCTAGGTTCTCTGCTGGTGATTCTAATTGGGGAAGGACATATTGAATTTATTATTGGTGAATTAATTGATCATACATAAAATATTTCATACAGAAATATTTCTAGAAAAAGAGCTTTTGTTTCATTTTCCTGCTTGACAAAAACCTGTGGTGTTGCAGAGCTCACCATATGAAGAAAATACAGGTAGGACACACAAATATAGTATTGTATATTGATTTTTCATATCCAGAAATACTGAGACTTGAAACTGCAACAAATAAATTAAGAAAACACTACTATGCTCTACAGCCCACTCTAATAGGTCTCTGCCTTCCAGATGGACCAAAGCACACCTGCATACCCCCTGATGCAATGTTTTGTTTTAATATGTGTGCATGCAGTATGTTAACATAATATGCAACACAAAGTATGATGTCTAATTTAAATTAAGGATTATTATTAAATCATTTCCTTGTATTGGTCTTTTTCTACTACTATTACTGACAGTGAGTATGTCTTATGTTCTCCGTGTTAAGAAAATCTGAGTATAGCTGATTACAGCAATGAAAAAATATACTTCCTCTAAAAGAAAATAAAAAGATACATTTTCACAAATCCATCAATATTTTGGAGCCATATTAGTTTAATACGTGGTATGCAACACAAGGTTGTTTAAGGTCTCACATGGAGTTGCTGGATTGATAGTACATAAAAAGCTCATGGAATACAAGTCAGGTCTATTTATTTAATGAATTCAGATTCACATTATATGGCAGCTCAGAAATCAATGCATTCCGTATTCTGTAAATTTTAGAATTAGTCTCTTAGCATCAATTTCATCAACAGATGCTTAAAGCCCCAAAAGCTTAGCTTTTCAATAATTGACCAGAGCACACTGAGCAAGTGAATGAAACGGACTCTCAAAAGATGACCTTTCAAGATTCAAGATGGTGAGCTCTTATAAACAACTGGATAACTGCTGAAACTTTCTCCTGGTACAGTTAACATTTAAATACAGCATTTCTAGCCATGTTCATTTTGAAGGTGTAGTTCTTTAGACATTTAAACACCCCACGTCGAGTCATTGTCATCAGTGCATTATCTCTTAAACTTTAAAAATATAAAAAACCACTATATATATATATATATATATATACCGTATATATATATATATATATATATATATATATATATATATATATATATATATATATATATATATATATATATATATATATATACCGTATATATATATATATATATATATATATATACAGCCTTTTTATTCATTAGTTACTGATGGCAATGTCTTTGTTGGGGCTCCCGACTACTTTTTATGTTTAGTAATACACATATTTCATAGCCAAAACATACAGTACAGTAACCATAAAAATGAAAAGGGTTAATCTTATAAAAAAGAATATTTACCCAGTTACATTTCTAATTTTCCCACAGCCCCAATTGCTCCTTCATCCTCTGGGTGCAATCCGGATGCTCTGCATTAAAAACAAACAGAAACAAACCACACCCATAACTCTGGAAACATGTCCATATTTTTTTGTTTCAAAATACTTCTAGAAATGGAGCTGATCATAAAGTTTCTTAAACTTAGCATTCCTTTTCTTTTTTTTAAATTGTTAAGATCTCAGTTATGAAGTGCCAACACAAAACATATTTGGTATAATGAAGCAACATTCTCAAGTCACATGGCAGTGCAGCTACTGTATTATTTATGACACGACCATGAACAAAGTTTCATTGCAAAAAGCACTACTGCTCTACACAGCAGGGCCCATTTATTAACAAAGGTGCTAACCTGCACAAGTGCAGTTGCTAATAGCAACCGTTTAACATTGAACACTCTACTACAAGTTATATATATATATTCAATACAAAGATTTGGTTGGCTGATTTGTTTAACTGCAATGGTGCAGTTTAGCACTTATGTTTATAAATCACACCAGTGAGGTTTTAAATAATAATAAAACTTGGGCAGGTGTTTTAAACATGTATAAAAAACCTTAATATCTGTATTATGAAAATGCATATACTAATCCCAAGTGCAAAATGTAGCTTCATGGACTATGATATGTGAGCTGGGACACATAGCACTGGAGATTAGTTTATTCACTATGAGTGAATATGAAAAACAACATCATACTGGGGGAATTCATTAAGATGTATACATACTTATAAGGACTGTCATAAACCAGGGCGTATTTATAAAAGGTTGGAAAATATTCTTATTTTGATGCCTTTAGAAACATAATATGGGTGGAGGGGTCGCTTAGCTATTCATAAAGCATAAAATATTAGTACAAAGTAAACTAGTCATAAACTCGTCATCAATATTAAGATCTACTATATATATAAATATAAATATTAAAAACACAATGTCTTCATATAATTGAGTGCAGAAAAGAAGAAAGCCCATAGGATATAACTAAGAATACAGTTTTTTTTTAATTGATAATAGTTGACCAATGGACAGTTTTCATTTTTTAACCTCTTATGAATAAGCCCCATACAACTAATGTAAAATGGATCTACCCTTGTTTTACAAAAGTTTGTTAGAAGCAAGTCTGCCATATGCACGGCAGATAATATATACTATGGTATTTTCTCAACGATGTTGCAGTCCAAATGTGTGGTAAAACTTTTAATCCTGATGAATTCCACCCACAACAGAATCATAAGAAGACTGAGATATGGCTAAAAATACATGTAACTATCCTTATGAAACATGCAATCACAAACATGGAATTTTTTCAATTCATTGAGACATTAAGCATGGCAAGTGAAGAAAACATGAATTGCTGGCAGTATTTCATCACAAAGTGTTAACAGAGCAATAATATGCCTGTAATAAAAGCATAAGGTAGAAAGGGCTGAGAATGAGGTGCCAAATTAGAATACAGAGTCAGCCATTTAAATCCTTGTTAATAGGAAACAAATCATTCAGGCTGGTCACGGATACAGCTCCCTCATCAGTCAAATTAAACTTGAATATAAGCTCCAACCAGTCTCTTTTGGGGTTTGTATCATTTACTGCACAGTTACAGCATGCCTGTTATAATAACAAATAGGATCCATTCGGGGTCGACCATTTTTTATTATACATTAGAATTATACTTCATTGCTCAATTCACACTGAATTATGTTCAGCAAGTTCAAGATGGCAAGCAATGGAAACATACTTTCACAAGTGGTAGAGTAACACAGGGTCCATTTTTCTCCACTGTCTCTAATTTGATTTTGCCATAAAAATCATGCAGTAATCAGTTTTACTGTAAAAATGATTCCAAGAAAGGCAACTTGGAACATCTGTCGCCTACAGTTTCTACATAAAAAAAAGTTATGTCATAATTATGGAGTGCCACAACAGCTGGGGTAGTCGTGATGCCATTAGATTGATGGAACTGTAGGAAATCTATGAAACCAAATCTGTATTAATACTCCGTTTACACTGGCTGAGACCTTCCTGATATTAACAGGCTGTCAGCAGCTTTTGTAAAGGAGATCATATTCTAATGTGACCATCAAATTCATTTTCAGGATAGTGGTACTTAAAAAGGCTGGATTTTCTAAACTCCTGATTTACTGTTATAAACTGATATGACTGCTTTAAAGGTATACTGTCATGGGAAAAAAAATTTTTTTCAAAATGAATCAGTTAATAGTGCTGCTCCAGCAGAATTCTGCACTGAAATCCATTTCTCAAAAGAGCAAACAGATTTTTTTATATTCAATTTTGAAATCTGACATGGGGCTAGACATATTGTAAATTTCCCAGCTGCCCCAAGTCATGTGACTTGTGCTCTGATAAACTTCAATCACTCTTTACTGCTGTACTGCAAGTGATATCACCCCCCTCCCTTTTTCCCCCCAGCAGCCAAACAAAAGAACAATGGGAAGGTAACCAGATAGCAGCTCCCTAACACAAGATAACAGCTGCCTGGTAGATCTAAGAACAGCACTCAATAGTAAAAATACATGTCCCACTGAGACACATTCAGTTACATTGAGAAGGAAAAACAGCAGCCTGCCAGAAAGCATTTCTCTCCTGAAGTGCAGGCACACTTCACATGACTTGGGGAAGCTGGGAAATTGACAAAATGTCTAGCCCCATGTCAGATTTTAAAATTAAATATAAAAAAATCTGTTTGCTCTTTTGAGAAATGGATTTCAGCGCAGAATTGTGCTGGAACAGCACTATTAACTGATTCATTTTGATTTTTTTTTTCCCATGACAGTATCCCTTTAAAAGCAAGACAGGATTCCTAAGCCAAACAATTACCTTATTTTTATAGCATTTTATTGAAACAACTGCACACAACTTGCCCAATTCATATAAAAATACAGTTCAACCTAATAACACAGAAATTAGCAATATGTTTGCTGAAATTACATGAACCCTAATATTTGGACATGTTTTATAGGAACCATGCAAGCAATCAAAGACAACGGGGCAGATTTGTCAAAGTTCTTCACACAGACTGAATTATTTCCACTACAAGAACTTTTCTAATTACCCACTGGTTTTTTTTTTCAAATAAAAAAGAAGTTCTTCAGCTTTCATTTGGCAAAAAACATTTTACCAGTTCATCGAGGTCAAGCTTTTTTTTATAAGCTTTGAGTAAATGTAATACAAAGCAAGTCTATGGAAAAAACTCCATGCAACATAACATAATACTTTATATAAAACAAATCTCTGTAGGAAAGTGCAAAATGGATTCTATGACGCAGTATCCTTAGTTATGTATAATAAAGTGCCAAGTGCAACACACTTTACTGTGTTCATTTCGTGAAACCTGTTTAAAAAGTGACATAGACCATTTAGGTGAGTTAGACAAAGGATGATAAGTCCTACCCTATGTTTAAATTACCTTCTCATGTTATATGTTTCATTCGAGAAAAAATGCTAGAAAATAAAGTTTTCAAAATTTTTTAAAAATGTCGTTATGACCTTTAATAAATCTGCCCCAGATTATATTTACAGCTACATTTCCTTTGTGATTATTGTACAGCTGATGAGTCAGTTCATACACTGTTACCTTAGAAAGTTCATATTAGAATACAGAATACATAGTCTCAAGGCATTTGCAATTGATCCTCTTTTGCTATTTTTTTTAGTTTACTTTCTGTTATGGCTTTCTCTAAAAAATGAAAAAAAGCTACTTGGTTTCTTGGTAAGCGATGCCCAGTGCACAGATTTATGTCAATCTTTATAAGTCACAGATATCCATATAGGCAATATGCTCTGAAAATGAATATTCTTCTGTTTTATTTGACATACTTAAATAATGGAGAGCTACAGAAATAAAGAACTTTGAAGAGTTGTGCCAATGAGGAATTAGAATGTGTTCCTGCACACTGATTCTATATCACATTTGCAATATTCTCTTGTTCCTGACCACCAAAAAAAAAAAAAAAATTCATTAAAGGCTTTTCACAGGTTTAACAGTCTGGGACCACTAGAGAACTATTGCTTCTTTGCAGACGGATGGAGATAAGCGCTCAAATATAATTAACCTTCAATTCTCAATATGCAAACACCCATGCACAATGGGGGCAGTAGGCTCTTGTCTTTTGGGGAACATATAATAACTGAGGCAGATGGAGAGAGCCAGTCTGGTGAAAATAAAATGTTGATGGCTGTCATATTTTGGGGGTTATGATTAATGAGGCTAATAATATACATGATAACTGATACATACAGTTTATCATATTGCACTGTCTTCCTACATCCACAATAAACATGCTATCATTTACCTCTTTATTGAAGTCAGTGTTCCTCCGAAAGGAACATTCTAATTACTTGGTAATGTTTTATGTCTTAAACATTTTACAGCTCTGGACCCTGCCAACTGTTCTGTGTCTTTCTCTTGATTAATGACATTGTGTTTAATCAGAATTTAGAACCTCTTGAAGCATCTCTCTTGAGTGGAGTCTACAGTGCCAAAGCACTTACACTAACGAAGCAAGGCTATGGAAACACTACTGCACATCCCGTTCTTATATCATATGGGAATTTATTGTAATTAACACACATTTTGCTTATAACATCTTTATGCAATGTAGATGTGTGTTTATGTACAAAAAAAAAGGTAGATGCGTGTTTAATTCGATTTTACTCGAAATTCAAATGGGAGGTTATTCACTAAAAAAATTGAATTTCCAAAATTCAGACAAATAAACTTGGACGAATATTTCCGACCTGAAAACGCAAATTGAATTCTATTCGACTTTGGCTAAACTTGATTCGAGTTTTTTCTATGACAGAATGCTACTTACAGCATAAAAATGGTCAGTTGGCCTCTCCCATTAACTTATACATTAACTCAGCAGGTTTAAGGTGTCAAATAGTCTAATTTGGGCCAGTGTATGATAAATCGCAAAACTTGAATCGTGTTTTCTGAATGGCGTTTTGACCTAGAAAAACTTCAAAAAATTTGACATTTTCAATTTGACCATGATCGGCATATGTACTGAGTGACACTAATATCCTGAAGAGTCAGCAAAAATAACTTTAAGGCTTTTGGGGTAAGTACAATAGATTCTCACTTGGATAGAGATTGGGGTTTTTGCTGGGTGTTGGTGCAGTATGACATTAATTTATTTATTTCTTGAGCTACTGTAGTGTTACTTTGGTCTTACAGTTTGTTTAAGGATAATTTTCCTTTTGAAAGATGAGAGTTCACAAGGTTACATTTTTTAGCAGATTCCAATGTGACTGTATGTACAGTAAATGCCATATTTTGTATATTGAACATACTGAACCAGCCTAAAGGTTCAGCATCTTTATAGTAATAATGACCCAGGCCTTCAAAGTTGTCACATGAGTTTTCCATCTTGGATTGTGTTAGGAGTGTCTCAGACATGCACATTCTCAGTGTGCTTTGAGCTGTTTTTGAGAAGCTATGCTTAGGGGTTGTTGTAAATTATCAAGCAGAAAATTAGGTTTGTCTGTCATATACTGTACCCTGATGCTACAGGACTGATTATTAAATCCTAATGCTTATTGTGCTTTTTTTTTGAGCTGCCATGTGCCAATACTTATTTACTAATCAGCCTCAGCCTTATATTGTCACATTTATATTATATATTTTATCAATATATTGTGTCGGTCCCTAAGCTCAGTAACAAACAGCAGCATAGATCATGTGCAGTGAATCAGCAGAAAAGAAGACGGGGAGCTATTGGGGCATCTTTGGAGGCACAGATCTAAAGGGATGTGGGTTACCTTGGGCTGGTACAGAATATATAGATGTTTTTGTTGGTTTTTTTCCTCCTTTATGTGGATTTTTATGCCCCTGTCATCAATCATTCACTGTTGAAGTTAAATGTTTTTTTTAATACCATTACTGATCAGCTGAAATGGATGCTAATACAGCTTGGAGTGCTAATGTCAAGTCCTGGCAATAAAAATGACAGACTGCTGAATGAAAGAATATCAAGTTAAAGAATAGAGCAGTAGAGTTCCCTCCCTCTTTCAACTTGCCTTCCGGTCTCAATGGATTTAGGGCAAAAGAGCAGCCTATATAGTATATGACTATTAGATACAATTTTGTGAAACAATGGATAGGAAAGATAGGGATAATTATAACAACGTTATCCCATGTTATTGGCCAGAGACCAATAAACAAATGCATAACTGGAAATGTATGAAACAAGGCAGGGTCTTTTTTTGGTCTGGCAGAGAATAAATAGATCATTTGGTGGGGTAAACTACAAAATGAGCGTTATATTGTATAACAATCACAGCATGCTGTATATAATGCTTTGCATAAATATTCAGACCGTCTGGCCAATCCAATCCTACACTGAAACTTTATTCTATATGATTGTTTTACTTCAAAACACTGATCCCCAAAAATTATTTTTATTAGTTTTAAGTTAGCAAATAAATCAGTTTAAATAAACCTAGTAGGATTGTATTATTACCACTATGGATTTGTATCATCTTAGTTAGGGTTAGGTACAAAGTACAGTTTTATTATTACAGAGAAGAGGCCAAGTAATTAAAAAACAGAACTATTTATTTAAAATGGATTTAATGGGAGATGGCCTTCATGTACTGTAATTCAGCACTTTCTGGATACTGGGTTCGCTGGTAGGGGATCTAATACCTGTAAAATATATTAGCAGTGAACTATGTGTTCACTTTTGGAAAATATCAAATATCCTGAGAATTGAGGGGCTGTCCAATTGTTTTGCACAAGGAAGCATTTCCCATTTGAATGAGGTGATTCTATTCAGATAATGGATATAGGCTGGGTTATCTGGAGAACATTGAGGTGTCAAAAATATGGAGCAAATGTTACCTGTTGTCTTTACACATGGCTTTACCCATTTAGTACTCAGACTAATTGGAAGAAAAAAGCTTTCATTAGTTAAGATGCTCCAGCTAGTGAGGGAAAGTGCAAACCGGAGGCAGGTAACAAGCTTTTCATGATATCACCTCTGCTGTTAATATATGCAGTGGCTCATCTGATGCAGGATATGTTAATTCATTCCTGTGCACCTGTAGTATACAAAGGTAATCTGGCAGATCACAGAAGCTCTGTTTATCTCATATACAAATGAAAGCCTTCATATGGTTAATGCATACAATCACTTGTGTAGCAATCAAGGTGTTTAATTTATCAGCCTGAAATTTTTTTTAATCTAAATTATAATTTGATATACTGACATACAGTCATACACAGTAGAAACTAATTTGGCCATTTGAATCTGGAACAAACCAGCAAACTACTATATATAGTTCAGTACATCCACACTGTATGCTGCTCTAATAGGGCTCTCAGCAAATTAATACATCTCCTCAATAATGTGATTGAATGTCAACAAACCTTGGCAAATTTACAATAACTTGAAATAGATTATATATCAGGTCTCATCAGTTTCTGGTCATGTAATTTGTGGCTACAAAATGTTTAGGCAACTCCATGGAGAAGAAGGACAATATGTGCATGTTTAATAATGGGATACTGCCAGCAAGCAATGGACCACTTCAGCCCATAATTAACCCATTTAGATTTTTAAGGGAAGGGTATAATGACATGGAAGTGGCTACCCTTAAGATAAATATAAAATATATCAAAAATAAAAACTCAATTTCCTTTAACTACTCTAGCACATTCTTATAAAACAAATGTCCAAGCACACAATCATCGCTCTTTACAAAGTGCACACTACAGTTATCTACATGTTAAAGGGATACTGTCATGGGAAAACATGTTTTTTTCAAAATGCATCAGTTAATAGTGCTGGTCCAGCAGAATTCTCCACTGACATACATTTTTCAAAAGAGCAAACAGATTTTTTTTATATTCAATTTTGAAATCTGACATGGGGCTAGACATATTGTCAGTTTCCCAGCTGCCCCCAGTCATGTGACTTGTGCTCTGATAAACTTTAGTCACTCTTTACTGCTGTACTGCAAGTTGGAGTGATATCACCCCCTTCCTCTCCCCAGCAGTGTTACAAAAGAACAATGGGAAGGTAACCAGTTAGCAGCTCCCTAACACAAGAGAAAAGCTACTTGGTAGATCTAAAAACAACACTCAATAGTAAAAGCCAAGTCCCACTGAGACTGATTCAGTTACATTAAATAGGAGAAATAACAACCTGCCAGAAAGTAGTTCCATCCTAAAGTGCAGGCACAAGTCACATGACTGGGGCAACTGGGAAACTGTCAATATGTCAAGCCCCATGGCAGATTTAAAAATTAAATATAAAAAAATCTGTTTGCTCTTTTGAGAATTGGATTTCAGTGCAGAAGTCTGCTGGAGCAGCACTATTAACTGATGTGTTTTGAAAAAAACATGTTTTCTCATGACAGTATCCGTTTAACTAAAGGGTCCCTAAAACTATCCAGCTGTTCATTTAGAAGTCAGCAAGCCTTTCTTTCTTATACAGATGCCCAGAACTTTGTATTGTTGGCCAACCTACTAATTCAAGATTCCCTGGAATGGTTCTAAAGCAGAGTGATGTAGATAATCCTTTGTTGTTGTTTTTTTTTTTTTTTTTTTTTTTAAATTCTCCCTTCACTGTGGTTTTCATAGGTACTCTATAAAATACATATTCACAGTTTCTTACTAAGGATATTTGGAACTTTATCGATCTCATCTTGAAGATAAGGAAACATGAAAAAGTAAAACATTGGAAGGAAGACCTATGAAAAGATAACTAACATTGTGGTAGAATTCCCAATTTAAAATCTGAAGGCCACTGGATATTCTGAATTAAAGTGTACTATAAGGAACTGTACCTGTATTTATTGAAGCCTGTTTGTTCTATTAATATATTGTTCAACTGTACAGTGCTGCTTAATAGTTTTATTGAATGGGACCAATAGGATTATTATGTGGTTAGGCCATCAATTTACTATTTTCAAGCAATAAACTAAAACTATTTTCTTTTTTCCTCTTTAAGACAAAGACATGCAACAAAGCTACCTTGCACCACAAAAAAGGAGGAGGGGCAAGCAGCTATGGCCCACTAGCAAAAAAAATAATATTGAGATTTAGTTGGCTGAGAAAGGAAAGATGAAAAGAATACAGCGCTGCAAAATAGGCTGGTGCTATATAAATAAATGTTAATAATAATAATAGGGAGTAATTAATAGCAAGCTAATGGGAGGTAAAGGAGGAGAAAAGGTGGCCATGTAAAGAGTGGGTGAATTATGGCATATATGGAGAAAAAGACAGCACAACAACTCTGGGAAATGCAGGAAAAGTTCAGATAATGCAAAGCAGAGATGGTAAAATAACCCAAACCAAGCACAAAGTCACCCTCTATTCATAATCATATCACAGACCCCCTGTCACGATCGCCGCCCGGAGCAGGACCAGGAGCTCCGGGCGGCGCAGCTATCACTTCCGACGCCGCTCCCAAAATGGCGGCGCCCATGGCCGCCACGTGGGTAGCGGCGCCGGCGCAGAGACGCCTGCGCGCAAGTGCGCAGGCGCGAAGACGTCACAACGACGCGACGGACGCAGGCGCAGCGCGTCGGTCGCAGACGTGCTGACGCCGACGCAAGGGCGCCAAAAATCCCCTTTAAAAGGACGCCTGAGGCGCCAAGATGGCGCCCGAAAATAGGATCTTGTTCCTGAATAGATTCCTGGGTTCCCTGTTGCTGTTCCTGTTATCCCTGAGTATATTCTTGATTGATCTCTTGTTGTTGACCCCCTGCCTGGACTTTGGACTCTGCTTATATTCTGCCTGCCTTTTGACCTGTTGCCTGAACTCTATTACCCCTTCTGCTAAATCCCTGGATACCACGATCCTGATCCCTCCTGAGGGGCTTCCTCCTAAATCCGGACTACTCCCCAGAGGGAACTCCCGGTTCCCTGACATTATTTTCGGGCCATGGATTCCACTGAGGAAGCTCAGCCAGAAGCTCAGCCAGATTTCGGCAGGGCCTTTCGGGGCCTGCATTCCCGCATGGAGGCGTATGAAGCCCGGCAGAATTACGTGGGACTCACGCTGGAGGCGATCTTGGAAAAGCTCTCCTTGTTGACACCAGCGACCCCCCGGGCGGCACCTCCTCCGCAAGCGGCTGCTGCCATGGCTACCCAGCCCTCCACTTCTGGTCCTCATATTCCTGCTCCGCCTCTCTACGATGGCGATCCTCAAGCCTGTCGAGGATTCGTGAATCAGTGCCAGATTCGATTTGCCCTACACCCCACTGAATTTGACTCTGAACGTGCTAAGGTGGGGTTCGTGATTACTCGTCTGGCAGGGAAAGCTCTCGAGTGGGCATCTCCACACTGGGAGAAGCAGTCCCCACTGATGGATGACGCAGAAGCATTTCTCAAAGAATTTAAGATCGTCTTCGATGCTCCCGGCCGGGTGACTTCCGCTGCGTCCCGTCTGTTCCAAATCCGCCAAGGGAGTCGCAGTGTAGCGGAGTATGCTATTGAATTCCGTACACTTGCTGCTGAGACTCGTTGGAACAACGACGCATACCATACTGCATTTTATAATGGTCTCTCCCTTCGCATCAAAGATGACCTGGTCTCTCGTGAATTACCCACGCAAGTTGTAGACCTCATCGCCTTGGCTGTCAAGGTGGACACTCTTCTGAGAGAGCATCAAACCCTGAGAGTTCGTGTCAGGAAATTTCAACCCATGTTGGCACCTCGCTTCGAGAGGCCTCTCCTGCAGGCTTCTGTCACCTCTCCTGCCCAAGCATCCATTTCTCTTCAGGAAGAACCCATGCAAGTGGGAAGAACCCGCCTCACTGAACAAGAAAGACTCCGCAGACGGATGTCAGGCCTGTGTCTGTATTGTGGCGGACATTCCCACTTCGCTAATGCCTGTCCTGCAAAGGCTAAGAGTTTTGTACCCCGAGGTATGTCTATGGTAACTCATGTAGGGGGCACTACTCAAAAGTCTCGAGATAGGTCTCTGGGGAAGACTCAAGAAAACTCACACAGGTTTCTCCTTCCCTTCCAGATTCGTCTGACCGATAAGACCATCTTCGGGAATGCTTTCCTCGATTCCGGAGCCGGGGGTAACTTCATGGACGCTCTCTTTGCTAAGAACATGGGAATCCCCCTATTTCCTTTGCCTTCTCCCATGAGGATTGTCGCCATTGATGATAAATCCCTGGAGTCTGTACTCACGATGACCACTGGTGAACTATTTGTGCAGGTTGGGACCCTGCATAAAGAGAGACTTTCGTTTCTTATCATCTCTTGTCCCGATGTTCCTGTTGTTTTGGGTCTCCCCTGGCTGCGCCTGCACAATCCCACCATAGACTGGTCCACAGGGCAGGTCTCTCGTTGGAGCCCATTCTGCCTACAGCATTGCCTTCCTGCTAAACCCCTCAAGAAGGTAACTATTTCCTCAACCGAGTTAAAGTCTCTTCCCTCCTGTTATAAGGAATTCTCCGATGTGTTCTGTAAGAAGTCTGCGGAATTCCTTCCTCCACATCGCTCTTATGACTGTCCTGTCGAACTCCTGCCTGGAGCCATGCCCCCCAGAGGCCGCACTTACCCTCTCTCTCCTGCTGAGACTACTGCAATGAAGGAATACATCCAAGAAAATCTCCAGCGGGGGTTTATCCGCCCTTCTACCTCTCCTGCAGGGGCTGGCTTCTTCTTCGTGGAGAAGAAGGACGGAGGCCTTCGGCCATGCATAGACTACCGGGGCCTGAATAAAATCACTGTAAAAAACAGGTACCCTCTGCCCTTGATCGTAGAGCTCTTCGACCAGCTGAAGGGGGCGAAGATATTCTCTAAGTTGGATCTCCGAGGGGCGTACAATCTCATTCGCATCCGTGAGGGTGATGAATGGAAGACGGCTTTCAACACTCGTGATGGGCACTATGAATATCTCGTTATGCCCTTCGGCCTTTGCAATGCCCCTGCCGTCTTCCAGGAGTTTGTTAACGATGTGTTCCGGGATCTCCTAGGAAGGTTCGTAGTCGTATACCTGGACGACATCCTGATCTTTTCTAAAGACCTAGAAAGCCATCGCTCCCAGGTGAAGGAGGTACTCTCTCGTTTGAGGAAGAACTCTCTCTTCGCCAAGTTGGAGAAGTGCGTCTTCGAGGTGTCCAAGATCCCCTTCCTAGGATACATTATCTCCCCTGAGGGATTTGAGATGGATCCCGTGAAAGTGTCTGCCATCCAGGAGTGGCCTATTCCGCTGAGTACCAAGGCAATCCAGAGATTTATCGGATTTGCTAACTACTATCGGCAGTTCATCCGGGGGTTCTCTTCCCGCATTGCACCTATCCTGGCTCTCATCCGGAAAGGGGGTAAACCCAGCTTGTGGCCCCCATCTGCCATTGAAGCTTTTCAGTCTTTGAAAGAGGCCTTCATGTCCGCTTCTGTTCTCCGACACCCCAATCCTGAACTACCCTTTTGCATCGAAGTAGATGCTTCTGAAGTCGGAGCCGGAGCCATCCTGTCTCAGAGACACCCCGCTGATGGGAAGTTGCATCCCTGTGCTTATTTCTCCAAGAAGTTCTCGTCCGCAGAGCAGAACTACGATGTCGGGAACCGAGAACTCTTGGCTGTTAAACTTGCTCTTGAAGAGTGGCGTCACCTCCTGGAGGGTTCTCTGATTCCTGTTCAGATTTACACCGATCATAAGAATCTCGAGTTCATCCAGTCCCTCAAGAGGCTAAACCCCAGGCAAGCAAGGTGGGCTCTCTTCTTCTCTCGGTTTAATTTTATCTTGACTTTTCGCCCAGGTTCCAAGAATCAGAAGGCCGACGCCTTGTCTCGTAGCTTCACTCCGGTGGACCGCTCTCCTGAGAGACAAGAGCCAATCATCCCTCCAGTCAAGATTATTGCCTCCCTGTATCCACAGTTTGCTGATCAAATCCTGGCTGGTCAATCTTCTGCTCCTTCAGATACTCCCATTGGAATGGCATTTGTTCCTCCTGAGCTGCGTCTGCCTATTCTGCAACAGACCCATTGCTCCCGGCAAGCCGGACACCCTGGTCCAGCTAAGACTCTTGAACTCTTACGACGCCTGGTCTGGTGGCCTGATATCCGCAAAGATGTGAAGGACTTTGTTGCTGCCTGTAATGTTTGTGCCACATCTAAGTCAAGCCATTCCCGCCCCAGTGGGTTACTACAGCCTTTGCCGGTTCCTTCCCGTCCCTGGACCCACCTGTCCATGGACTTCATTGTCGAACTTCCTCCCTCTTGTGGGAACACTGTGATCTGGGTTGTCATTGATCGATTCTCCAAAATGGCCCATTTCATCCCTTTGAAGAAGTTGCCCTCTGCGGTGGAGCTGTCCCAGCTATTTATCCAGTACATCTTCCGCCTGCATGGTTTCCCGGTGGAGATCGTCTCTGATAGAGGCACCCAGTTTACTGCTAAATTCTGGCGTTCCCTATGCAAAAACCTGGGAATTGTTCTTCAGTTTTCTTCTGCATACCATCCACAGACGAATGGGGCAGCTGAACGTGTCAACCAAGCCCTGGAACAGTTCCTGAGGAACCACGTATCCCTCTGCCAGGATGACTGGTCTGATCTCCTCCCATGGGCGGAATTCGCTCATAATAATGCTTGTCATTCCTCTACAGGAAGGTCTCCGTTCATGTCGGTGTATGGGCAGCATCCTCAAGCTTTTCCCCAAGACTTTGTACTTTCTGACGTCCCGGCTGCTGACGATTCCGCAGCCCATATGTCTGCTATTTGGGCTGCTACCAAGTTGAACCTAGAGAAGAGCGCTTTGGTTCATAAGACTTTCGCGGATCGTCGTCGAAGATCTTCTCCTCCCTACAAGGTGGGTGATAATGTCTGGCTCTCTTCCAGGAATATCCGGTTGAAGATACCATCTCACAAGTTGGGTCCAAAATTCGTGGGTCCATTTCCCATCTTGGAGATAATCAACCCTGTGGCTGTCAGACTTCAGCTTCCACCAGAGATGAGAATCCCCAACGTGTTCCACGTGTCTCTGGTGAAACCCGCCATCACCAACCGGTTTTCTGGTGGTCAATCTCCTCCTCCTGCCATCTCTGTGGAGGGTCAACTCGAGTACGAGGTGGAGAAAATCCTAGACTCCAGGATCTCCAGAGGGTCCCTTCAGTACCTCATTCAGTGGAGGGGCTTTGGTCCTGAAGAATGCTCCTGGGAAGGACACCGTGATGTTCACGCTCCCCGTCTGGTGAGGGATTTTCACGCCAAGTTTCCCCAGAAACCTTGTCCCGGTGGTCCTGAGGCCCCCCGTGAGGGGGGGGGTACTGTCACGATCGCCGCCCGGAGCAGGACCAGGAGCTCCGGGCGGCGCAGCTATCACTTCCGACGCCGCTCCCAAAATGGCGGCGCCCATGGCCGCCACGTGGGTAGCGGCGCCGGCGCAGAGACGCCTGCGCGCAAGTGCGCAGGCGCGAAGACGTCACAACGACGCGACGGACGCAGGCGCAGCGCGTCGGTCGCAGACGTGCTGACGCCGACGCAAGGGCGCCAAAAATCCCCTTTAAAAGGACGCCTGAGGCGCCAAGATGGCGCCCGAAAATAGGATCTTGTTCCTGAATAGATTCCTGGGTTCCCTGTTGCTGTTCCTGTTATCCCTGAGTATATTCTTGATTGATCTCTTGTTGTTGACCCCCTGCCTGGACTTTGGACTCTGCTTATATTCTGCCTGCCTTTTGACCTGTTGCCTGAACTCTATTACCCCTTCTGCTAAATCCCTGGATACCACGATCCTGATCCCTCCTGAGGGGCTTCCTCCTAAATCCGGACTACTCCCCAGAGGGAACTCCCGGTTCCCTGACACCCCCTCACATAGGGGAACATGGTATTTCATTTCAATATAGGCCATTAGTGATGGGCGAATTTAGGAGGAAACGGCTAAAAATTCACGAAACGGCAAAGTTATTTGGTGTCCTATACATTCCAGTGAGCCATCTTGCAGTCTCAGTATCAGAAACCAATACAAGTATCTGGAACTATAAGTTATAATGTTAACTAAATTATGGTGTCATATACATTCCAGTGAGCCATCTTGCAGTCTCAGTCTTCACTGCAGTCCCATACTCCACAAACTTAGCTTAGTATTGGCAATTCAGTCCACTGGACTTAGATAAGACACATGCATGTATGTTTCCTTAGTGAAGCCTGGGACTGCCTGCCTTCTGCCACCACATGACATTAAGCAATTGGGCAGACATATGCTGTGGACATGTTTTTGACCCATACATGGACACTTTGGGGGGATAATGGGTCTTGACACTGTTACATCTTATTCAGTATAAGTCTTTTCAGACAAGACATGCGGGTGTATTTCTAAAGATGTACAGTTCATTTTAGTGAAGATTTTTCCCCATTTGACTTATTCATGCTAAATTATAATAAACAAAGGAAAGTTGTGCTCACCACTAATTTTTAAAACCATTAAGCGGGGGTGCAATGAGGCTGTGACCACAAAATTCATAAATATAAGAGTCCTCAGAACTCAACCCATTATCAATATATTTAGGACATTGAGACATTTTGTGTCTCTACTAAAAATGCCTTACGCTTTAAACAAAACAGCTCCATGTTGTAGCTCCCACCCTTCCCAGCTATAGTCGGATGATCCCAGTGGTGGCCAATAAAAGGACAACCATGTTTTGGAGTTTAACCTTGAAAGCAGCAAGTAAGTTGCAGGTAAAACCTGTGTAAAATGTATAATGAAGCAATAGAATTCTTAATGAATCAGATGCAAGTTGAGTGTAGGACTGGCCATACCAGAAATAACTGTGACATAGTTGGCCAGCTTAAATATATTGCAATATATGGACAAACAATCCTTGTTTTGTTTAAAGGGTAAGGCATGTTTTAGTAGCTTAAGGCACAAAATGTCTCAATGTCTTAAATATATTGATAATGGGTTAAGTGCAGAGGACCCCTTGTATTTGTTTATTCATGCTAAACATGGTGATGGAGCAAATAATCAGACATTGTAAAAGGAAACACACACCTTTAAAAGTAACAAAACTATTTGTTGAGTATGAGTTAAAAACAATTGTGCCAAGAAATATTCAGTTTTTTATATACTCTTTAGTAAACTATTTATTTGACACCACAGTTTACACCAGTTTTACAGTGTAAATCATTTTAAATTAGGGATGCACCAAATCCAGGATTCGGTTCGGGATTCGGCCAGGATTCTGCCTTTTTCAGCAGGATTCGGATATGCAAATTAGTGGTGGGGAGGGAAATTGCTTGACTTTTTGTCAGAAAACGAGGAAGTAAAAAATGGTTTCCCCTTCGGTTCGGTATTCGGCCATCTTTCGCGAAGGATTCGGGGGTTCGGCCGAATTCAAAAAAGTGGATTCGGTGCATCCCTATTTTAAATAGAAATAGAGGAGGTTCACAAAAGCACTGAGCTTCCCTTTTGGTGTAAATCCACATGTTAAAGCTCTGGGTGTGCTATTTATAAAGGTGTTTACTTCAAATTTACAACTGAATTTGAACCAACATTTTACACTTTAATGGATTTAGCAAAGTTCGTTTAATTGTTAAGGGCCTTCTCTTTTATACTGTCGTAAAAAATCTGTCATCGTTTGAAAAATTGCTTAAGAATGTACATATCACATGCAATTTTACTAACTGCACTGATTTTCTAACAAGTTTACTGTTACCTACAATGTATTCACACTTTTACAGTCACTTCAAAGCTTCTTGCATATGCCATTTTTATGAGGCAATGGGATGTGTACACAACTTTCCAAATACTGTATGTACACAGCTTTCAAACTATGTCCTATAGCCTTAGGGCATTATATAATATAGTTATGAGGTTATACACATACAATGGTTTTGTTTGTATTTTGTAAACAAATAAAAAAACACACAATAGTTATAAAAAAATCACGTGTCTACTAACCTGTCTCTACTTCTTCTTGAGGGGAAAGCAGCATTGCAGCCAGTCACAGTGCAGACATGCATCTCTTTTAAATGGACATTTTTGTAATGCAGTTTAACACTGTATGAGCTCTTAAAAGTCTTTTTACACACATAGCAGATTTTAGGATCTGGGCTTGAGCATAAGTCACCCTCTGGAGAGAATTTTGGAGGGCTTCCATAGTTCAAAGAAGAAGCTAAACTTTCATGCAGAGCAGCCATGCTGGCACTGCTCCCATTGTATAGTCCATAGTGGCTCATATAAAACATGTCATAGGCAGGATCTGTAAACTCTTCTTTCACCTTTATAACAGCTTGTTGATGACAGCCAATGTGATTTTCATATGACTTATCATTGTCCATCATAGACCTTATACTGTTTTCTTTAGGAAGAGGAAAGCGGTCATCTTCCATGGGTTCATCATAAAACTTTGGCTCAGAAGACTCTGACTCATTGTCAAAATCTCTCTCATGCTCCTGATCTTCAGAAGTTACACTATTGGCCCTTGTGTCTGTCCTCCTTATACACCTGTTTCCACCATTTTTTGAAAAACTATTCACAGACAATCCAGGACTCATATCATCTTGGGAATGACTGTCGTGACCAATGTCATTTGTCATTAGACCATGGTCAATATTTTCATCTTCTTCATCAAACTCATCTGCCGTATCAATGACTTCCTTTTCAATTTTAACAGGCATGCTAGACTTACGGGGTTTCTTTTTAGGTGCTTGGTCTGTATTAGAATCTTGTGTTGTTATACCAGTCACAGACCCTGATAACTCTGAGGGTGGAGGTAGAGATGGAGGAGGAGGAAGAGGCTGTTCCACTCCTAAAGATGATGGCATTATAGGACTAGTAGGTAGTGATGTTGGGGGGCTTACCATATCTCCCGAGTTTAATAGACTTCTGTAAAAGGGAGGAACAGGCTGCACAGTTTTTAAAGCTGGAAATACAAGCTGGTTGGAAAGTGTGTTTTGCAATATAGGGTCAAGAGGAGGGGTTGAAAAACCCAGGTGAGGTCTGCCAGGGCTAGTCAATGTTAGATTGGATTTTGTACTTGCTATTACAGGTGTAGCAGCCCCTGATGTTGCACGAATTAAATCTTTATCTCTATTGTTCCTTAACATCGGCATGTGTAGCCGGGGATTTGGGTTTGCACTGTGCCGGTTGCGACTTCTGAGGGAGCTGAAAACCATGTTACAGCCATCAATGGTACATCGGTGTTTAATTTTAAGATGAACTGCATTATAGTGGATCTTTAAGGTTCCTTTGTCATAGAAAGTTTTGCCACATGCATTGCAAAATACCCTGCCTTTCCTTGATGAAGAACCCATTCTTCTCATTCTATGAAACTTGAAGGAAGTTTTGGTGTATTCAGATTTATTTAGCTCATTCTCTGGTGTAGTAGGTTGAGAGGGAGAGGCATTGCTTGGCTCTGTTTTTGGCTCTACATTTGTGATGCTACTCAAGGCATTTCTGCTAGATGGTTGCTCATTTATGTTATAAGGCATTGGGGAGACTTCAGACTCACTTGTCTCTTCACATTCATTTTGATTGGAATTGCTGGGTTCACGTAACCTCAGTCCTGGATGCTCCAGCATGAGGCCATTTGGAGGCAATCCAAGCATAGGAGCAGATACTGGATTGATATATTGGAATGGAAGCAAAAAAGCAAGGCTATTGGGCATGTTTTCAAAGTGGTGAATGCTGGAAGGGTTGCTGTTCTCCATTTGGGAGAGAACACTTGGGCTCCTGGTGCGGTTGTTGTTTTCAATAAAAGTTCTTATGTCAGAGTCTACTTTTAACGAGGGCACAGCCACAGCCTGCCCTTCTTTCTCTTGGATGGCCATGAGCTCCACAATGGATTTGGTCTCTCCAAACCTGAGGAACTGCTGGAGTGTGATGATCTCCTCTTCCCTCGACATAATAGCCCAGCGGTCCAGGACTTTGCCAGTAGTATCCTAGGGTTCACGCCAAAGAAACAACAAAAGAGAAGATGAATAAAGATGTTGGCAATTGGAGCAGCAGTTAGCAAAACAAACTGAATCACCCAATAACAGTATCAATCCAGATGGCTGTTTTTTTTAACAAAGGGTTTAAAGATTGCTTTTTAGCAAGTACAGTGTACAGTATTTGTTTAGCATAAATTAGTATAAGATTGATATTAATTGTCAAACGGAGCAACCCTTGTTTTAACATACTATTTTGTACCATACATATCAATAAACGCTAGAATGCATTCAGATCAATGGAAAAAAATTTGATAATGATCAATCTAGTTACCTATTCTGCTACTACTTTGGTATTGGTCTGGCTTATCAGCTAGTAGGTGCAGCAAGTTTGTACCTTAAAGAAAAATACAGCTACTTGTAATAGATTAGCTTTGTTTAGCACATCTGCTGGTAGAATACTGAAAGCAAATGTTTGACTAGTTGCCATGCATTAATATCCAGGTGCAAATTTGCCCAGTGTAAGTAAATGAGCCAAACTGTCTCATAAACTTGTCTTGAATAAACACAAGCTCAAATACAAATTCTCAATCAATAGTCAATACCTTGCTCTGCATAGCATATGCCATTGCTAAATACTCGTCATTTTTAAACAATACATCTGTAGCTGAATTTAAGAATTGGATGGAAAATGTCAATAACATATCATAGAGAACATAAAATAAAATATTCAACTGGGTAAAAAATTAAACATTAGCAAATATTGTATATATACAAAAATAAAAAATGCATACCTATCTTTTTATGTATCCAAAGGCCAACAATATTAAGTAAAAAACAAATCAGTATCAATGCTATGGTAGCCAAAGATGTTTCATATGTCTGACAGAGTTTGATTTTACAGCCCAAATGTGCAAACATGTCTTAAAATGTTCTGCTGGAAAAAAGGAAATTCCACAGAGAACACACTTCAGTAATCACCAGACCATTTGCTTTTAAATATACATTAAAAAGCATTTCACGCTTTCATTTTTGCTAGTAAGTATGAGATTTGCCTCAAGGTAGGACTTAAAAATTCTGCACTGTTATATCAGTCAAGCCAAATTCAGCATTTACTCATAGAGACTATTAGTAGGGCTATAATGTCTGCAATGCTTAATAAGCAAAGAAGACCTAAGTCCCTTCCCGCTCCTCCTGGACACTGCCACTATATGGGGTTAGAGCAGTGAATGATCCTGTTAGCCCAGGCAAAAATAGAAATTACTTCTAGCCAGAAACATTAACCTCTTAGTAAAATTCTGTACTACTAAAGGCTGCTCATCTAAAGGAAGATTTGACCTTAACAAATAGGTTCAATACTGTTGAATCTGAAAATCATATTACGCACTTATATGACTGTGAGTTTAATTTTCGTTTCCTACCCCTTATGCATATATATACTGTAAGTTGTAGGTGCAAATATAACGTGATTATTTTTGTGCCAGGTCCACTGTTTGCCATATAAGCAGTTGCATTAAATAATACTATTCTGACACTTAGGGGCTGATTCACTAAATTCGAGTGAAGGATTCGAAGTAAAAAAACTTCGAATTTCGAAGGTTTTTTTGGGCTACTTCGACCATCGAATGGGCTACTTCGACCTTCGACTACGACTACGACTTCGAATCGAAGGATTCGAAGTAAAAATCGTTCGACTATTCGACCATTCGATAGTCGAAGTACTGTCTCTTTAAAAAAAACTTCGACCCCTTAGTTCGGCAGATAAAAGCTACCGAAGTCAATGATAGCCTATGGGGAAGGTCCCCATAGGCTTGCCTAACTTTTTTCGATCGAAGGATATTCCTTCGATCGTTGGATTAAAATCCTTCGATTCGAAGGATTTTATCGTTCGATCGAAGGAATTATCCTACGATCGTTCGATCAAATTTTCTGCGCTAAATCCTTCGACTTCGATATTCGAAGTCGAAGGATTTCAATTCCTAGTCGAATATCGAGGGTTAATTAACACTCGATATTCGACCCATAGTGAATCAGCCCCTTAGGGGGCAGATTTATCAAAGGTTGTGTGATAGAGTTATTTAAGAGAAAACTCGAACGTCTAAAATTGGAATAAATATTACCAAACTGAAAACTCGAGCAGAATTTGAATGCAATTTCAACCGAGTTTTCTTATGAAAAAAACTTGAATATCAGAAAGGCTACAAACATCTTCAAATGGGTCAACAGACCTCTGACATTTACTTCTACATGAACTCGGCAGGTTTTAGGTGGCGACCTATCAAATTTGAGTTACTTCCATGGTTGAGGTTGATAAATCTTGAATTTGAATACGAGTTTACATTTTTCCCAATTTGAATTTGTGAGTTTTAACCAAAAATTAAACTCGAAAATTCGAATTTGGCATTCAAACCTTCATAAATCTGCCCCATAATAAATACAGTATGTCTCCCTTAATAAATACAGTATGTCTCTAAGTGGCAAATACTAATCATTTATCTTATGGACTGAATTTCAGGCATGCCTAGATTCCACTCCAGAATGACATTCAAACGTAGAGCTTAGGGATTTAAGTGTTGAGTATATACACCCCTTTTTTTCTTTAGAAATAAAGTATTGTTGTATTTGTTAATTCCTACTCTGTGAAGAGCAGCCTTTTCCCTTCTACAGCTGTGCCATATTACCATAAAAGCTTAACTGTCAACATAGAACAAAACTCCAGGTCTATTAAATAGCCTTAGTGTAAACCACTATTTTGTGTTTAGAAAGTAAACACCTTATTTTTAAAAGACAGCAGGAGCTTTATACTGTGCAAAAGATTTTTTTCAAGTGTTTTTTAGAGAAGGAAAAAACTAAGATGTGCACATACTTCGTGATCAGGTAAAGTTCTAATAGCTTTTTCTAATGGCTTTTGAAGGCATTGTCTATTATGAAGTCTTAAAAACATCTGTGGGATGACCCTTAAAGCGGACCTATAATCTTGTACACCACAAAAGGAATTTGTTAGGAAGACCATAGAGAGTTTTTTTTATTTTTTCTCTAGCCTTTTCCTTTCATGAACTGATGGTATGATTTCAACTGACCTACAGGCTAAGATAAAAATGTGTCAGGATGTGACCCAGACATAAGGACATATTTTGTGCTGACATCTGAGTTAGGTCTGAAGCAAAGGATGAGTGCAAGATGATTACCTCAGAAGATGCAAGCTGTCAGATTAATATGTTGCACCAGAAGATGAACACAAGGTTCGCAGAAATACTTATAAGGGTGAAAAAAGATGTAGTGGATTTAAAAATTACATTTATTCTTACTGAAGAAAGGGAAATATGTGTTGTTTAAGACTAGAGTCCCTTCTACAACCTTTTATTTTACATGCAACTACAGTACATTTGGATTATCACAGAAATATCCTTTTTTTTAATTGCTTTGGTTACTTTTATTCCTTTCTGCAAACTGTGGAACTTCACTTAAACCCCAGAACTGGCAACCTAAGAATATCAATGATATTGAATACATAACAATGAAGGGTAAATCCAATCATTTTCTTTAAAAAAAAAATTTAAAAAAAACTTTCAAAAGTGAGCATTCCATAGAGTAAGGCTTATTACAAGTTCTGGTGTTTGGATGAGTTCTCTAGAATCAATTTGATGGTATGGAACTTTGTCTCTTTGCCAAAATGAAACTAATTGTGAAAAAGAGTGAATGTCTAGACGCATCCATTGTCATTCTATATGGGTTCCATCAATGCCATCATTTCATTGTATTTGTATTTTTAGACCAAACATTTCACATATACAATGTACATAGAAATAGTTATTTTTATGGAGCTTAAAATGGGTTGAGTGTTTTTAAATATTTGGCTTTATCAATTATTTTGATATTATTGTTAAAAAGTTTTTATAAGGGATGCACCGAATCCTTTATTTTGGATTAGGCCGAACCTCCAAACCTCCGAAAGATTCAGCCGGATACCGAACCAAATCCTAATTTACACATGCAAATTAGGGGTGGGAAGGGGAAATAAGAAGAGCAAATAAATGCAAATCTGAATATACAGTCAATAGTTACAGAATTTTGTATATTCCACTACTGATTGCTACATGAGGTTTTATAACAGAAAATCAGAAAAAAAAGTACATCTATTCTTAATTTCCAAAGTCAATCCAGAAAGTCAAATGTCCCAAGACTTGAACATGACACTGGTCTGGGTAAAAATCTAGCATCCTGGAAAGTTGGGATCTGGAAGAAATGGTGCAATAGTCTGATTTGCCTAAATGATTTTACCACCAATGTACTGCAAAGATGATCAAATAGTTCAGTAGCTGGTGTCAGCAGCCTACCACCTTCTGATGGCTTCCTCCACTGCATTTGTCATGTTCTGCATTTTTTTCAACAATACTAAAACTAGCATTCTAGGTAGAACTATAGCTCAGACGTGTTTGTTTCTCAGCTACTAACTAAGGCACCAGAGAGCTTACTGTATAGCCTACGTATATATTTATACAGATATCAATTCTATCACCTAAAAGTTGGGCCAACTGATGCCCTGATATGGTTTGTATATTGGATCGATGCAAGCTGCCTGCTAAGTGACTTCCCCATTCATTTGGGTGGACAATTTGTGCTACTCTCCAGCCTATTATTTCATAGAATGTCTGGAAACTTGGCCAGAATACGTCTATGTACTCTGTAAATGTTCACGGCTACTCCAGTGATGACTTGTGCCATTTAAGCCCTTTAAAACAGGTAACTTTATATAATTGAAAGAGCCGACAGAATTTTTAACCATACCAATACTTTTTATTTATTTTTAAAATTGAATCCCCTGGCATCTCTGGGCTAATTTTAACACCTGAAGCAAATCAAGGATATCATTCTCTTTCCTTATTCCTGTTCGGGAAAAGCTCAATAAATATAGTAATGTTAATATCACAGCCCTGCAGCGAACAATGTACAGTACTAATAACTCTGTCTGTACATATTAATACGTTTCTTGTCCCAACAGTCTTGACTTTCCGAGCAGCCCACTTCTCCACATTAACAGCAGTCATTTGGAGAGCAGCAAACGTGCCATTAGAAGCACTTTTACAAGTGTATATTCATCCACCAATTAGCTTAATGTGGCCGCTTTCTGCATATTTTCTATCAAGACCTGAACAAATCTCATTAATATTTCCCCCTAGCGCTTTGACAGATTACCTTGTCATTATGCATCCTGGAGCCTTTGAAACAATATGGGTAAACTACTGTTTGCGAGGTTAATGACAATTATCCCCTAATTACTGCATAAGTCACTCAGTCCACTTTATCTCCTAGGCAGGGTTCTGCTCTGTGTATCTGCCATTGTGTCACTGTAAATGAATCTTGTGTAGCTATATTTATATCTGCTTCACTGCCTTGTAAATTGCCTGACAAGAAAATGAGCAAATTAATGTGTGTCATCAGTAATCCTAACATAATGCAATCACGGAATGTTACAGTAATGCTAATAACAATCATCAGATTGTTGGAATCACGCTAATGATGATATTGATACAGAAAAAAGATATGCAATCTAGTTCTAAAACCTTGTCAAACAGAATGGCCAGGAACACAGAGTTAACCACATTACTGACAGCATTTAGAAAACATGGCAAATGTGCTCCTTGTCCAGTGCATTGTGCTAGAGGAGAGCACATATCATATTATTAATGATGGGCGAATTTCTCCTGTTTCGCTTCGCAGAAAAATTAACAAATTTCCCACAAAATTCGCGTAACACAAAAAAATTTTCGAAACTCAAATTTTGATGCCCGTGTCAATTTTGACAGCTGCGTCAATTCTGATGCTCGCATCAATTTTGAGACCGGCGTTAAAGTCAATGGGCGTCCAAATAGTGTTGATTCACAATGGTTTTGACGCAAGCGACCTTTCCGATGCATGTCCAAATTTTTTTTAAATTCTCGGTGCACTTTTGCATATTTATTCACCAGCGGCAAAACGCGGAAATCTGACTCGAATTTGCAACTGATGAATTTATTCGCCCATCACTATTTATTATCTTTTGCTAGCCCCGGAAGTTCACTATAAGGCTTGCTCAATAAATAACTACAGTGATCAGTTTTGTGAACCCACTGTTTTTCTGTATATCTCACTTAGGATTTTGGTCTCCATCAGCCATGGTTGATAAGTCAGAGAGCCCTCACTCACAAAAGATAAATACATAAATAAAGAAAAAAAAACGTTATTTCCATTAAAAAAACAATATAAACTATACTTCAAGATCCAAATTCAAGTGGTGAAATATCAATAATGGAAAAATAAATGGAAGACTGACAGAGAGATAGAATTTTTTTTTTTTTAAATCTCGTCAAAAAACAAATGTAGCGTTATATGTGCACCTGCCAAAGTAGCAACCCCTCTTCAGATCCATAAGAATGTATTTATTTTGCTTACAGATGTACTTACACTTGTTTATTTTCTTCTAGCTATTTGTTTTCTTTGTGCGCAAACAACCACAACCAGCAAATACAATTACATGAAATCAAAAGCAGAAATTCCAGGTCTCTGATCAGCGCTTTATGCAGCTTGTACATCAGTAAGTCAAAGCAAGGAAAGCTGTCCCCAAAGCCTCAGTGGGAGCTGTTTTTGTCTGAAAGGGAGATCCTGGTGACACTTTCTATTCACTAGAGGCTGCACGCTCTGATGAACCAGCAAAGCTCCGAAAGTGCAACAGCCCTTGATGTCAGCTACATGAGTTTTGTGTACTGACTATGACAGTGGCTTGGAGCTCGTTTGGGAATACATTAAGGTACAAGATGTAAATGCTTTCAGCATATAACAATGTATTCTTTCTGCTACGAAGCTGAAGCAAAATAACTGTTTCACTTGAGAGATCATATATGCAGACCATATACAGTACGCATGTGTTTGTGTCTATTACTAGAATACCACATGCAGGGGCGTAACTACAGAGGAAGCAGACCCTGCAGCTGCAGGGGTGCCCAGGAGGTATAGGGGCCCCACGTGCTCCTAATTCATATACAATTTAAATAAATATTGGTAAAATTGATCAACCTAGGGGGCCTGAAAAGTAATCTGCTGTGGGGCCCAGTAATATATAGTTACGCCACTGAACCCATGGTGTAATTTGAAAAAACAATGAAAAATAGTTAACAAAATATTCTCATTACACAGCACAGATTATGGAATGGCAGGAAATGGCAGTCTCCAGACCATAATTCAAGATATAGTTTTATTTCATAGTGAATCATCTTCTAGCAAAACAGCGAAGCAACTCATCTAAATATGTTTGTACTGGATACTGGATACTTGGATGGGGGGTACGCACAGAAGGCTCACAAGTAAAACGTGACTCTAGCTAAAAAGACTCTAGCTAAACTTTCCATTGGAGTCAGCAGCGTGGTCGCTAGTGAAATTTATCCCTTAATTCGCGAAATAGACAAAAATTTGCAAAACGCATTAAAGTCAATGGGTGTCAAAATTATTTTGACGTGAAAATTTTTATACGTGCACCTGATTTGTCCAAATGCATGGGTGTCTGAATAATTTTGATGATTGACAATTTTTATGCACGCGACTATTCTAACGCGCGCCCGCATTTTTTTGATGAGGCAGATTTTTTTCACGGCAGATACGCAAATTTATTTGTGGGTGGCAAAATGTGGAAATTCACCACGACTTCATGCCTGGCGGATTTAGTCACCCATCACTAGTAGTCGCTCCTAATTTTATTTCTAGACAGAAACCAAAGCGAATGCAAATGTAACTATGCCTACATGTTTAATGAACTATTTATAAGAAGTACATTGAAAGCAAACATATAAATACTTTAGATTATATTTTCACTTTAAAGGGCAACTAAATAACATTGCCAAAAAAAATGTAACTGTGCCACCGGGGCTGTTCTATTCATTCATAGGTGTGTACAGTATCCCTATGGTAGTGAAAATTGCTCAGCGCACCACCAAACTCCTCCATATTCTATAACTTCAGCTGTGATGCTACTGTGTGTACACAGCAGAGGCATACATCCAGTAGCAACCCATTAACGTGGTTTTAGTTATATAATTACATATTTGTGTGAATTATCAGCATTACCTTTTAATATGATATTCGGCCTATCATGCCTTGAAAAGGTACAATGAGCAAAAGCTAAAGATAAAAATTGGGAAAATATATACATTTCTCTATATATGAGTTGTTTTCAGGCATTTTCTTTTTTTGCTGTGGAGCATGCTACTAAAAAGAATACACTAATGGCCTCTCTACTTCATGTCATTAAAGCCATTATTGGCATAATGCCAGAAAGGCACAAAGACCATTAGGTTGTACACTGCAGCGTACTTCTGCCTCTCCGCAGGTTTATCATTTGATCCACAATTTTAATTTTATTCCCTTTCATTCAGGGTCGTATTATACAAAATGCATAATTAAAAGCTGCTATGGCTCTCTATATTTCTCAAATTAAAAGATAGCAAACATTTGCAGATCTAATCCACTGGAATTAATAAATCAAAGTTTTTTTTCTCCCTTTTAGCGACTTGTAAGCCTTGTATTCTGTAGATTCAGGAGAGCTGCTCTGAAATAAAGAAGGACTTTGGTGTGGTGTGCCTCTGTAGCTCCCTTCCATTCTCCTAATCCATATTACTTTAAGGGGAGTATTTTTCTGAAAACCAATAAACCAAATTCTCACGGGTTTATTCCCCTATTTTTCAAAATTTCGTGAAAAAATTGTGACTTTAATAAATAATCCCCTTAGTCTCTATCATGAACCGAAGAAACACAGCCTCATTTATGATTGCAATCAGAAGTGAATAATGATAAAATGCATGTAAAGTGTATTGCATCAAAAGATACTCCTGGCACTTTCACGTGGTTACACTGAGCGCCAACATTAATAGAGGCAAAGTATGTGGGACACAAGCACCCTCTCAGAACACAGGGAGAGTGTATTGCACTTACTACAAAGCCTATGAGTAAGAGCCTCAAAAGGCATGAAATGCGTAAGGCCCTCACCTGTAATGTACTTGTAATTTTACTACCTTTTGCTTTATTTTTGAAAGGAAAACTCATAACTCTTTGCAGCAGTTATGGGAATACTCTTCTATAAGCATCAGTAATTGATAAGCCAATCTTCTCACTCGGCTGTGCCTGCCAGCCAGATGTGGATGTTTCTATGCATTTTTTCCTTGTCCGTACATTCTACAGAATATAAATCTGCACATGCTTAATATAAGTCATTAAATGTGTACTTTAAATAAACCATTCCACAATTTTAAAAAAGCACTAATATTCCAGTAATGGGAGTGCAAATTAAAATAATAAACCATACATGAGCCCACATGGCTATTTGTCTATTTCAGTCCTCTGAATTAGAGCATTCCAGCATATCTATCATTGCACAGTCTGCTCAAATACCACACAGATTCTACTTTATGAAGCCGTATAGGACATCCGTGTGAAGGGGTAGCTGCATACGCCACTGGCTATGAGAATTCTTGAGCAGCACTTAAGTGCATAGCGCTACTGACTGTGAGGGGGATGGGTCCTTTAAACATAGCGCATCTCCTTTGCCCCACGTGGACACGCATTGCGTCTTTGCGCAGGCGAATACGTGTGATGTCAGTGTGTATGCGCACACAGGCTGCCTTATATAACAGCACCTCCCCCTTAAGACTCAATCTAATGCCCATAGCAGCTACAGGCACAACCTCCCTCCCGCCCACCCAGTTGTAAAGAATTTTCGGTGAATTTTTTACATTTATAAAAAAAAAAAGTCTACACTTGTGAGCAGTTAACTGAATGTAAGATTTTTTTTAAGTGTAATTGTCACAGCATGGCGGTTAATTGATCCTTTGCCTGTATTCGGCTTTGTTATAAAAGACACCACATGCCCACTGCACGCAGTGGCCGGCATTCGGGGTAAGACAAGTAATTTGTTATATATTTGACATCTAACTTAGATGTGTTTTGAAATTGGCAAGGATCTGGTAATATAAATAAAGCTGTGGCCGACCTTCACCCACAATCCTGTTTCAGTGTGTTTATTATAACCATGGTGTTAAGGGGTATCCCTATTGGGGCAGAGTTTGGGGTTTTTTAGATGATAAACATCTTCACAGTTTTATCAGAGTGGCATAAATGGCTGTGGCAGTTGCTATAATCAAATTATGAACGTACTACAACTTGTCCCTCTAGTACCTGGCTCATTGCATTGTTATGAATAAGACTTCTGTCAGCACAGCTGGAACATTCTTCTTTAGTGGCCTGAATAAGAGCAGAAAGGACAGAAGGTCATACCTCTCTAATAATAATGATAATAATAATAATATGATCCGTTATCGGAAACCCGTTATGCAGAAGTCTCCGAATATTGGGTAAAGGGCAGATTATTCATGTAGGCATATAGATTAGCTATGAGGGGAAAAGGCAGATTATTCATATGGCCTATAGATTAAAACCGTTCTGTCAAAGTTTTTCTATGCTATGGGCCAGTTATCCATTATTTTTTTTAATGTATGTGGGTCAGATTATTATAAAACAATGTCACACAAAAGGCTGTGTGGGAATTGAGGGGGGGGGCATGGAAACAATTTAGAACCACTACAGTAATAGCATTCACAGTATGAGCCTAGTGATAAAATACAGGGCTGATGTGAAATGAATTCCCAAAAACACCTGAGGAAGGAGTTGATCTCCAAAAGCTTGTGCCAGTGTCAATTTATGCAATAAAATGTGATAAAGGCAATGGCCAGAATAAGTTGGTGTGCTTCTTCCCTAGTATATGACTTGGATGGTATATTTGGCCTGGAAGCGGTTTGGGAGTTGAATGCACCCGGCAGAGAAAAGTAAGTGGTGTGCTGCAAAAAATTGTAATTAATTGTTATTGTTTTTTGCCTTCCTCTGGATCAACTGGATTACCAGAAAACAAAACCACTACAAAATCTGAATTGGAGTAAGGTGAACACAAGCGAGCAAAGGCAGTTGCAATATATGGTTAAAAAGAGCAGGGCACTGTTATATATATTAAATCTTTGATCCTCCAAATAGGACAAGCACATGATAAAACAGCAATACCTTTTTATGTTGAATTCAGCTACAAACACTGACATATCAAGCATATGGTAATCCTTATCAGTGATACACACAAAGCAGGCAACATAAGGTGCACAGTTTCTTGCTGCCAGTAGCTGCTCTTTCACAAAGATTGCCATGGGGCCCTGGCAGCACCACATTAAAATTTCAAACCCCAGCACTTTCAGGATAAGCTTCTATGCTTCTCTGAGCCACGGAACACAAATAAAGAAATGGAGTCACTGAAGCACAGCACTTGTTCTTAAGTAAAAAGTCATGCACAGGTACAGGGACCCTTGGGTCTCTGGTTTAGCAGGTACCTCTCAGCCTCACATATCAGCTCGCTGAAGTGGTATTAAAGATTGGCCTACATGTTTGAGTGGACCCATTTGCTCCTTGCAGGTACAAATGGCCATTTGCTGTACATTACGCAATTACACTCTCGCTTCCTTTGCCCCTTGCTAACAGCATGTAAAACAAAAAAGTGCCATTTACTCTGGACCCAAGGGCTGGAAATACAAAGCACTTTGTGCAGATTGATGGTGGTGTGGCTGGGACAGAGCAGGAAATGGACAACAGTGTGTTTCTAAGACTAATGGCATAATGCTCCTGTTTCTAAACAAAAGTGCACCACATCACCTCTTTCCAAGAAGCAGCAGCCAGCAAGGAGATAAGAGCAAAGGATAAAGTAGTACTTGACATAAAAGCTGCTCTTACTTGATCTCAGCCTTGGTGATTTATGTTTGTTTGTATGCACAATATTTGACACATGCTGTTTAATCTGTTATTGGGCAGGTAGAGTGGATGTTACACGATGCTGAACTTGTTACCCCAAAAAACAGTACTATGAAATTATAGTGCTGCAAAATGAACAATTAGCTAACATTTTGCGAAATGCAAAATACCTTGTCCAATATTAAATACATAAGGATTCGTTGATAAATACACGTGTAAAATACAAGGCACGATTATGTGCATGCACCTTCATGCTTATTAACCACAATTAACACCATTCATTCCTCAAATGTAACATAACAGTACACCATGCACGTGATTCATCAGAACAAGTTGATTTACGAAAGGCAGTCTCCCATCGACTCCATTTTATTCAAATAATCCAATTTTTTAAAATGTATTTCCTTTTCCCTTGTAATAATAAAACTGCACCTTGTACTTGATCCCAAGGAAGATATAAGTACTCCTTTTTGGAAGCAGAACCAGCCTATTGGTTGCTTTTAATGTTTACATGAATATCTAGTAGACAAGGGCTCCATTATCTGGAAAGACCCAGCTCCAGAGCATTTTGGATAACAGGTCCCATACCTGTATACAACATCTGAAACAATCCTGTATAATTCCAATAACCGATATAGCACGTATTCTTTTGAACTGACTTCTTATTTCTACCACTTAATTTCATTACAGCTAGTTGAGTTGTGCTATTTAATGAAATTAATGCATTTCTCGGGTGGGAAAGACATAAGTGGGATAGGAAGCTGAAATGACACAGCATCCTTATTAGATACACAGGGTGAAACACATCAAACTGTGTATAGTGGTTGCACCTATTTCCAGTTGCTATTTTGCACCTAATATTTACATTAGAGAAAAACAGATGGGGTGTAAAATAGGTGCAGATAAAATAGTAACAGTCAGTGTACAGTGTTATGGAATAATGTACCAACCAGTGTACAATTTAAGGCATATAATAAGAGATTTGGGGACTATATCAATTTAGTTACAGGTCATTGTTATTCTGGCTGGGTGGCTTTTAAACAGGCAGTATACGTCAATTTTCAACATGAGCTCAGTGAAAAGGGCCTGCATTATTTCCTGCACTAATCAAGAAATAAAAAACACTATCACCTTTCGACAACCTTTTCTGACAAGGCACTGTTTGCAGAAGAGAAACTGATACATTAAATTACCAGTCCACCAATAAGACCTCTGTATAATGAACTGATTCTTTTTACAAAGGTTGCGGCTTAAGAGAGGGGGGGGTTGGTTATGCAGAGCTCATTATCCCCATTTGAACATATAATCCTATTTACAGATGGGAAGAGACGGTAGTGGGTTCAGTGAAAAAAAGTGTTCCATCAGTTTTTTATAATAGCAAAAAATAAGAAAAGAAGGATAAATGTATTGGAACTGATCCAGGTACTTGTGACAATCTATAATTACTATGCCAGTTGGCACTAAAGAGGTCTAGTCACAAAGTCCTGCTTTGTGAAAATACAATTTAGCCTTTCTCCTCAGTTCATAGAATTGTGAAAATGTGAATCTCCAGAAAGCATTGCTATCCCTTAAGCTGAATGTGATAAGCTGGCAAACACATAATAATTGCTGAGAACTGTCCTTATGTCCCTTTTTTCTATTCACTCCAGGACCTTCTGATCCTGCTACGCTGGTTCCTTTGACACCAGCTCTGTTAAACATGAACAAGTCTCTGCTATCATTCGCCTCGGAGCTGAGAGGAGGCAACGCAGCTCTCGCACAGATGTGACAGAACGCTTTTACTTGAACTGAAAAGCTTCTGACACGTTGGAAAATGTACAGCCTGAGAGCGCTTGAGGCAAAGATGCCACCCCAGCCTTACATCTGCCTGCTCTCATTTGTCTACAACTGGGCTTATAGATACAACAAGCCTCCAGATGTCACGGCAAGCGGTGTTCATATGCTGACTTCAGTCAGGCACTATTGTTGGCTGCCGGCATGACAGAGTTGTTACCAGTAAAATATTTAAACTCTGTGTTTCCCAACACAACTCAAGTTGTCACAAAGGATCACATGCACCCTCTGAATTAATTAGCACATGCCTCAGTAATATAATTGTTCCTGGAATGAGCAGCTACATGGGATTCTCCATTACCTATGCTGTGACAGAGAAAACATAAGTCATTTTTAGCCTTTAATACAGTAAACCCGACTGTATAGATTTGATATGGGGACATCCCCAGTCATGACAAGGGTACTCCTCAATTTGACCCTTCACCTTGAGCTATCCCACTGGACCCCATTATTAAATACCTTAATGAAACCAGAAGACAGAGATGGGTGTAAAATAGCCACAGCATTTATTCACATTTTATCAAATGAATAGGACCTTGCCAGCTTAACCCAAGGCAATATTCTAAAGTCAGAATTTAACGATGATAGGAAATCCAAGCAGGCTGCCCCCTATCACAAGCAGTAGTAGCGTCTGTATCAATCAATCCACTGTGCAGTCACAGGAGAGAACCTCTTTTCTCCCTCTTCTAAACTTACCTGTGCAGTACTCTGGCAAGGTCCTACCACTGCTGTGACAAATAAAACTCAAAATATAATATCATATGTGCACTGTTTTTATCCAGAGGAAGGTAAAAAACCCTGCCCAAAGTCAGTGCCAATTATGCTTTAAGAGGGAAAAAATTCCTTCCTTACCCCAATGGCGATCAGAAAAATTCCCTGGATCAAGCGATTCACATTCATTTAACATAAATAAATACAACACATATTTCCTTTAAATATAAAGAAAAATGGCCCCAGGACAACTATATACAACAAGTACTGTCAGAGCCAATAATATACCTCTCTGCCATCTCCCAGCAATTCTGCCTAACTAATGGATACTCACAGTTGCAGTTCCCTGAGATATCCTCCAAGGGGCAGATTTATAATGATACAAGCTTCCAGGTTCAGCCAGAACGATTGCAGAAAATGCAAGTGGGTTTCTGATTTCACTCATGTTTTCTGTTATCGATTACTTTGGCTTGTTACAATATGGGAAAGCAGGTTTTTGGCAAAAATAAAAAACTTGCCCAGTTTTACCACTCAAAAGCTGGAAAACTATTTTTTTTTTATTAAAAAAAACCAAAACCATTCAGCAGCAAACCAGAGTAATTGACTGCAGAAAACACAAGTGAGTTCAGGAGCTTTCATTAGTTTTGTTGTAATAATTTTTCCTCTAACCAGAGCTTAGACAAATGTGCCTCTAAATAGCAAACATGACTTCTTTCCCTATGGGAGCTAGTCATGCATATGTATAATCTAAGGCTGAACACATTAACTGAGGTTTTTGTTTTTAAGGCAAGGCACACAGGAAGATTAGTCACCTGCAATTTTTTAAAAGGTCGTTGTGGTGACAAGTTGTTTGTCTTTTTGATGCAAAGATGTCAAGCGATTTCTGTTTCAGATGGATTTACTTCCCATAGTGTCACACACTAATTTTCCCACCCACAAGGGACAAAACAATTCAATATTACATCCCAGCAAACTATGCTGATGTCATCAAATGAAATTTGCATACGATGGCAGTTTGATAGATTTCAATACTTGTCAGTGGTAATGCTATTTCTGTGAAATTGCCCATAAAAGGGTCTCTGTGCGTTTTGGGACTACATGCGTTTTAAAGTAGCTTCATATGTTTTGACCAGGGGTGCTTCGCCAATGAGGCGAGTTGAGCCTGTCGCCTCAGGCACCAGCGCCCCACTAGGTACCAGGGGCAGCAAAAATGCTGCTCCTGGTACTTTAAGAGCGAATTTCCGGGGGAGGGGGGGCAGCAGCAACTGCTGCCTCAGGCAGCAGAGGGGCCAGGATCGCCCCTGGTTTTGACACTGGTGATTTGCATTATTGTCTATTGGTAGACAACAGCCACGGGTGCAGATGAAAATGGTGAAAAGGCATAGGATAAAAAGCAGATAACAGATAAGCTCTGACCTATACAATGGGATTCCTCAGAACATATGTTATCTACTGTGTATCCTGTGCTTGAATGGCTGTCCCTGTGGTTGCACAGCAGCTTGTTTATATAAACTATAGTTGTGTTTTTAAAACAAACACACCAGTTTCACCAGTGCAGGGCAACAGTACATTATACTGTCAACCCTTTAAAATACTCTAATTTTTTGGTGTTTGCTGTTACTTTAAGAGAAACTATCATTTAAAAAAAAAGTTAGCATTTGTACTGGGAAAACAACATGCAAAGTATAACAATTTTTATTTCATTAATTTTGATTTTTTTTGTTAACACTTTCATTGTCTGATTCATGCCAAAGAAATCTGCTGAGACTGTAAAAATAAAATACCATGCTAAATCTACAGTGAATCTTGTCATCAGCTTATCATTACAAGCTGTTCATTTTGTCAATGCTGCAGCAGTGCTGAAAACTCTTTGACACTCAGCTTAAATGTCCATCCCTGCTAGCATTTGCTTCCTATTTATATAAAAGGAACACTCACTTTCTATGGTCATTGTCAGTGCTCAGGGTCAGGCAGGAATTGCTTTGAATGAGCAGGTAGAAAAGAAGGTTTTAATCACTGAAATGTTCTCCATATGAACAATGGTGGTCAAAATGCCCTTGTCCATTCATGTGGCCTAGGCCTAACACTTGAATAAATGGTAGGCTACAAATATCTTACTTGCAGTTCTAAGATGTCCACTAGGACACTATATATGAGTACATACAAACTCAAACCAGAATCAAATCCCAGTGCTGCAAGGTGGAAGCACTACACCACTGTGTACCTTAGTTCTTTGAGGTTGACCCCACAGTTTGATAAATATCCTAAAAAAAGCATAATCCGCAAATGTGGCCAAAGCAATGACCTTCCTTTTGAAAACTGGAAGGCCACACAATGAGCATCCTTCATATTGAGGATACTCAAGGGATCTTACATACAGGTAATTTATATATTTTTTTGCTGTTTACTCATGAAAGTTAAATGTTTTACTCCATTCACATTACAACACTTTTTTTTTTAGATGCACTTGACGCACATTCAGAAGTCAATAAAATAGAGGGTTGCACTTGGAACTGACACAAATGCAATTAGCTGTGTTTAACAATGCATGTAAATGGTGAAGTTCGAATGAATTCACCAGGCGCGAATCTGCCGCCGGCAAAACTGGAGTGAAAATTTGCATGTAAATAGTGAAGTTCGAAAAAATTTTGAATGCATGTTGAAATAGACACTCGGGCGCCCATTGACATTAATGCAGGCGTCAAAATTGACGTGAGCGTCAAAACTGATTTGTGAATTTTTGTCGTTTCGGGAATTTCGCGGGAAGCGAAACAAATACGCCCATCACTGTAAATGAATTATACTGTATGTGTTTTACGCACTTAGCATGCGTTTGTAAAAGCATAAAAAAAAAACATGTGTAAGAGTCCTTATACTACCAACTTTAATTACCACACATATAAAAATGGTATTGCCAGAAATCAAATAACAAGTATTCCAAATAACTGAATGTTCTCTGACATCCTGGAAATTAGGTTTCTAGTGTATTTCTTAGAGCATTTGTACAATATGGATAGATATGGCTGCAGTTTAAATGATCCAGCCAAATGTGTGCAGCACCAGTACATAAAGGTGAACCCAGACGCTGCTGCTTTTACAGTCCAATTGCTACACTGTCTCCAGGAATAATTGAATCTTTCCTAAAGCTAATCTGGCTACGTATAAATCATTCCCATAAGCACTCAGCATTTCCCCACAGGCTTTGACAAGCTTCCTTCTCAGAGCATTTTCACTCTCTTACTGTAAAAGCTAACGTGCTTTAGGGGTGCTTATTATATTTCCTAATGCAAATGAGAAGAAGTTGAACTCCTGCTCAGCTGACAAATCGTTCAGTACGTTCATCTTGTTACCATTGTCAGAGCAGTCCAGAACACCCCAGGCAATATGGCATTACGGCAAGAAACAGACTTCCAAAGAAGCCAAATAGATGGCGCATGGTTTCATGGGTAACAAGAGTGGCAAAATCAAGGAAAATACAAAAATCATGACAAAATATATTGAACAGTAGTGGGGACAGTGGAAATGTCTTATCAGCAAGAGAGTGAAGTTTCAGGAAGATCAGAAGTGTAGCTGTCCTTTACTGGAGCAGATCCTGGGCATGGCCAACGTTTCAATTTGTAATGCTGGGAGGCATAGAATTAAAACTACAGCGAACCGGGTTGTGATAAGAAAGTACACGTTAAATTGCAGATCAATCATCAGAGATAAGAGATGCAGTCTAAGACACAAATAGCGTAGAAAATTAATTTAATAGTGAACTGACTTATTATTTCGTGATTGGTGTTTGGTGGCCCCTACCTCCAGAAAAGTAGAAGATTAATATTAAGCAAAATCCCATCTGCTTCCTATTTTTCAGATAATTTATGACTAATTGATAATCATCATGTTCTGCTTTCCACTGAGTTAATAGTGTACCATATATAACATGATGACAGCAGACTGCCACGTGTGGACATAGACAAATAAGCCTTGTCCCATCTTTTGGTTTACAGTTTCATTTTTCAATGTTAGTTTTGCTTTGAATGTAAAGGCATAGTGCTGTGTCCACAGAACAACTCTTCTATTGTAAATTCCATTTATACCACACAAGCCATAGTGCTTGCTTTCACAAAATAATTCACCATAGACAGTTGTATGAAAATCCAGTATGTGCTAATGCTAGTGGCATATGAATCTATTTCTGTGGTTGTATGAAAGCCTGTTCATCACAATGCTGAGTAGCATAGGTTCATTACATGATATTGAGATCAATTGAGTAGTATAACTCTCATCATTGAATCTTAATACTGAGGAGTAGGACTGACATTTTATAACATAACATGATATTTAAAAAAAAAAAAACTATAATATTTTTTAAAATGCTACTTTTAAATCAGGAATCCTGATTCTTACTGTAGTTTGCTTTTTTGATGCAAACAAAATTGAACTGCCGAGAACCCATCTGGATTCCCCAGTTTGAAATTTTGTTAATCTGCCCCCAATGTCTGTAGTTTTTTTCAATGACACCATTTATATATTTTTGATTTTTCTATATTCTATAAAAAATTCTATATTTTTTATTTTGTTTTTCAATTATCTTTTTGACGGACTTTTGGTGACAGTATGTAAGTACTGTATATGTAGGCCCTTTCATCTTTCAAACTGCCTGCCATTGAATTGAAATGAATAACTACCTGTCAGCTCCTTTCAGCATTTTCAGACCAAAATGACTGTCTATGACGGAGACAAGCAGTTTGCATTCCCATCTATAGCACATTGTTTAGTGCATAGGAAAAACATGCATGATTATCTCAATGAACATAAACAGTATAGATATACCTTAATGTGGTTTAAATCATCAATTCAATTGTATTGAAATTAATGAGAGTGGTAAATGAGCCCAGTTAATATTTGTGAATAACAGAGACTGATACAATTAAATAGCTATTCATCTTTGTTTTATTAGCAAATGAAGATATATATCATAACTTGCTATACATAACAGATACCGGGTGAGTTGCTACTCCATGGGCCAGGATTGTCCAAGACAACAAGCAACTCAATAATCATTCTGGAAGCCATGGCTGATAATGAATAAAAAATAATGGAGAACTGTAAGCTTCAGATACCGCTCGTAGGAATTTGAGTATGTGTCATGGAAAAAAATAAATGAAACCTTTGTTAGCACTAAATTTCATAAAATGTAATCTTTTTAACAATCCAAAGACTGTGATGTTCCTTTTATGAAATGCATGAGGGGCCTGAAAACCAGGGAGAGTTGTAATTCAGTGCTGGCTCATTGGTTTCCGTTTTATGGGAGATTCACTGTGAGCTCAAAGTGGGACATTAAATCTTTATTCAAAACCGCTTAAGCGGAATAGTATTAATAGCTTAAGATTATTGTGTGTGACTGATAAAAAATACAATTTTAAACAGGCACAAAATCTCTTACAAATCTTATCTGAAAGGAGAAAAAAATGAGGTGCCCAGTTAAAATTTTCTGGCCAGCCCGATTGACAAGCCGACCAATATCTTTGTCTTCTGACAATATCGGTCGGTTCTTCTCCCACCATATACGCACCTTATATCATACAAAAGTTAGTTTCATGCGATATTATGGGTGCATCTATGGCCACTATTAAACTTCCTAACAGGGCCGGATTTACATAGTGGGTGCCCCTAGGCCCACTGCCGTTCGACGCCCCTGTCCCCTCCCCTTTATCCGTGCAAATTTTCATCATCTGAACTGGAGCAATGGGGATTGGCGCACGGGAAATTTAAAAAAAATGATTGTATTTCCAGCGCATCCCCAGAGTTTTCAAAGCAATGGGGGTGTGGTTGGGCAGCATGCCACCCCCTAAAATCCTGCCGCCCTAGGCCCAGGCCTAGGTGGCCTTTCCACAAATCCGGGCCTGCTTCCTAAATTGTTACGAGTGCGGTAGTACTTCTATTGTTAGGTGTCTTTACACCAAACTGGCTATCACAAGAGGCCACTGTTAGCAAGTCAGAATGATATGTCATTTGCCTACCCATAATGTCATTTGCCTACACATGACAGGTGGCCCCTTAATAGAGCTTTTTTTTCTTCTTTTTTTCTTTGCCCTGGGCCAAGTACTTCAAAGTTGCCCTGATATAGTATTTACCTTTCTAAGAAACACAGATCTTCATTCCACTTTTCTACACACAACTTGACAAAGAATTTTAAAAGGGAGTGGTGATGACGAATTCACTGCGAACTTCCATGTTTCACCGTCATTGGATAAATTTGCAAAACCCCGGAGAAAATTCATCGGCGTCATAACATTTTTGATGCAGCATCGCTCAAGTCAAAACCGTCGCGCGTCAACACTATTTGGATGCCCATTGACTTCAACGCTGTCGTCAAAATTGACACAAGCATCAGAATTGATGCAGGCATCAAAATTAACGCAGGAGTTTTTTCACCGTTTCCAGAATTCCGCTGGAAATTTGCAAATTTTTTGGCATCACTAGACAAAATACTATAATTTTAGTATAAAAAGTTTAATTCTTGCAAATAGATGGCACACTGTATTTACACTCTTTTTAGCATTTAATAGCAGGAGATGTTTATCAAAGAACAAAGAGTAAATTTCTCACTATTTAACTTCTGCTCAGAGTGTGTATATAATATATGTTATGTCACAGTATGAATAATTTCATACAGTAAAGGCACAATCTATACATGCATACACAAACATTGGTTTGTTAGGAAGCTAGTGTGCTAGAAATCATTCTCTCAGTGACTGTCCTGTCTGTCATTGAAGCAGGACTTTTATTAATGTAACCAGCACAATGTAGATTATGTTATAGATAAATTCAGTGTTCCCTTTTATAGGCATAATCTAGGACGGTAATGCACATGAAGGGAACAATCTGCATGTCAATGCAAGTTCCCAGATGCAACCTCTTTGATTCCTTTCCCCCCACTAGTTTATAATTCAGGCTGGCATTTTGCTCACAAAGAATATGCATTGTCTTCTTAGAACACATAGTTCTGTGCTGAACATCTTGAAAAGTGGCCCTGCTCTGGGATTGTGTCTGCTTACATCTGGGATAATCAGCATTCAGCGGATACAGAACTACAACTCCCAGAACACCAAATGCTAGGTCTGGGTGTTTTAGCTTGGCATCATCAAAATTCCCCACTCCCTGCCTATTATTTTAACCATTTATGCTAAATCACAATGTGCCACTGCATTTACAGAGAAGGTACACACCACCTGTTACTGTACAATCTATGGACTAGATACAAATATGGATTGCCATGCTGCATGGGGTGGGTCTGTCTGTAGCTGGGTGACTGATTATGCAATTTGGGCCCCCTGAGAAAAATGTTATGAAACACTGCTGTAACTGCTACATATCCTTTCAACCAATACATTTTGCATTTCTAAGTCTGTATTTAAAAGCTTCTTTTGCTTTCCTTGTTCAGTGTCAAATGCTTATTTTGCTGAAGAGCTGCTCGCATACCACATACAAATATTTCTATTTGGAAATGTGTCTAAATATGGACATTTTCACTCTGCTGATCCTCTCTTGCTCATCTCCAATCAAAGGAATGAGGTTGCCCCATCTATAGGATGCCCCATCTATAGGATGTCCCATAGAACAATAAAGCCAATTGTTGCTGGACAGGTGGTCAGGTTTTTTTGCTGCTATACTTTGCTGCCTGTCTGGGAATAGAGAGGTTACAAAACCCATGTTAGATAAATAAGGGAGGAATCTGGTGAAAAGCTGGGCCAGAAGTACAGAAAGAACTTTCAGCCGGTTCCTGGTTTCTCTTGACACTATAAATTCCTTTCCAAGCATAATTGGCCTGCTGGATTATTTTCCAGTTTTGAATGTTTTTCTGTATCAGCTTTGCCCCTTAACAAACAAGTTCATAGATTTTAATCCTTGAGCTTGTTATCCTAATATTGTAGAAAAGGGATATTCAACTCTCTTCTCAGATCAAGAGTGTTATTAGTACTGCTGGTTCCTAGCTACAGTACTAAACAGTGAAAGGAACATTACAAGCTAGGTTTGCGATACCTGCAAAGAAAGGTTTCAGTTTCTGGCTCCTGTCACTGTGGAGAGATATCACACAGACTTCTGTTTAGCATCACTAAGCTGAGCTACTGAAAGTCACACTCAATCTTTAAAATACGTTGCAGGCTAAGGAGACCTTTGATAAAAGGTAAAATGTGTGATTCTAACAGTGCTGTTTTTCATCAGATGGCGGGTTGGGATTTATCTATGTGAGTTTTGTTTTGATGCCCTTGTGCAATGGAGATATTAACACAGGATAACATAAGCCACATTTTTAAAATGAAATTACATGTTTATCCACCATGAATTTTATGACAGTAAAGTATGAAGTAGAACTAGGGTTGCCACCTTTTCATAAAATTTCCACAGGCTGGTGGAGGGGGCGGGAACAAAAGGGCGGATCGTGATGTCAAAGGGGGTGGGTCATGATGTAAAAGGGTGTGGAGCCACAATGCACGATTGGCCAGAAGCCGGCAAAAAGGTGAGTTTTAACAGACTGGGGGCAGGCCACGGCTTTTGTTAGGTGTATTACAAATTTACCAGCAGCTGCCGGTAAATTTGTAATACCGGCCCCGGCCTTGGCAGGTGTTGAACCAGCTAGGCCGGTAAAACACTGGCCTGGTGCAACCCTAAGTGGAACAAATATCTAGTGATGAGCAAATGTTTTCGCCCCGACATGAATTTGCTGCGAAATTCCACATTTTGCCATTTACAAATGTTTTGCAAAAATTTAGCCAATAATTCACTAGGAAAAAATTTGCCTCAACTAAAAAGTTGCCAAGATAAAAAGGATGAAACACGCATTGACTTTTATGCATTTGGAGTTCGAAAAAAACTTGAGAAATCGCCCATTTGGACAAAGTTAAAGAGACAAAAGAGTCACCGAGATAAAAGTTGCCACAACAATTGACTTTAATGCATTTGGAGAGAGGAAAAAAATTTGTGCGCATAAAAAATTGTCACACGTAAAAAGATTTTGTCGCCGGTTGACATATTTCACAAGTTTTCCACCGTTTTGCTAATTTTCTAGCAGTTAAAGCAAAAAGGGACAGATTCGCTCATCACTACATATATCTGCATTTATACTTATTTGCCAAAGTTGCTGTTTGAGTGCAGAAACTTTCCATGAGCATTGATACAAATACACTCCTATTAATCATAAACATTTATACTGAAATCTATTAAATATCATTGCAGCGCCTACTCATATACAATTAAAATTCCCTAGTCTCTGCAATTGGTCCACTACTTGTCATCCCTTCCCCCAACCTCACCCTAACTCATTGCCCACATCATTACTCCCTAGGCATGTGCCTGTTTTGCCTACCGCTAGTTCTGGTCCCAGAACTTACGGGTAACTAAAAAGTAACTACCGGTAAACTGCATAAGTCCAAGTTGTGGGCAAAACAATCCTATTGGTCTTTTTTTATTGTTCAATGTTTTAGTAACCTTTCGGAATGTTGCTTGAAATAACAGAAAAAAAAACCTTATACAGCAACTTCCAGGTCCCAATCATTCCAGATAATAGATCTCTGTACTACAGATGCAGCCACTTTGGTTTGTCTGTTTGACACAGAATAACTAAACACAGATATCCCATTTATCTCATTTAACACAGAAAACTGCGTCACAACATCCCATCTAATTAAAGCATTCACCATTGTTCACAATGGTGCTTTGGTATGCTAATGGAAAGGTTAAATGCATTAAATGAGTTAAGATGACTTTAGATAATGCAGTTTCTTCAATTAACCCTGAGTCATGACGCATTTATCTCACAAATCCAAGTGGCTTCATCTGTATGTGTGCTATGTATTTATGTTATACTAGATACCACCTGGACAAACTGCCACCTCCAAGTTGATATCCTTATTATCATCATAAACATAATTTAATTACAAATTTATGCTTAAATAAATTAAATAATTAAATACATTCCTACAAACAAGGGCTACAGAATAAAAAAATGGGATCAGAGGGCCCTACTTACAAGAGTTTACAATCTAAAGGGTTTGTCAATGTACATCTGTCAGGAATCAGGGCAACTGCAATTTTTGCATTGGATGACATTTATTATGCGATCTTCTGGAAAGCAAAATGCACTGTTCAGGTAAAGATGTTTATTTCTTATAATATATAATATTTATGGACAGATGATTTATTTTGTAGGGTAGCTGTTTTAATTTGTAATTATTAGAAAAGGCCAGTATCTATGCAGCCATTACACACACACACACACACATACCATATCACATATACTGTGTGTATATATACTTTATGCACTACAGTTGTTATTAAACGGTTCCTCAGTAAAGACCTGTGTATATTTTCTAAAGCCAAATAAATATTTACATTTGGCCAGTTGAGTAGTAGGAAATGTAATCACTCTAACATGTCCAGAGCCATGTAGGGAAGAGGGGGTTGAATCTGTGGAAAGATTTATCAAAGGGTCACTCTGGGTAACTGTAACATCCAGCACATCCTGATTTTATTGTCACCTCTACCATTGTAGCTCTCAATACTGCCAACTGTTTCCTGTTTTCTGCACTCACAAGCCATTCATTCTAGTGACCTCTTTCTGTTGGTTGCATTATTGGTTTTATAATATTTTTTAATAGGAAATAAAGAAACTGACAAAGAACTCCAACATCCCTGTGCTTTTTGGCCTGTCTTCATTTTATGAAATGCTTCAGGCACTAGCTTTGAAAACAGGCAGTAGTTGGTTCCTGTGACGGTACACAAAAATTGGCATATTAGAATTGGTAGAGTCCTCAAAGATCTAAGTGCTATGTAAACTATTTGCAATTGTTTGGTTGTCAAATTGCTACCCACTATTTTTATAAAATGTGCAAAATATTGTCGTTCTTCTTTATTTCTACTATGCATCTCAGCACATAGAACTGTTGTTTGTTTACCCTTCTGCAAGTTCCTCTAATCAAGATATAGGTATGGGATTCATCATCCAGAAACTCATTATCCAGAAACTTCCAAAATACAGGAATGCATTTTTGTTTTGGGCTGGTTTGCTTTTAGTGTCAATAATAATATGACTATACCTTGTACTCCATGTACCTTTAAGTTAATGTTTAGCATGTTATAGAATGGCTAATTCTAAACAACTTTTCAAATGGTCTCAAAATTCATTTTTTTATGGTTTTTTTAATAATTTCCCTTCTTCTTTTCACTCTTCCCATGTTTCAAATGAGGATCACAGACCCCATCTAAAAAAAACAAATGCCCTGTAAGGCTACACATTTAGGGGCATATTTTTCAAGGGTCGAATTCTGAATTGAAAAAACGTCGAGATTCAATTTCAAAAAGATCAACCACAAATAAAGTCGAAGTTTTTTTTTTGGTCGAATAGGTCCGTTTTGGATCAAATAGGTCCATATTTGGCAGAATTTGAATCGTACAAACCCCCAAAAAACTTTGATTTTTCAAAGTTGACTCCAAATAGGTTCTAGGAGGTCCCCCATAGGCTAAAACAGCAATTCAGCAGGTTTTAGATGCCGAATGGTCGAAGTCGAATTTTTAAAGAGACAGTACATGATACATTTCCATATTCCAATTTTCGAATTTTCTTCAAATTCGAATCTAATTTGGACTTTTCCCTAGTCGAAGTACACAAAAAATAGTTTGAAAACAAACCTTTTTTTATTCGAAAATTCACCTCGACCTTTGATAAATCTGCCCCTTATTGTTATTGCTACTTTTTTTTACTCATCTTTCTATTCAGGCCCTCTCCTATTCATATTCCAGTCTCTTATTTGAATCAGTACATGGTTGCTAGGGTAATTTGCAACTCATAACTATAACTCAAAAAAGTATTAAAAAATAAAAACTAATTGCAAATTGTTTCATTATATCACTCTCTACATCATACTGAAAGTTAATTTAAAGATGAACAACCCCTTTAACTTAGCTAGAAAGTTCACACTGAAGGTAAAAGTAAGTAAAAAAAACCACATTACAGGGGCAGCGTGAATCTGACCCTCCCAACAACACCAAGATTCACCCCCCTTAAATAACAAACTAATCACATATGATATCTTGACTGAAAAAGGCTTATTAAAGGCTTATTTATTAAATCACATAAATAAGGACCAACATAAATCAAAAGCATTGTGTAGGGCAATGTAATGTGATAGCAGCTGAAGGCTGCCAATAATTGTACCCAATAGGGAGGGGGGCTCCTTCCTAGGCATGGCTAGCTGTAGGCCTAACACCTGCTATGCCCTACATTTGTTACCACTCTCACTGGCTCTTCCCTTAGGGGAGTCCCTCTTGCTGCGACATTATGCTAACACTCCCCCCTTACCCAACTACCCCTTTATTCTGGGGAGGGAGGATGGGAGCTGTTCAAGGCAAAAAGAGCATGCTCCCTTCACTTCCTTCCTATTTTAATCCCTCATGTCTCCATCAATCCCAGTAGCAACCCAGGAACTATAACCCCCCATAATCCCTAACCTCCTCTTCCAGTTTCCTCGTTCCTAGCCCTTTCATGGCCCTGTCATTCCCAGTTCCTGGTTCACTCCCCCGGGCATTCTTTATCTAGAAAACTCCAGGTCCCATGCTTCCCAAATAACACATCTCAAACCTGTATACCTAACACTGAATATTCTCCAAATTACATTATTGCTGTTCAAAGGCAGATTGTCCCTAAGAGCTGAACATCTTTCTCCACTTATCCAAGTGCCACATGGACCAAGTCGTCATTTTTCCCTGTAATCTTTTGTTTATTGCAAAAGTAAATTATCCAAACACAGCATGTTCTAATAAGCAGTGCTGATGGCTCCGTTATGAGTGAGAGCCTTGTACCAGCAACAGAGTTGGCAGCCTATCAAGACGAAACACATCACATACACAAACAGAACAGCACTCATATTTGTAAAATACACTGATGGGTGTAACCCCCGTTTGTGCCAAAGGACACAAAAATGCTTTGCAAATGGTTTAGGATATGGAAAGAGGAAGACAAACTATTGGGGAAGCTGCAAATAATATACTTCTGAGAAAAGAACACTAAACTTCTGAGAATTTTTAATTTAATTTTGAATTTGAACTAGACAGAAAAAAACACTGAGGGGGCTTATAAAGTAGACACAATGGCTACCTATTGTACAATATGTTGATTGACCCAGAAAGATGAGTTGGTCTTGAGTCAAACTATATTCCGTGACACCTTTTTGTTTTCCTCTCCCTGCAGCCCTGGTCATGCCAAGGAGACTAATTTATAAACACGGACAGCTTGGAAGTAACCCTTAGCAACCAATCAGCCACTGGCTTTTTTCAGCCACCTGCAGGTTGAACAATGAAAACAAAACTTTGATTGGTTGCTATTGGTTACCGCCCTGGTGCACAATTGCCCAGTGTTTATAAATTATCTCCAGCCCTTTATAAGGTATGCCATCAAAGACTCCCAGTTATATTTATAATATGACTGTATTTTCTAAATAAAGATAGAGACAGAGGAAGTATTTTTTCCTAATTCAATTAAATTCAAACCAAAGCTCACTTATATTCATTTTTGTAGATTGTGCTGCAAAGTTAAATGCAGTGCATAGTTCACACTCATTTGTTTTTAATTAGATGTGTAATTGGTTACAGCAATGGACTTTCAACTACTTCCCCTGCTTGATTGTTGTTTATGATTTTGCAATTTCATTTTACGATTAGACACCCGGGGTTAGTTAGGTTTCTCTGTCTCCTTGTCTAACCATCTTTGTCCAGCATAAAGTCAACTCCTTTTACAGAGTTGTACAGTCATGCTGTATCATAAGAGTTCATGAATTAGTTACCATAAATGGTAAATGAGAAACTAATATATGTATGGGATCTAGGGTTGCCATCTGTCTGGATTTCATCCAGACAGCCCTGTATTTGGAAAAGCTGTCTGGGTGATACTTTCATGTCCTGATATGCAAATTAGGACATTGAAAATAATGATATGGCGATCGTCTCGTCATCAATCCCTCCCTGACATCACCAGTCCTGGCCCTGCTCCACCCCCGATGTCATCCACCCCGTCCCCACCCGTTTTCCAGCCCCAGAAAAGGTGGCAAACCTAATGGAATCTATAGTCCAGAAACTAGTTATGCAAAATATACAAAATATGATAGCTCTCATAGAGACTTATTGAAACAAACAAATATACATTTTTGTTATAATATTACAGTATCTTGTACTTTATAGTAACTAAGCTAGCATAGATCCAAGTGAAAGGATTCATTTACTATGGCAACATTCCATACAAAGTGCAATATTTAAAAGCAAGTACCAGTTGGTGCTACAGGTAAGTTCTAAGAAGCTTGTAAGGCAGCAAAGGAACTCTGTGATTGGTAGACAAGTGCTCACAATATTGCTTCTGTTTTACATATATGAGACTGCACAATTTAATATTTTGCCAATATATTTCAAATTGCTTATATACAAAAATGTCCTAGTGCAGAGACTGTTGAGTAATTATCAACCTCTGTCTTGAGAAACAGCATAAAAGGAAACACCAAGGAAAACCATTTTGTTTCCATTCTATTAGCTAGAATGAATGTGTTTGCTTTTGACAAACCAGCATATAGCAAGACTTTTTGAATTGTCCACTCCCCAAAAATCTGGTATCGATAACGCCATAAAGGATTTAACTGGTTTAGTTGCTTACTCAATTACTGAAATAAAGCGTCTTTTACTCCGTGCCCTAAAACTGGATGAGATGGCACCACAAGAAATTCATAAAAGGAAATGTAGGTATGCAAGGTATTGTCACCTTTCTCTAACCACAAATGCTAAATTAACACAAAGTATTATTATACTTAGTTGTTCCACCTAATTGAGTTGTTTATTAACCAACCAATATGCATCTCACCCCATGTCACAAAACTTCATTAGCCATCACAAACGATAGTGCTCCATGAGCATATCAGAGCATCAATTAATCTCTTAAAGTTAAAGGTGAATGTTTGTGTTTAACTGCTGGACAGATATTGACCACCTGGACTGGGAGACTAAAAGGAATGTCATGGAATAAATGAGAAATGGCAGAACAGTAGATGGATGGCCTTTCCTCTAGTTAGTGAGCTGTAGCATTTCACAGTAACAGTATTATTCTTTTTCAGGCACCCACACAAATTAATCACAAATAGTACAAATAGTACATGTGCAACAGGGCTCTGTAGACTTACCAACAATGTATAGCTGTGTATGATGAAGATATTGAAGGATGCTTCTTTTCTATATGGTCTATTTAATATTAGTGGATATAAGACTAGCCACATTTAGCTAACATTTAGGGGCCGATTCATCAAGAGTCGAATATCGAGGGTTAATTAACCCTCGATATTCGACTGTGAACTAAAATCGTTCGACTTCGAATATCGAAGTCGAACGATTTTGCGCAAATCCTGCGATCGAACGATCGAAGGATTTTTCGTTCGATCGAACGATTAAATCCTTCGAATCGAACGATTCGAAGGATTTTAATCCAACGATCGAAGGAAAATCCTTCAATCAAAAAATCACAGGCAAGCCTATGGGGACCTTCCCCATAGGCTAACATTGAGTTCGGTAGCTTTTAGCTGCCGAACTAGGGGGTCGAAGTTTTTTTTAAAGAGACAGTACTTCGACTATTCGACCATTCGATAGTCGAAGTACTGTCTCTTTAAAAAAAACTACGATTTTTACTTCGAATCGTTCGAATTGTTCGAATTCGATCGAATTCGAATGAATTTAACCAATTCGATGGTCGAACTACCCAAAAAATACTTCGAAATTCAAATTTTTTTTCATTCGAATCCTTCACTCGAAGTTAGTGAATCTGCCCCTTAGACTAATCTCTGAGTGACCTATAGGATCATAAATGGATCATATATGCTGATGCACCCCCTTCGATTCATGACCTGATTTTGCCAATGAATCACCTGATTTGCCTCCTTTGTCTACAGTCAACAGAATTGCATGTGTAGGGACCTATAGGATATCCTATCCCTATAGAGTTCATCCCCTACCTTTCTTATGTAGTTCTTTTATCCTTTGTTATTGGGCAAAGCCCTTGCAACAGTTTAAGGGGCAGAGTTACATAGGGGCAAATATCGAGGGTTAATTAACCCTCGATATTCGACTGCCGAATGTAAATCCTTCGACTTTGAATGTCGAAGGATTTACCGCAAATAGTTCGATCGAATGATCGAACGAAAAATCGCTCGATCGAACGATTAAATCCTTCGAAATGTTCGATTCGAAGGATTTTAATCCATCGATCAAATGATTTTTCTTTGACCTAAAAATTGTTGGAAAGCCTATGGGGTTTTTAGATGGCGAAGTAGGGGGTTGAAGTTCTTTTTAAAGAGACAGTACTTCGACTATCGAACGGTCGAATTGTCAAAAATTTTTAGTTTGAATTGTTCGGTTCGAAGTCGTAGTCGAAGGTCAAAGTAGCCAATTCGATGGTTGAAGTAGCCAAAAAATATTCGAAATTCAAAGTTTTTTTTCTTCTATTCCTTCACTCGAGCTAAGTAAATGGGCCCCTAAGTGTATCAACTGCAGCTATAGGCCAAAGAGTGTAATGCCACTCCCCTGCCACACTGCTATATAGTGTTGTGCAGGGAGTGGCCTCTTCCTCTTTGGCTCCTGTTGCTAAGCTGCTAGGTGATTCCCATTGAGACTGGGATCACCATAGGCCCCAGTAAGCCATTTACCCCAAAGGGACCTGACACCTTTGGTGCTGAAGTCGGGGACCAGGCAAACCCCATGAATGCGGAATAGCTAGCTTAGTAAGAACTTGTAATAGACTCTCTAGGAGAGTGAGGCAGAGAGGTTTTAGCAGTAAGAGCAGTTGTCGCTCCACCGAGTATTGGGAGAAGGAAGTAGCTTCCTACAAGGCTTCCCTTGTTGTTGCTTTTAGTACAGGGAACTCAGTGATAGGGAATCTAAGCTAGCAGAGGACTGCCTGTACCCTACCTGATTGATCCCGATCCCCACACTGGCAACATCTGACTTGTAAGAATTGATGTACACCTATCTGCTGATATTTTAGGAGTTACATCTGCCTGACTGTGATCATTACTCTGTCCACTATGATTCCATCTGCTGTATCTTATAAGTACTCGTGCTTTGCATAATAAACCTGTTCACTTATTTCACCATCAATGAACCTCCTGGCATCCATTCTATTTAGCATTTACACTTATCTGCCTGTGTGTTGTAGTTCAACTACCTCTTAAAAGGGAAGCTTCCAATTAGTGAAGGCTCTGCCCTGTGTGTAGATTCACATGTAACCCATGCTCTCTCCACTAGCTGGACATTCTTAACTCCTCATTGGCAGGATAGCCCAAGAAAGCGTTACACATAGGATGTGCATTTCCATATTATGGGAAATGCATCTAATCATGTAATTATTATGCCTGGATATTAGCAAACCATTGGTATGCTGCGAGCGGTGGCAATTCTTCTCTGACAATTTAAAGAAAAGAGTTTACCAAAATGAAAGATCAGCTCATAGTTTTCCCAACCACTCCCAAATGACATCTATATTTACATGATTAATAGAATATTGTAAACAAATCTACAGAATTCTTCACAAAAACATTAATGAAGCCTCATTCCCACTTTATTCTCTGCAATATATAATTTGCCATAAACAATATAACTTTTTGCCATTCCATACTGCCTTTCCATACAGTAAAGATACTGCCACCATATGTTAAACTACATTTATTAATCCACCTACAAGATTTACCAGTTTCTTTTAATGTATCTAACTGGAAGGGGGTCTACCACTATCTGTTTCAACTATCTACTTTAAATTTGCCCAGTTTCATTTAAAGATCATGTCTATACTGCATGGCATGAATCTAATTATAGGAGCTTAAAATGCTTTTTGGCCTGTGACAGGTTTTAACCCAGGCCGATGTAAAACTAAGTGAAACAAAAAAGGCAATCTGCTTTTTCACCTTATTATGTTTTTACAATGTTATTAGTGTAGTCAATACATTTTTCAGGAGTAACAGGCACAGATGCTAATTAGGGTAATTAAGTTTTTGTAATTGAAGGTAAACATCTGGACACCTGCTTTCTTTAGCTGAAATTCTGAATGACAAGTGTGCATTCGTTAAACATTTTTATTAGCGTAATTATTTCCTATTTTACTCTGCATAGACTGCAGTCTGCCTGCAAAATTTATTATTCATATATTAATACTAGGTAATTATACTTACATTATTCATACCTCCCAGTGGTCCTGATTTACAGTAGTCCAAGAAGACCCAGTTAGAGGAAATAGGCAAGGGGCTTAAGGAAAGTGGACAGTAATGTGAATGCACTAGGGGCTTATCTGGACATAACTGGTTATGGCTGGGGGATAAAGGGCATCACCTCCATTGTTCTACAGCATTTGTGATGGTCATAATTTTTTGGATATGGCTAGGAGAAATACATAATGCTTAGAAAGTAAAACTGGACGTTTACAGGCAGACATTTGACCACTGAAACAGTCAGTGGTGACTCAGTGAGCAGTGTATTGGCCATTTTTGGGAGCCACAACTGTGGCCTTCTTGATCACTATATGATAAGGGCTATACAACTGGTATGCTTCAGCTTTGACTCTGAGTTCCGAGTTAAAAATTCACTATTGGATATCAGGATTTACTAAGTAATTCAGACAACTGTGAGTTACCTTCCACATGGGCAAGTCATGCACTAAATGGTATACTTCAAAAGTGGCAGAGCACTTTTAGCAATGTCAGATGCAGCAAACTTAATTATCATCATCATCATCATCATCATTTATTTATATAGCGCTGTCAAGATACGCAGTGCTTTAAATGCCAGCTGTAACAAATGCTTATTGGGTAAGCTTTTTTGCTTGCCCAAACACATACAGTATTAATGCACAAAAGGGGTTATGTAATTAAAGGCACTAAGTTTGCCCAGGGGCAGTAACCTATAGCAACCAATCAGCAGGTAGAATTTCCTGGTCACATGTTTAAAAGCAAACATCTTATTGGTTGCTACTGGTTACTGCTCCTGGGCAAACTTAGTGCCTTTTATTACATGTGGGGGTAAGTCTACAAACTAAATTACTGGAAATTGTGCGCATAGATCTGATTGTGGCCCATCACTAGCGGACAAGTATGATACCATGGAAAATGGACTAATATGGTACACAATAAGTAATTTAACTTGGACTTGATGGAACTGAATTGAATATATTGTTATGTTACACAATGTCTTCACATGATTGGTTTGAACATGAGTGGGCGTGGGTCCTGGTAAGGTACACTCCACCTAATGTGGGGGATAAATAATTTGTATGTTACACTATCATGCAGGCTTTAGAAAGGGCAAGACTAAGCCTGAAATGTTGTCTGTTGGTTACTGACCAAATAAACACAACTTTTTCACTTTTGCAACAAAGAGGTGCTGCAGTAATTTCTTCTCTACTGTATGTTTGACCCCTGGCAAGGGTCTTTGGACTGCTCTGCATTCTGCCCTAAAGGGTCTCTGAGAGGTGGTTGAAGCACACGCATTTTTCTACTTGTGGCCCATCACATCATTGTCCTGTTTAGTGAGCATTTATATTACCTGATGCCAATTTGTGACTAATTACACCTTGCTCCACAGCAGCTCTATTCTTTTGTCAATAAATTGCATTTCTCCCCAACAGGGCAGTTAAGATAATATCGCCATGCTTGGGTGAAAGCATTCTCAAAGCCCTGTTATCTACTATACGAATCTCATGTCAACAAGACCAGAGTGCTAATGTTTCCAGTGAAGCAACGTCCTAGGGGAATACGCTATAGTTAGCAGGGAATCCGATAGTAGAGGGAATTATGTCAGTTTTTTCTTCAGGGTCATACTATGTGGCTGTCAGCAGTGTCAAATGGAGCTGCTCCACAGCTGAATGGCCTGTGACTGGAATGCTGCACATCCTTGCACTTTGTGAGAGAGTGGATCAATGACAGCTTTTTGCTAGGCTTTCACTACTCCCTCCCTGCTCCACTAATGAAATCTGCACTAAAAGGAATAAGACTAAGGGCCGCTGGGCAGCCTGAAGCTGAGCATTAGGAAAGCTTGTCTACAGTGTGCCAACAGCTCCTTTAATTTCCAATGACATTTTTAGAGGAGGTTAAAAGGAGCAACGTCCTTAGGCCCTGTACATACAGAAGGGCTCTGTACGGTTCAGATCTGTGTCAGGCCATTACATGTTACATTACACGAACATAGCTTTCTAGTTTAATGTAAAATCATTGGTCTAGTCCTGTTTCTCACTTAAAATGCTTAAATCCTATATTAAGCTTGTAAAAGGGGTTAATCTACCTAAGAATTGCCTTTATGTGCATTTATATATTTTACTTTATCCTAAAGAGAAATATATATTATTTGCAAGTAGGGTTTAGCATATTATTTTAATTGTATGATAGAATGAGAACATGATTCACAGTGCAGAGAACTGACCTCCATATGTAATAAAAGGCACATAAAAGTTTGCACAGGAGCAGTAACCAAGGAACATAGCAACCAATAGGATGTTTCCTTTTATACAGGTGACCAGTAAATGCTGCCTGCTGATCGATTGCTATGGGTTTGTGTTCCTGAGCAAACATAGTGCCTTTTATTGCATAACCCCTATAGTCTTTGCTTGTATTTAATGCAGGAGGTCTTCCATGTTGCTTGCTTTGTATGAGGCATCTCCCATATCACACGTAGAAGAAACAAAAGTGGCATCTCTTGTATAACTGGAAATGTGGACAGAAGTGACACTATAAGACTACATCAAATTTCATTGATTAAAAAAAGAAAAAAAAGGTCATTACAAAAGGGCCTTCTCAATGTTTGTGGGACAACGTTTTTTTAAAACAAGGGGGCAGAGTTCTGAAGTGCAGCTGATATGGGGGAGGATGAAATGAGACAATTGTAGTTAAGTAGATACAGCTTTGCAGAATCATTTTGTGTCTCTATTGTTGGAAGGCAACCTTCCTGTCTGTTTTTTGTCACTCAATTGTGATGGGTGAAGTTAAAGATCTGCTTTTCTGAGGACTCTAATCATAAACACCACAGCTGGCAATGATGTGTCCAGAAAATAAAATAATAAAAAAAAAATCACCTTGATCCAATGCACACATGCTTTGATGTGTCTGCAACAAGCGCCTTGGCCAAAGAAAAAGGTGCAGCTTTTTTAATATTTTTTTTCTTCAGTTAAGCTTGACAGTCCTAAATCATAACCATATGGCTCAGCTCTGTAACTTGAAAAAAAAAAAACATGCTCTTCTGAGAAACTCAAAGAAGCATCTAAAATGATAACATGAAACAGTCTTCAAAATATTAAAGTAATAAATGATTTGATAACAATGTGCATCTTTATATCTACAGGGAGAAGGAACGGTTCAGTGGTTAAGTCCTCTGTAAGGTTCCTTACGAAATATATTGTAATGTCTCTTAGCATCATAACAAAGAATGCAGCTATCACTTGGCATGACTTAGCCATAGAACACATATTCATGTTCACAGAGTACTGTGTGTTTCTTTGGAGGGAACTGGTGAAATGGTTGGGAATTCAAAAATAAGTCTCTTATTGTGATGTTACACTTAAAACTATACAAAGTGCTGTGAGCATGGTACGCACTGTACATGTGCCAACCTTAGGCTTGACATATAAGTTAAAGAAGGAGAAAAAAGAAGCAGCCCTCAAAATTAAATTCAGTTTGGTGTGTGAAAAATATTATAGCTCTGGTCTGGTTTTCACTTCTCAAGAAAAGGCTCCTAAGCACAAGGTCAAGAACAGAATGCAGAGGCTGGGAGCAGTTTTTATCCTCTGTTGTTGTTACTGTCCTTGAGTGAGGACACCATCTCCAGATAATGTCCAACTGCCCTAATTAGTGATGGGTGAATTTGTGTCGTTTCGCCGGAAAATTTGTGGATTTTGCGTGAAATTTGCGAAATGGCGAAAAATTTGCGAAACTGCGCCGGCGTCTCGATTTTGATGCCGGTGTCCGTTTTTGACGCCGGCGCCCGTTTTTTTGATGCCGTGTGCGTTTTTTTTCGACGCCGGCAAATTTTTTCGGGCAAATTTTCGCGGGCGTTTCAATTCAAATTTATTCGGTGGCGGCAAATTCCGCAAATTCGCCGTGAATTCGCGCCTGCCAAATAAATTCGCCCATCACTAGCCCTAATTATTATAAGACAAAAAAACAACATATAGGTCTCTTATTCAGAAACAGTGGAACATTTTTATTAGAGAAAAATAACTACAGCCAAAATAGATCGATTCGGTAGATAGATGGACAGGCAGACAGGCAGACAGGCAGACAGGCAGACTGATAGATAGATAGATAGATAGATAGATAGATAGATAGATAGATAGATAGATAGATAGATAGATAGATAGATAGATAGATAGATAGATAGATAGATAGATAGATAGATAGATAGATAGATAGATAGATGGATAAATGATAGATGCTTAGCCACCCGTATATGAGGATAAAGCAATATACTTCCATTAATAGATAGGGTAGACAGTTGCTAATGGCCAAACTGAGAACTGTTATAGGAGATGAACAATACCAGTGATTGCACAATCCCAATCTGTTTGGATCAAAGCTACAGCCTTGGTGGTGACTGAACAGTAGATTTTCTGACAGAGCCACTAAAAGCTTTGCATTCTTAGATTTTCATTTTTTGCTGATAAAGGTTACTTCAGTCTGCTAATAATGTTAGTGTCCACACTGAGTGCATGTGAATATAATAAACTGACTCACCTGCATTAACAAACTGAGGTTTAAGTCAGTACAATTGCCAAGGATGTGAAAGTTCGTATCTGAAATTGGAGTTTTTAAAAGGTACAGTATATATTGCAAAATGGTTGAAAATTAAATGAAGAATACACAAAGTAATCTATGAACCCAGTGCTCTAAGGCAACAATGATACTGCGGGTTAGTTTTGACCTATCCTGTTCTAATAATTCCTGTCCCTGTCCTGTTTGATAAAATATTTCAGACCTGTTGGATCCTGTCTTCACCTTGAATTTCTGAAAGATCCAGAATTTTTGCTAGTGTAGATCAAGGCCTCATTTACAATGCCCCATGCAGCAGAAGCCAATTATAGAGCATCAGAAATCTAGTGCTTGGTGCAGAGAGCAGCATTAGGAGGCACAGCTCAGCCCTGTCCCTACTACCTGCCTTAGGGTATAAATGACACACTAGTTAGGGGCAGGTGGGAATGTCTTAGATCAAGTGGTGACTAATGCAGTCATCACCCTATCCATGTTACATGTGCTCCAAAAAGGAGTGCAGATGACTGCAGCCATTCTTCACATGCCCCACGAATCGTGCAACGTGCAAAACATTTGGCAATTGTGGCCGTTTTATTTAAACTACTCCATGATGCTCTCAGTGGGTCAGCCTCTGTTTTCATATGCATCACTCGACTCTTATCTGCAACTCAGTTTGACAACAATTCAAAAACTTTATTAATTTATTTTTACATTTTGCTTCGGCATCTTCTTAGCAGATTAGCGTTACAAAGTTGTGCATAAAGACTTTCTTGAACTTTCCAAGATCATCAATCTATAATCGCACTAATGAGTTACCCTACATAGACTTTTTTTCCAAAGTGCTTTTTTTCTTTAGCAACTCCCCTCTTAACTACCCAAGAAGAAGGCTTCCTTGCTGTTCTTCTAAAAAACTGAATTAATCTGTACCAGTCTGTAAGGGTTTGTCACACTTCCTAGCCAAATGAAGCCTATTATCAAACAGCAGAAAACCAGTCAATTGTCTGGCCCATTTCCCTAAAGCCAAGCTTCTATATATTGTTGCTCTTAGCAATAGAATTGACCTGTGTCAACGTTTATTTCAAGTATAGACAAGTTCATTGCTTGGATATATGATGCAGTTGCAGAATACATGCTTATTGATACAATCTAATGTATATTATTTGGAAACAGCACACATGCATAAGCCTTAAATGGATCAACAAGTTTTATCTGCACAGTTGTGTGTAGATCAGAATGTTTATCATGATCCTAAACTTAAGGACAATGGCATACGGGACAGCATTTTGCCTCCTTCACAGTTTCCATTTCAGTGATAAAACTATTGTTATTATAACCTAAAAGGTAATCACTGCCCAATAGAATGATACAAATTAACTTCCAAAATACAAGTTGAAAGGGATCACTGTTTTGCGTGTTCATTTCTGCCACTAATTGTCTGTTAACCATCCACCCATGCAGAGTCTCCAGGTTCTGCTTGTGGGACTGTATCTCACTTATATTGCACCCCCAAATGGAAACTGGGAAATAGCAAAAATGCACCAATGGCAAAAACACAACAGAATTTATAAGGTTTTGCATGAATGATAGCAATATAATTGCAAAGGATTCTGGGTGTTATCAAACAACCAGCATCCGCTGAATGAGCTGAGCTTACTGGTTATTAATAATATCTAAATACAAAGAAAAGAGAATTCAGTTCTGTCTCTTCTGACTTCCCAATACTATTATTACTGTTATTGTGCAAGTTTATATTATGGGATGTGTATGTATTGCTCCAGCTGAGATTTCATCTACAAAGCATTGCTCCCTTGCACAGCCAGAGACATATGCTATATACCTCATTTGGGAAAAGGTATCATATATTCTGAATTACTGTATAACAATGTTAATCTCTGTCTGCATGTCTCTCTCCCAATGTCAGTAAACCACTAGGGGAAGAAAAGAATACTTAATTTGTATCAGAAGGACAATGGCTCTTGGAAGATAGCTCCAGTCCAATAAAGTACTTTGTAAGTACTCTTTTGCTAGACTCCTTCATAAATCAGGCCAAGAAGGTGAAGCAGACCAAAAGTGACTGGTAATGCCTAGTGTATTCCTTAGTGTGGCTCAGGATGATTTGGTGAGCATTGCACGCAGATGTCAGGTATTTTAATAAAGAGCTTCATTGTACAAGGGTCCATTCCTCCTGCATAACCTTCTTTTTTCATAGAGGGTGGGAAGGGAAAAGGAGGGGGAGAGCCCTGCTCCAGCTGGGCCTGGAAACTCTGTCTGAGTCAGGAAAACCACAGCTCATAAGCAAAGAGGAAGCATAATGTTCTACAAGGACAAAACATTAGCAAAATGTCACTCAGACCTGGTTCCACATGTTGGCTGCTTTAGGCTTCTTCCTTCTAGCATGCTCGAGTGATATAAATTCCATCTGCTCGGCAGCCAAGTGACAGAGAAGAAATACCGGCATCTGGTCTCTATTGCTGTCGGCTTTTTTTTCTCTGTGTTCCGTGTTATTCCTTAGCTAGAAACATATGAGGAGATGAAGGTGCTGGCAAGTGACTTTAAAAAGCTGCACTGGCACAAACATTGCTTTCTGATGCTTTTCACACTTCACTATGGAGTTTTACAGGGAGAGGAACTGATAAACTGGTGTCTCAGAGCCAATGAGCCTGGAGGTTATTTTGTGTGTGTTTTTATTGCCTCATCTGTAGTCTATATCTATCAGTCTGTCTCTGTGTGTCTGTCTGTATGCCAAGCCTACCTAGCTTTCCCTTTATCTGACTATCTACATTCTTGTGAATATCATTATTTGGATTACTGTTAGTGCATATATAGAATTTAACGACCATTTTAACTTATGATTATGACTATTACAATATTGTAGCCACCCTTTATTGGTCTGTCTGTTTGGACTGGGTTTTGTAACTGTAATTTTTCTTTATTTTACCTTGTTGGTTTAACCATTGACTTTCTGTCATGCTGCCCTCTTATACCTCAAACCCTATACCTAACTTCGGTCTGCCTATGGGTCAAGTCATGTGTTTTCTAAAGATCCTCTATTAAAATTTATAGAGAGCAAAACACTTTAACGGTAAACACTTCCACTCAATTGTGATAAGAACCTATGTAATGTCTCTACTTTGTAGGTTAACATATAGTTGCTATATAAGAAATTTCTTCCACTATGCACTGTAAATGTATGATCCTCATGCTTTGAAAAAAATGGCTAAGCACTTGATTTAAAAAGATAACTACTCTGGCACATACAGAAAAGACAAGAAAGGAGGACTTGTGCCCTCAAGTTATCTCTCTTAAATCTAATGATATCACAGCTTATTCATGAGTGACTTGCTGAAGCTCCTAGTTTGGGTTCCGCCTGCCTCCAAATGACAAGCGATAAGCCTGATCACTTGGGAATGCAGACTGTGAGTTATTAATAGTGACTGGTATACTACCTGGGAGACAGGTTGAGAGGGGGAGGGAGATTATTTATAAATGAATGGTTAGCTGCTGTACCTATTGCTAAGCATTACATGGATGCCATAAACCGTAGAGCTCAGAGTTATTCAAGCACAAACGACCTGCCTGTCACTGCAACGAGCAAAATGCTGGCAAATTGAAGTCAAGAGAAACAGAATGAGGGGTCGCTGAAACAATGCTTTTCTCTCACCAGAGTGCAGAGTGGAAATGAGAAATAGATAGTCCTATCATGAAAAATGATTCTCCTGCAGCATAGATATATCCACAATAAAGTTGCATGATCTAAATTATTTCACTTCAGAGTCTCCTCCACCTTTCTCACATGCTTCTCTCTTTATCCCCTCCCCGTCCTTCAGGCCTTTTAGCAGAACAGATGTAAAATGTGTCCAGCACAGATGCCAAGACATAGGGAACAAACACATTTTTATAAGCAATAAAATGTGTTATTTTATCTGGTAAGGGGTCATCTTGGTATTTCCATGGATTTTATATTTTTGTGGTGCAGAATAGGAGGATAAAAATATACAAGCTATGTACTCACTATCACTGAGAAATATATGTGTAGAGACCAATAGGTTCCCTACTGGCTCAGAAAGTCCCAGTTATTGTTTCCTATGATCTTTGGGAGGGACCTAGAAGAATGTTATGTCACGTTCCTGTATATAGTTGATAAAATAGGAGGGCGCACATGGCTTTTCCGCCTTTGGACTCCACCTGTTACTGCTAGGAAGCTTAAAGCAGAAGACCCCAGTAAAGACCTGTGGCATAGGTCAAGATAGGGAGCAGGACCCCATGTACAGTATGAGGCCTTAGGGCTTTAGTTAGTTACAGCTCTTGTGCTAGTACACCCAATAGATGGACTGTGTAGAAAAAGTATCACTTGGCTCCAACAAGCACTGTAGGTAGCTCTCTTAGGCTATAACTTGCCAAAAGTAAAGGGACACTTATCTAGACAGTGACTAGCTTTAATCTCTGAGAGGCTTACACTGGGTTGAACCACATATAACTCTTTTACCTTCCTTGGTGGAGCTTGCTCTACTAGATAATGCTAATGGCCTTTACTTTTAGAGCAAGCTAATCTAGCTAGGCATCATTCATCGGGTTCCTCCTCTTCACCTTCCACTAAGGTGTACTTGAATGGGTACCCTTTATATTGAACATGGAAGTTGGAAATTACAATGCAGGTTGTGATAATTTTTTCCATATGCATGGAAAAGAAAATGGTTAGCAATATATGGGATTTTTGGAATGAATTGTACACTAATAAGGTTAATATAGAGTGCTTGCTATCGTTCATATTTCTTTAAATATTGCTTTACAAAGCTGCCTGAGAGATCAGTAAGATAGCAGTAAATAAAAGCCATGGGATAACTATAAAACATATGGTGCCTAACCACTAGTCTGTTTATTTTATGGTAGTCAACATCATTTACAGTGTATTGCGGTCAAAATTAATAGACGGTGTTATACAAAAAAAGAAGGGATATAAATAAATAAAACAGCCTTTTCGTTCTTTTTTCAATTATTTACACAGATTCCTGCACATCTGTAGCAAGTCTCTCCACAAACACAATGTTTCATGATTGTTTTTGCATGTTTTTTAATGAGCTCCAAAGAAAGAGATGAAATCCAAAGGAAAAAGAAGACTACAAGCGATAATAAAAAGTGGCCTATGGTGTGAAATTTTCTACCATGCCAGGTTTACAGAGATACTTTGCAAGGAGAGTGAAATAAGAAACAGTCATCTTACATTCTCGCTTTTCGTAGTCTCATTCTAAAGCTATAATGTATTAACATTGAATTTGTGCATCCTCTAGAGTCTAGATGCTATAAGCTACAATTTCAGTGGCTTAAATACTCAGCAGACACTGTAACTGCAAGGAGTCTGGTAAAGACATCCACACAAACTCACTCCCTAGGCCTGCACGTAAGAGCATGGGTAAGTTGCTGTGGAGGAGGGCCCTAATATGTATTGCTAGGGAGTTCAGGCAAGTCACCTACACCATTTTCCTCCATCCTTATTATGTCTATGCATCGAGTCAAGAGTCATGATTTGACATGACAAGAATCATGATTTTCCTTACCTGGTATAAGAACAATACTGTATAGTAAAAGTGTTTCTCTGAATGTTTAAAATGATTAGCTATCATTTAAAACATATAGTTTGTGATATTCTCACTACAAATAAAAGGTCCCCACCAGAAGCTGAAAAATGTATTTGCTTTACTAGTTGGTCTGCTGCAAAACATGTCCTGCATGAAAGAATAATTATTTTATAGGTATGCTGGGACAAAAAGAATGTCATAAGTGCCCGACATCCATTAATTTTTGATTATGCAAGCACATCACATACAACTGACTTGAAGTGGAAAGTGTTTATATTAACTTTTATCACATATAAAGTTTATGTCAGATTTCCTAACATCTTTGATGCACTTGGCGTTCCTTGCAAGATCTTTCATAGAATAACTGAAGACCATAAACAAATTACGGTAAACCAATTCACTGATGTAATATGTTTTATTTACTAATACCTTATTGGGAAATAAAACGTTCCTTATCGCAATGCCAGAAAAAAAAAATAGAAACACAGAGCAGGAAAATATCCTGTAAACAATATTCAAACTTGAGCACTGGAAAATATTCTCTGCAAAAATGCTGGCAGAAAACTAAACTTTCTTCTCAACTGTAAATGAGCTCGATAAGGAACCATATAATCTAAAGCAGTGGTGGTAAAGCTTTTTCAGTTCAAGCACTATTTGAGTTCCACCCTTTGTTCAGGACCCCCTTAGTTTATAACTGTAGTGAATCAACCTTTCAGCCATAGCTCCAAGAATATTTAGGAGGCAAATACGCCACTGCCTGAAATTTCACATTCATTGACCTTCGAGCAAGCATTCTCCTCAAATATTTGGGAACCACAAATATGAAAGAACGTTTAAAAATTAACAATGTACATTAATTTCTAATGGCAACCATCTGAAAAATATTGTTTGTTGTTAATGCTTTAAAAATGGTTTTATTCAGAGCAAATTTTCTTGAATTCAGTAACCCATAGTTATCAGTAATGATAGATGAATCTGTGCTGTTTCGCTTCGCCAAAAATTTTGCAAAATTCGCGAAACATCGTAAAATTTGCAAAAACCAATGAAGTCAATATAATTTTGACGCGCGATTATTTGGTCTAAATGCATTAAAGTCAATGGGCGTCAGAACAATTTTAACACACGTCAATTTTTTATTGACGCAGCAGATTTTCTGACGCAGCAGATTTTTTGCCAGTGAATTGTCGCTGTAGTTTTGTAAATTAATTTGCTTGCGGTGAAATGCGAAATTTGCCATGACTTTGTGCCTGGCGAATTTATTCACCCGTAACTAGTTACCAGTTGTGAATATGAAACCAAATATAGGTAGAACAATAAAAGCCAATGCCAAACTGTTTGCTATGGGTTACTTTTCCGGGGCAAATTATTCCTTGGTATTAAATAATCCTATATCAAATAAACTTATATAAAAATATACATATGCTCACTATATGGCATCTTTGAAATAAAAATGTTAAGGAAGCTAAAAAAGTGCCTTTATCTATCACTCGTTTGATAGGAGCCACTTGAATAAGCAGTGAAACTCAGATGAACAGTTAAAATGTTAAGAACAGACTCTCTGCAATTTCTGTACAAATAAGCAGTTGTAGTTAATATCAATGGGCTTATCCATTGATAAACCAGGAAGCTAATTTTGGATGGCGATTTTGCTATAGTGGTTATTGGCAAAGCTTTGGATAAAAATTCCTGGGATACACTTGCTGTTATTAATGGTACATAGTGACAACAATAATTAAATGCTTGTTTGTTTTGACTGCTGCTATTTATATTGCATATGTTATAAATAGAATATATTTTCACTTTTGTACAGATGCCAAGTGGGTCGGCAACATCCTCCGAATAAAGAAATTAATTCATGTAAATCTATGTGTTTTGTCAAAAAAAAATTAACAAGATTATCCATGAAGTCTGAATTTTCTTTCAAAGTTCTCTTACCTGAAGTATGTATCCACGGACATAGTCCCGTAATGTCCATCCCAGACCATGTAAGATATGTAGTACTTCTTCTTGTTTCAGGACACTGAAAAGCCGGTCCAGGAGAATTTTGAGTCGCACAGGCACAGCCTGTGTGCCATACAGCATAAGGCTGCTAATGTCAAACACCACATTGGATTGTACGATTTCAACTTGTGTAGGGTGGTAGAGGTGTTGCGTACTGAGCTTGTCCAAAGCTGCATTCATGGATAAAAACAAAAAGAGAAAAATGGCACAGGCATTAAAAGATCAGCCAATCATATTGACGACTAGAAAGTGGATTTATGAAACAGGCTTGTTATGTCTTACACAGCTTACAGCTGTCAAGGCAACTGAAACAGAGACATTGACAGAGCATTTCTTTATTTCATTATTCAATTGCTTCATAAAATCTGGCATATTTACAAACTATGTATTGATTCTATGCTATTGAGTATCTTTCTATGAAATTGCAGCACACGAAAGAAGTGAGCCGTTGGAAAAACTGCTGTATTAAAACAACCTTTAGTACTGCTTACTTAGTTAGGGACTTCTGCTGGAAGCACACAGATTGACTCAATGAAGAAGCAGGAGCATCTCCTGCCATGTAAAGTGCAAGGAATCCACTTGTGTGTCCCCAGTTACATAGTTAATACCAGTTGAAAAAAAACAAACAATAAAGTTCAACTCCTCCAAATGGCTCCAGTATATATATAGTATATATGTTAGTGTAAGATTTGTTGTTCTGATGAATCTGTAAAAGGGGGGGTTTAGTACATAATGATGGTCTTTAAACTTGCTTTAGAACTTTGCTTGGTCCTGTGCACATTTACATAGGTAAGCGTGTGGTAATATTTAGGTAACAGATATTCAAACTAAATAGTGACACTTTAGCAAACATTAATTTTCTTTGAAAATTACCTCTCTTCCCAAATATAGTAATTCTATCTATTGTAAGTGGCCTTTAACAATTAAGAAAATTGCTTCAGTATGCAGTGTTCTCCAGTTCCCAGCTGGTAAATATTTGGAGTCTAAATGTTTTTGTTATTGTTGTTCATTTAGAAAGTGCCAACAGATTCACGACCGTTGCCAATTCAGGGTGGGGAAATAATAACCAAAAACATGTCTGTCCTCCAAAGGTGTTCCCAAAGGAAAAAAAATACCAGGAACCTTCAGTTTTCCTGCATCCAATTTATTATTAGCTAGAGGTGAAAAGCTCTTATTTTACCAGCACACGTGAATGTTTATCTGATAAGCACTCCAGCTGCGGGCATTACTTTTACCAGCCAAACCTGTCCTCTTTGTGAATGCCCTGAGCCTGAATGTGTGCAGTCACTAAGGAAGGAGCAATTACATGCAAGGAGAGGGGGACTTAATGAATCTTAAAACCACATACTTTGCAGAGTAAAGAAGTGGACATTTTGGAGGAAATGGGCTGAAAAGGGTCCTTGTGTTCCAAAAGAATGACATACACAGCTGCGGCAAATTCTAAATTTAATGTGCTTATTTCTTTGGGTTTTTTTTTTTTTGCATGACTGGTGAGTTAGTTAGGTTTGCTTTGGTTGAACGTCAAGAACATATTGGCTTTCTAGTCAGAAAGGGAACCAGAGCTTTTTCATTGGTACTGTATTTATCTACACGTGGCTGGCCCTGCATATTTTCTGCTGGGACACAAAGAGATAAACTGTGTCCATGCAATGTCCAAATCCCCACCAGGCTGCTCTATAGCTGTTCTGAGAATACCAAATAGTTTTGCATGTTTTTCATAAGGAAAATGTATCTGTGAAAAATCGAGAGTCCTGTTTGTATTGAAGAAAAATTTAACAAGCTGGGAAATCCACCCTATAGCGGATAATGTGCCATCATACATGTTTATATTGGTAATAATATGCTGCTCACACAAGACTTATGTACACAAATACACTTTTAAGAAAGCTCATTGTTAGCCAAGTTTTATTTTAATAGTATATCTAGTTCTGCAGAGCATGATGCTGCCTCTTCATTGGATAAATTACAAAATAGGAACAAGCTATAGAGCAACTCTGACATGATTTAAGTCTTTCCAGTAATATACAGTACAATTGTTTTGGGGGTTCTTTGCATACAAAGCATTGCATAAGTTTGATATAAATGCCATGGCTATCAATTTGCAAAATATCCAGCACTGAAAAAATAATTGAGATATCTACAACCATAAAAGCCTGTACTAACAGTTAGGGGCCAGATTTACTAAGGTTTGAATGGTAAATTTGAATTTTCAAAATTTTTTTCGGTCAAAACTCACAATTTCAGATTTAAAACCACCAACTCAAATTTGAATGTTATAGGGATGCACCGAATCCAGGATTCAGTTCGGGATTAGGCCAGAATTTGGCCTTTTTCAGCAGGATTTGGATTCGGCCGAATCCTTCTGCCCGGCCGAACCGAATCCGAACCCCAATTTGCATATACAAATTAGGGGCGGGGAATTCACGTGACTTTTTGTCAGAAAACAAGGTAGTAAAATATGTTTTCCCTTTCCCACTCCTAATTTGCATATGCCTACTCGGTTTGGTATTCGGCCGAATCTTTCACGAAGGATTCGGGGGGATCAGCCGAATCCAAAATAGTGGATTCGGTGCATCCCTAGAATGTTATCGAGTTATGAAATCTCGACCCTGTATATAATTCTAATTCGATACTTCACCAACTAAAACCTGACGAGTTATTGTAGAAATCAATGGCAGATGTCCGTTGGACCATTTGAAGATGTTAATAGCCTTCCTGACATTCTAGTTTTTTTTTTTCTGAGGAAAACATGATTTGAATTTGATTTGGATTTTTTGGTGTGATCGAATGTTAGATGTTCAAGTTTTTTCATAAATAACCTCCCATTCAAGTTGTGAGTACATTCGAATTTATTCAAAAAAATTCACATAGCTTCGAAATTCAACCTTAAATAACCTCCTTAAACTATCCGTAAAAACCCCACAAATAATATAGTCGTTGTCTTAAAATACAAGCATTAAAAACCTTGATAAGTAGCTGTTACCTTACATTTTGCCCTGTGGTTTCGAGAACTAGAGTATTGCTTGTTCTGTTTTGATGTTTATCTGTCATTAAGACACTGTTTCATTTTAAACTGTAGTAGTGGCTACTTACACTTGTTATACAAAAATGCAGACAAAATAGTATTTCCTGTTACAACAATTTAAGAACTCCTATTTTAGTTTTTAATTTATGGTTATGGCATATGAGGAACTTCATAAATAAGGCAATTAGCATATTGTGGATTTGGATTAAAGAGAGAAATGCAATGATATGTAAGTACCCCATATCTTGAAAAAGATAGCAACTGGGGGGGGGGGTGATCTTCCTTTTACTAAAGCTTGGTTACATATATAGAAATAATTAAGTGTCAGTGGTTATTATTAAAAGAAGGTCATTTAACACCTAATAACTTGAATAAGGTACTTAAGTACAACAGTAGTGATCTCAAGTGTACAGGTATAGTATGAATAAGCATTTTTACAGAGGTTCATGCACCATTAACTCTTGGTTCCCAGCAAATCCACCCCTGGTACTTGATAGCAACCTTATACTTATAACTAAGTACAGGAATTAGTCACAAAACACCAAAAGTAAAACAAAACAAAGTTATGTATGGTTGTCTCTATGTGCATGGTAACCTGAGAATCCCTCATATGTAATTTGCTGCAAGCGTCAGTTGTATCACCCGATGAGGAACTGAAGAAGAGCTCCTCTTCTTTTTCCTGCTTCTTTCCCCGGGAAATTTACTAAAGAGGAAAATTCGCCACCGTGATGTCATTTCGGCACTTCGCCAATTTAACATATGGCACCTAAACTATACTGTGGGCACATGTGTAGGGCATTATAACAACTTTATATAATGTTATTAAGGTTCCCCTGCCTTGTGTAGTGTAATGTATTTGCTGCAGCATATACGGTCATTGTAATTTAACTGCACGCCGTATGCTAATTAGCCAACGCTAGCGTAAATTCGAACTGCTGAGCATAATTTTACTGGCGTAATTTCGCCAGCATTCGGTACCCTGTGTGCAACTTACGATCTTCGTGAACTTAGCATTGTCCAGGCGAATTTATGCCTGGTGAAGTGTTGCGATGTACGCTAAGCCATCGCTGGCGAATTTTCACGGGTTAGTGAATTTGCCCCTATGTGTGCTGTCATATGACAGTAGTATAATGAAGTCTTTGTTGGAAAAAAATTAAGGAGACATTTTTGCAACACCTGACTGGCTTTTGTCTGTTCATCAAAATTAGTTAGATCTGATCTGAAGAACTCTTGTGTCACTGAGAGAAATTATAACATTATATTCTTCTACAACATTGACTGCTTGAATTATTGATTGATTGTTTGTTTAGATTACATAGGGTATAGATTAAAAAATTATATTTTTTAGCATTTTTATCTTGTTAATACAATTTGCTGTTTTGGAAATGTATTCCAATAAAATTATGTATTGGAATAGCAATAATAAAATGTTCACATATTAATTTTTTTCTCTCATTTGATTTTGTGTTTATCATGCGTTAGAATATGTGAGTGAATTTGCTTAGTTTAATAAACATATCCAGGGGTGCTGCTGCTATGAGGGGAGAAGCTTCCCCATGCATTACCGGGGTTGTAAAACGCATTAGGGTGGACTGGGGACCAGAAATGGCTGGACATTGTTTTTGAATAACAAAAGAATCTGTTACTCAAAGCATTTTCAAATTTAATGTAAATGTACTTCTTTAATTTACATTAAAGAAGTAAATTCTTCTAGTAAGTATAGGAACATGTCCCCTCACCAACTGCATCAGTTGGCCCTCCCATGACCCTACCTTCCTATATTAGAAAATGCATAGCTTAGCATGTATGGTGGCTGTCATGTATTGTCAATAAGCTTCCTGTCCCTGGCACTCTTGAATTGCATGCTAGAAGCATGCCGTTCAGGGTTTCTGGTTTGTGTGGTTGGGTGTCTGTGTCGAAAGCTATTGCAAACGAACAGGCCTGACCCCTGGAGGGATTTGTATGAGCCCCTATCCTTCTCATATGCTCTGTTAACATTTTCATATACCACTCCAAGAAAAGAATAGTACAGTGCTTTCTCTAGGCCCCTAGGTCCCCTGCTGTTCATCGCCTCGTCCCCTCACCTTTATTTGAGCAACTTTTCATCATCGACACCAAAGCAATGCGGATCAGCACACTGTAAATTGAAAAAACAATCGTATCTACTGCGCATCCCCAGTGTTTCTGAACCAATGTGGGTGTAGTTGGGCAGCATGCTGCCCCATAAATCCTGCCGCCCCTAAATCCTGCCACTCTAGGCCCGGCCTTGGTGGCCTTTCCGCAAATCCGGACCTGCCTTCTCTCCAGCTAAAACAGCATGAGCAGTAAAGTCTTTTCCTTTAGCTTTCATTGCCTTTTTAATATACTGTATGTGGGGTTATAAAAATACCAAATGTTCAGTAATATCTTACCATGAGCAACCCAGCCATGTTTACACTGGTCACAGGTTCTTACGTTAATCTTCCCAGGCTGGAAACATTCGCAAGTGCAATTTACAAGTGTACATCGGATGGCCTAAAAGAGAGAAACAGGCAAGTTAGGATGACAGGCCCACTTAAATTTGAATGTGCCTGATTATTTAATAGCTAGAATTAAGCATGGTCATAACATACACGTTTATTTGATGTAATGTAATTGAATTATAATCCAAATTTCCTGCTTGATAACTTGCGATGGCCCTAAGCTTAGCTTCTCAACAGCTGCTTAGAGCCCACTGAGCATGTGAGTGTCACAGACACTTTCTAAGATGGTGACCCCCTATGACAAGTTTGTATGTGTGTCAAACATGAGTCACTGATATCCATTGCCCATGTAACCAAATTATGAAATGTATTTGTATAATGGCATACATATCCTACTTGTTCAATTTTAAAATGTATGATTAATACAGCCTGAATGTTTAAAGACATTTATGATATAATATCTTGTTATGAAAAGTAAACTGTTAACTTAATAGAGGCCATAATTTTTTTTAAGTTTCATTTTTTGGGTTTCCTGTACTCTACAAATTACAGTTACACAAAGAATTGAAGCCAGAACCTGCATGTTTAAAGAATACATATTGCAGCCAGCTGCTTCAAATAAATGCTCTACTATCTTGATATGGCTCCTTAACATGTTTATTATATTGTATTAAGTATTCATTATATTATTAGTTTATAACTCTTCAGTAATGCCTCTTTTTAATTTGTCACTTCCAGAAATAAATTACCCTAGCCTACATGGTAGTAACAGCTCCCCCTTCATCATGTAAACTACTTGATGGCTCATTCTGCAAACTATATAAGTATTTGTCCCTGATTAACGGAATAGTAATATGAAATATATTACCAGCGACATCTGCTGATGAAGCAGGAATAATATATGTGCCTGTAGGTTAACAGAGGGGAAGAAGGAAGATCATGCTGAAAGGTCCAGTTTCATGTTCAATAGTTTATTGACTTGATGATATATCACGTCTACACTTGTCAGTAATGGTGTCTTTCTTTAATATGTTCACTAATTAATGAACTCTGTAATTAATTGTGCTTCTTCACAAGGGAAAGTTACAAGAGGACTGCATGATTTTAACTCTTCACTCTGAAAGTCTGCAAGCACAGAAGATCCAGTTTACTTGGTTCACAAGGGAGATAATTGCATGCATACTGAAAACATTGCCAGAAATCTGTTGATAACTATTTTGCTATTAACCCAGAATGAGATGCCCCTTATACCCAAAAACTTAAAGGGACAGTAATACTGCATTAGACTACATTAGACAGCTCCAAAATGTAAAACAAAATAACATTTGAAGTATGTGATTTAAATTTCCAATACTAACCTAATGTAAGGATATTTAATTGTACTGTCTTATCAACATAAATCATTGAATTCATATTAAATAATAGATGCAGTTTTATTCTTCAGGACATATCTTATTTTACGAGGCAAACCTTTTTCAGAATCAAGTTTAATATCAAAGGCCCACTTACAAACATTAGAAGCGTTAAGTCCTTATACTGTATATAATAGCCTGACGGTGAAAATAGGAAAAGTGTATCTATACATTTCTGGCATAATACAATGTCCATATGTTGAAATGCAAAGTCACTTCAATTTAGCACAGAGACTGCTTCCCCTTTAATAGACTTGATAATATTCTGCATTTCGAGCAACAAAAGCAAAATACACAACAAAACGAGTAAGGATATGTCCAAAAAGCATTTGAATACCTTTTTACTGTATGGCAAGAACAGAAAGATTTTTTATGAATGCTTCCTGAAGAATTATTTTTTTTTTTTATGCCAAGCTATAATTTGGTCCTGCTGGGTGCGGATTATAAATTTAAACACAAACACTAGACCAATGAAGAAAGTAACACATTTACTGTGAACAAAAACTATAAGCTGAACGCTGAAATTTTAATATAATTCAATGTATCCCTTTTACTTATGTGGAGAACACAAACCCTACAGGAATTCGCTCAGCAAACTGGTAATTACCGCTGGATCCTTTTTTTTTTTTTTTACAAACGTATGTAAAGTCAAACACAAGCCATTCTTGCCTTTTTCATGTACATTACAATAGAAATTGTAACAAAAAAATGAAAAGTCTACATAAACGCACCCTTTTATGGCAAATTGTCCTTCAGCTATGTACATTGAGCAATAGTCTTTATAGGAGATAGAATTTTCTTTTAACTAGATAGAGCTGAAAAATTTTATCAGTTATTTCATTTCTCTGTGTTCTTCATTCGCAAACACACAAAAATAATACACTAATCATATGCCTCGCATTACAAAGACACTCACTGTTTGTGCATTTATTAAGCAAGGTATTTTTTCTTTTTCTTCTTTACAAAGGGACCATTGGCAAAAATAAATTTTCTTTACCTTCAACAGAGTGATAGGCCTGCTATGTCTGTTAGATAAGTGTAATTATAAAGAAACTGATTTAAATAGACCCCTTTATTTTTTTAAATGTTTTTGCTTTTTTTTAATATAGCGATAAATATTTCATTTTTTTGTTGAAGTAAAATAACATTTTGCTTAGTCTGCATTTGCCCCATAAACAGATAACGATCATCCCACTACTGTATTTGCCACAATTTCTGGGGTACTGGTCAATCATTTAAAATGTTTTTTAGTGGGAATTTCTGATTTCACAGTGGGCCCAGGGGCTGAAAGGACTGGCTATACTAAGAGGGGACTTACGCAGTATAGCCACATTTTAGTGGTTCCAGATCAGAACAGCAGGAAGTAAAAAAACGATTTTCAGCTCCCCTTCACTTTCACATATGCAGCTATAGTACATGGTGTGTCAGCAGAAGAAATGTTCAGACCTGCCCTACTGAGAAAATAACTGATTCATTGGAACATAGATATCATTTGGAATTGTCCAAGTAGAAAACACACACTGACAATTCTACCAAACTTTGTTTTGTGCAGTTTTCTCTGTGCGTGTATGGCCAGTATAAGTCTTCAGAAATCAAATGGATGGAAAGTAATATATTAGATCCAAATATTGATAACTGGGCAAATATGCCTAGATTGAGTTGAACAATGTGTCTAATTTTGACCATATTTTAACATTTCATCTACCCATGCATCATCTTGGTGTGTGCATTTGCAGATGATGGTGCAAAGAATTGCTGCAGCCCCTCATTACTTCTTGCAGTTGAGATAATTTGCATGATATCCATCCTTTAAGCCTAAATGCCAATGGTCAGATCCTGTTGAGGACTGCCCACTTAACAGTCAATGGTTTATTGCAATTGGCTACTGCCTTGTTTTGTACTCATCTTTGTTACATAATTTAAACTCTCTATGTGATATAACACTCCAAGGTCAAATACATAAGCAAGAGTTCCATCTGAAGCATTCTATATTGTCTTTTATGTTTCTAATTGCATACAAAACCAAACGAGTATTCTAAAGGCTAGTGAAACCCTGTAGTTGGGCAGGTTCAGGTTGAAATTTGGCCAACCATTGCAGGTTACAGTTGGATGTGGGTCAGGCTGGGAAAGTACACCCCTCCTCTGTTCCTAAAGATTCCCAGTCTTTTAACCAGAGGTGTGCACAGAAGTACAGGATAAGGTTTTGTGGGTTAAAGTTGGGTTTTTCCTGACCAGCATATAACTATGGTATAAACCATACCATATATACTATGGTATAAACATTTTGTAGGACAATACTCATACCATTAAAGGGTTCACAGCTAGTTTAGGACTATGTAATTTACATACTAAAGATAGTATTTAGATGTAGGTTGTTACTGCTGTAGAATGTTAATATTTTCCTTAAACTATATGGAACTGTATTTGAGTTTTAAGGCATAACACATGCGGTATGTCTATGGTCATGCTTACTTATCTTTGTAAGTGACAGTGTATCACAACACAAAGGAAGGAGACTGTCATTTTCTTTGCCAAACATACAGTCTGTGTTTGCTTTTGTGACTGTAAGATGAAAGGAGAATGATGATGATTATATTTTATTTTTTATTAATTTTTTCCCCAGTCATTTTTTTAGTACTCAAAGTGTTTAAATAATGTTGAAAAGAGCTGTAATATGGCAGATGCATCTACTTTTTCTTATTTTCTTGACAGACAATATCATTAAGGTCTGTCTAAAAATACAGTGTTGTATTTGGCTCCACATTGCTCTGTGACTGGGACTGGTGTTCTCTAGATAACTGGTCATCTCTTAATAAAAGGCTTTGCCAAACTGTGGGCCGTAACCTTATAAAAACTGCCGGTATTGTATTTAACTCTTATATTGGAAATGTTTAGATTTGTTTTGCATTTGCTCAGTCAATGAAATACACATATGTTCTTATATATTTTTTCATAGCTGGCTTAACACATAGAAAAGAACTGTTTTTTTATAATGTTATGAAGTTCTGTTTGGTGCAATAGCTTTCTCTGTGGACCCCAATGTCTCTTGTCATTTTGCTGCTTCACCTTCTACCTGTTCAGCAGAATGTGCACAGTGACAGACTGTCTAGAAAAGGGATCCTCAACCTTTTGAACCTGTGAGCAACATTCAGAAGAAAAACTAGTTGGGGAGCAACACAAGCATGAAAAATGTTCTTGGGGTGCCAATTAAGTGATGTGATTGGCCATTTTGTAGCCCCTATGTGGACTGGCCAACAGGAGGCTCTGTTTGGTAGTAACCCTGGTTCTTATACAACCAAAACTTGCTTCCGAGCCTGGAATTCAAAAATAAGCTCCTGCTTTGAGGACACTGGGAGCAACATCCAAGGGGGTTGGAGGGCAACATGTTGCTCACGAGCTACTGGTTGGGGATCACTGGTCTAGAATAATCTTTCAGTGCCTTGCCCATTCTTTACAGGCTTCACCAGATCTCTTTAGCTTACCAATAAATTGCATCAAAAATTCTTAGTTTTCAACGAAAAACACATTTGAACCATTAAATTCAGCATTATAAATGTCCATGCTGTTCCACTTCTCCTGACTTAGGCTGCCAGGACAGCTTATTCAGCAGGGGGCTATACAATAGTTTACGATTGCAATACCTAGTCAAATAAATCTATACTTTACTGCCCCTTTTTTTTAAAGCCCTCTCTTAAAAATATATTTATATATATATCTCTCTAAAACAGATGAAAAAAAATCTCATTACGTGGAAGCTCCTTTGGCTCAGAAAATGTAAATTTGCAATCTACTTTCCCCTCTCATCACCCCTCACCTCCTCATCCCATAAAACTATTTTGGAACATGCCAGGCATACAATGGGAAAGCAAGGTAATGTGGCCTTGTTAAGCCACATCTGGAGGTGGTTTTGATACAAACACTACACCAATCTCTTTACAGTAAAGAATTGCTGCTGCCTAGCATAAACATTCAGGCAATTACATGAAAGAGAGGGAGCTTTCAATGAGAATTTAAACCAACTGCATTATTCCCTGTCATCATGTATTACCATGTGCTGCAGATAGTATTTATGGATAATTTTTACATTATTCACGGGGAATAATTATTACTGGTTACCTCTCATACACTCTGCAGTTACATAATGGAGAGTTATGTCTTCCTCAGAAACAGTTGTACTCAATAGCACTTACATAATATTGCCAATAGAAGTGATAAACATACATGGACATTACTCTAATGTAATATATGTCTAGGCTGTTAGCTTTTCTTCGTGAAATAACAAAGAAATTTACCAAAGATTAAATCTCCCAGCCATCTGTGATAAGGGATGAAATGAACCTTCTGACTGTGTCTGATGTCTAATATTACAATTTAAAAGTTGCATTCCATTTCAGGTGAATGTTAAAGGTTCCTCCCAACCATTCGTTTATTTCATCTACTGGGCATATCTGCCCTAATCAGTCGAGCATGAGACTAAACAGTTGTGTTATTAATTTACTAACAAACACAGTTGCAGTGGTTTCAGCCAGTTCCTATATTGGTTTTGTGGTTCTCAGCATTAATCCGATAAAGCCTACAGTAAAATCATTAAGGTAAAATCATAAAGGTTTTTGACCAGGTCATAGTAACATAGTAAGTTAAGTTGAAAAAAGACACACGTCCATCAAGTTCAACCTTTTAACTTTTTTAACCTGCCTAAACCCCATCTGAAGTCTCTCCAATTTGCCTCAGAGGGGGGAAAAATTCCTTCCTGACTCCAAAATGGAAATCGGACTAGTCGCTGGTGCTTTTGACTTCATTCACTGCTACTGTATATCATAGTAAATAATGCATGTGTGGATAGTATAAGTGTAAAAGCACCTTAGAAAACATGGACATTAGCAACCAGATCAACTGGAAGTGATAACACTGGAGAGCTGATTCCTGTTGAATTAGAGATTCCCTGGTTTTGGACATGATCTACTCTAACATGGTAAAGATTAGGCAATGCTACACAATGGCTTTGTAATTATATCATAATTTTAACTCTGTGTTAAGTTCACAAACAGGAAGCAGAGAGAAGCAAGATGGCAATTCTTTTCATTGGTAAAATGCAAAAGAAAAATGTTGTGCCCACCATACTTACTACACTGCTCTAGAGCAGGCAATGATTGTAGCACTTAGTACAACCAATGGTTCTTTTCTCTCTAATGCATTTGCCTTCAACTTTGCCTATTTTTTGGGTGGTTTGTTAAGTAAAATGCAGCAGTAAAGTTACTACAAGCAGCCACTCAGTGATTAGTGATCAGTCTACTAATGGTTAAAAAATAAAAGCAAAGATCTGAGTGAAAGTCATTACTTATATTAGGATGGCCATACATACTAAGGTCTAGTCATTTTGAAATTTCCAATATCAGTTAAGGGGCCTTTGTAGACCTGTTAAAGGAGAAGGAAAGCTACAGAGGCATTTTATTGCCAATAGATAAGCTGAAATACACCAAGCTAGAATGCTATATTTGTTCAGTAGAATGTTTTACCATAACTGAGTAAAAAGCTCTAGAAGCTCTCTGTTTGTTTAGGATAGCAGCTGCGGTATTAGTTTGGTGTGACATCACTTCCTGCTTGAGTCTCTCCCTGCTCACTTATAGCTCTGGGCTCAGATTACAGCAGAGAAGGGGGGGGAGAGGAGGAAACTGAGCATTCTCACACCAGGGCAAGGAGGTTTAAGCTGAAGGCAGAAGTCCATGTGTACACAATAAAAGGAAAAAAATGCAGTGTTTCTTATGACAGAGCAGCACTACTTTGAGGGTTTAATGGCATATTTAGGTGGACCTTTCTGATAAGGCGTACTTAGTTTTAACCTTTCCTTCTCCTTTAAGAAACCCACATTCACTTCCCAAGTCAGTCCTAGTCTGATGGCATCTACCAAGGGTTTAAAATGTGTACATACAATTAGGAAAGTATGAGATTGCTACTCTGCTGTGCACATATAATAAATAAGGAGATAAAAAAAGTGTTGTCTTTCAAAGGCTCTGTTTGCAACCATTGGAATGTACAACAATTGAAAATGAAAATGCTAATGCTTATAAAGCAGAGGAAAAAGCTCTATACTGCCTTACAGAAGACCCACCAAATACAACGTGTCAGCAACACCCGTCTTCATCAATGAGGATATTAAGCAATTATAATTTTTAAAGTACAAAAGAAGACTTTCCAAGGGGTCTGTCATGAATATTTTAGTCCAAGTACTAACCCTACACCATATGGTCTGGTTGGCATTAATGTTTTGTTAGTTCATTTAGAGACAGAATATGCCAACAATAAGCCTCAATAATGCTAAATATGATTAAAGCAATACTGGAAATTGCGCCAATTCACCTTGATGACAACCAGTCAGTTACATTCTGTAAAGCACAGAATCCCTGTAAATCTCTATTCTATATAATCTCACAACAAATAATTTTTGAAAGGCAATTGACCATAGACTGTACAACTGAACAGTTAATTTATGTTAGAAGATCAACATAGAATCTACTAATGATATGACACGTCATAAACCTAGATCTGGAGACACAAGTGGCAGTATTTTTCACAAAAATAAACTGTTAACTATACATAAGCTTTTTTGTGAGATTTATATAAAACCAAAAGCACATGTTATATGCAGTTTTGTCTTTGTGTCTTTTCTCGAAAGCAAAAATCCATAGACGATTGAAATTAATATCCGTTTTATCTCTCCTTGGAAGACAACCACCAAATAAAAAGTAAATGAAACACTTGTGGATGTGCTGCTTGGGTGTGGTTAACCTTGAATGTCTGCTTATCATTGGTTTTTACAGCATCTCTCCATTTACCTTTAATCTAATACAGATCAGCCAGGGCTTTTTCCAGTTTCTAACAGTGGCTCTAGTCTACTGATCTCAACTTTATGCCAGCTGCCACTGACTATTCTGAATAAATCAGTTATATTTTGTATTGCATTATAGGGATATGGAGGGCCTCGATTCGTCCACAGCTACTGTATGACACCAATCTGAAAACAACACAGTAAATATGGACAAACATGTGGTTTCAGGATTCTTTAACTTGCATTCATGTCAATAGCTGTGCCCAGCTTCTTGCTCCTTCCTCCCACTGGCCCTCCCTAGTTGGGGTGTCTAAATTATATGTAAACCAGAAGGAGAATACAGCCTGTGGATTAAGGATTTTGGCACAGTATAGGAATTAACTCAGGGTGAGGTGAAAAGTATAAAAAGGAGAGTGCACTAAAGAAAAATGAGACCTATTATCTTACCGAAATTAAATTGCAAGACTTAAAGCAGACGGTACAAATCAGTTAAGTGAAGATTTTTAACTCCTTGATGAATATCTGCCATCAATACTGTATCGGTTCTGGAGTATTTCTTGCTGCAAATTTATATTAATCTTTAAAATTGGCTAAAATTGAATGTGGTAACAGTTCTTTCGTATACATTATCACACTGTAGGTACCAGCACTGTACAGTATGTCAGGAGCTGCAACAAAGTAATCTGGTCCACCAGATTACTTTCACTATAACAGTATGCAGTTTAAGAAAGAAAAGGGTTAAGATTTGCAAAAGATATATTCCAAAGGCAGTCATATTTGTCCAGGCTAAATCATCTATGGCAGGGTGCCCCAAAGCATGACATGTACATGTAATCTCCTCCTCTAACCGTTTTACATTACATTGCTGGTCAACCTAAGAGCAAATTGGTTTTGGAAACTCCATCCACTTGGAAGAAAAAATACAGAACACAAAACTATGTGTGTGGGAACAGGCAATGCTTTGGTTTTATTCACAAATACCTCTGCAGCGGGGTATCACAGAAATTAGCAATAGGTGACACTTTCTTCAATTCCTCCCCTAACTAATGCCACTAGTCCCAAACAGGATAACAGAATGAATTTCTAATGATCTAATACGCCCATGACTTGGCCAGCAGATTAGCACATGATTCGCTCCAGCAGAAGGATTACTTCTGGTTAGGCTTGAAGATATTAACACTTACTGTCACGTGGAACGCCCATGAGAAAAAAAGTTGAAAGGAATAGTCTCTGAGCACCAGAGGCTTTAGAAAGGAAATTGTATGGTCCAGCCTATTTTACCTCCAAGTTCTGAAGAATAGCACACAGGGTGATGTATTGCCTTTAAAAACACAGGATAGCGTGCCTGTTCTGGTATTAACTTGCTTTAATGTCAATGTGCACTTTGGCTGTAACTTTAGAATTAACCCATGATAGAAGCAAATAATTCAGCCCATTTCAGGGTAAATGTTGGAAGAATTTTATATCAAACTATAATTATGCTTTCCAACAACTGAATCATTTGATATTTTAATAAAGGTATTTCTTTTTTGTACAGTCTATTTTATTTCTTGCGGGTTTAGCTTCCCTCTTGTATTAGAAGTTTAAAAAAAAAAAGATTTATCACAGTCAATAGATGCCTTGGAAAATAAAGAGAGCGACTTAGACATTTTGATTGCAGGTCAGTTTTGTGCAAAACAAGATGTAGCAGTTAAATTTCATAGCAGGCATACAAAAGAATGTTATTGGATTTGATTTGTTCTTTTCTGAACTTCTGACCAGACCGCATCTTTGGAACACTTCTCTACACATACATAAATTTTAGGTTCTGTTGCCAAACATGTTAATATGTTAACACTCTGTTATTTCTGGATATATATATATATATATATATATATATATATATATATATATCAAGCTGACCTTTATCAAAAGTATCACTTTTGATAAAGGTCAGATTGCTGATCGAAACGTCAGGTCTACTTTCACTTTAATAAAACACCATTTATTGATTTTTTAAGTCTTGTGTGTGCAGAGCCTTCTTTTCTGCTACATTCTGATTTTTGGATACTGCACCCAGGCACGGAGAACTTTCTAGACATGAGTGCTGGTAATCCCCTTGCTATATATATATATATATATATATATATATATATATATATATATATATATATATATATATATATATATATATATATATATATATATATATATATATATATATATATATATATATATATGTCACCCATCATAAATTTAAAGAAAATGGCTAGCAATAAGGCTAAGCTGATGAGCGTTAAAATGTCCAACATTCATATAATTTGTGTCAAACCACAAACATCATCAGCCTCAATAGAACTACTGCATATGTTTTGCATTTGCTGCTACATTTGAATACAGCAGGCCTATAATTTGGATTTAATTCCAACATGTAATAATTAGGAATGTCTGTTTTGAGTTGACATACATCTATCCCAGGCACACTCCAAGCTAACACCAAACCAAACTGGTGACAGAACCATTTGGGATGTTCAAATGCTTTAGCAGGCCTGAGCCGGTCATCTGTTTATCATGCTAGCAACTGCTGATACACTTAAGATGGTCTGTGGAAAAAAACTACTACAGACATCCCTTTTATCCATTCTTAACCCTCGTCAACGTGTGACATGAGCACAGTGGGAAACGGTAGAGAAAAAAACTGTAGCATTCCTATAGCTTTAAGTTATAACATTAAGTAAACTTAAGTTATGGTAATCAAAATTACTACCAAAAACTCATTTATATAACTCTTTAATAAAATGCAAATCGAATAGGCCAAATTCGACTTCGATTCGAAGTGAAAAAGTCGACTTTGAAAATCAAAGTACTGTCTCTTTAAAAAAGTTTGACTTCGACACTTCGCCATCTTAAACCTGCCGAATTGCTGTTTAGCCTATGGGAGACCTCCTATAACCTATATTGAGTGTTTGGGCAAGTGTGAGAAATCGAAGGATTTTTGGTAAAACCGTACGATCGCACGATTAAATCATTCGATCCGAAGGAACCTTTTGACTTCGACTGTCGAACTACCCTATTCGATGGTCAAATTTAGAAGTTTTTTGCACTTCGAAATTCGACCCTTGATAAATCTGCCCCTTTGTGTCTAAATGGCATAACTATTTTCTTTGGACTTTTACAGGTTATAAAAATGTAGCTTTAACCTAATCATTAAAGAAGAAGTAAAGTCTAAACTGGAATAAGGCAAGAAATGTTGTATTTTGTATACTAAACATAAACATGAACTTATTGTACCAGAAGCCTAATAAAACAAATAATTTATGCTTTCATAATTGGTCAAAGGGGGTCACCATCTTGTAAGTTTGTTAAACATCTCTGCAAGACCAAGACTATGCACATGCTCAGTGTGGTCTGGGCTGCTTAGGGATCATTATAAATTATCAAAACAGGACCAAGTCAAATAATAGAATCCCAGTTTATCTGTTTAAATCTGGCTCCATGATCTTTGTCCCTGCAGCTGCAGTTGGAAAAAGTAAAGGGGTTGTAAAGGCAAAATAAAATCCAATACAAATCTCTACACAGTCGCTGACTGCTCTACAAGGAAACAAACAAAGCTGCTTGAGTTCTGCATGGCTGGGAAGTAAGGCGGGAGGGCTCTCCCTGCTGCTCATAAGTTTGATTGTTTCCCTGCAGAGCAGTTGGGAACCGTCTGACAATTCCTATCCACAGTAGTAAAAGTAAATGAAGGGAAAAATTCACTGTATACAGTCAGGTTTCTTATGAAAACGGTACACATTTTTTCAAAGTATATTGGAAATAGGTTTCTTTTTCATTAAAGAAAGTACAACTTGGATTTTATTTTTTTGCCTTTACATGCCCTTTAAATACTTTTAATATTATATAACAGTTGCAAAAACTGCATTTTGCAGTATGCTTTAAAATAAATAAAGGGTTGAAAAACCTATACTGTCGCCTGTTTTGCACCTAAAACAAACACTATTAATAATGCAGAGCCATGTGATGCCTGTTTTATACAGACTACAAATCATAAGGGGATTAAACAAGCAATTTAGGTATCATATCTTAGTAAGTCAATTTACATGAGCCTAAATTAGTTGACTAGATAGATGCTAGTGTTTGAACTTGCATGAAATGGGACAACATAAGGAGAAATATGACAGTTGGCTAATTTTATGCTTGGAGGTGGTACAAAAACCCAAGGCTTGCAGGATTTGTTGTTTTTATGGAATTTGTTTAATTTTATAGTTTATTTTACCACAGAGCTGGTCAATTGGGTGGGAGTATTAGACATGGATCTCTTCCTTCATTGATTTGATAACATAAAGTATTTTAATTTTACTTTTGCCAGCTTTAAGTTAAGGAAAAGTAACTTGGTTTTCAAAGAAAAGTATCCAACCTAAGAGTCCCTAGCAACCATAAATTATATGTTTAAGCACAACCTATGTGATAATTATAAGTTTATCTGTAATTCCGGTGGACTATTTTAAAAGTTTAAAAAAAAAACTGGCTTTAAAATTAAGTATGTCCCATGGAACTTCAGTTTCCAGACAGTCGGTTTGTCCTTAATAGACATTTCAGTTTTTCTGCCAGTTTCCTATCCAGGCTTAAAATGCTTTTAGAATCATTCAATAAATATGAAGTCAAACGTTTGTGACAATGACCAAGTGTAACCAAGTAATCCCTTCACTGCTTCATTACATTTCATGTATCACAAATAAAAACGAATATACAGCCTGCAGGGGAACTGACATTTCCTCATGGTGGTCCATCGTTAAGTGATGATTACTCCTTGTTTTAACTTATAAAACGCTATAGAAAGAATGTATTGTTTCCAAATTCTGTTTGGTTACTCTAATGTCCATTTAAAGCAGCCAGGGCCTAATGCCAAAAAGGGTCGACAAGCCTTTAGGGCAACAAAGGAATTTCCGATCCTGAGAAAGACATTATATGCAGCAGAATATTAGCAAAAATATTTAGAACCACTGTCTACAACGTGCAAGCAAGTACAATGGCTTCCTGGTGCCTTCTTTACAAATGCTTTCAGCGCTAGGGTTAATCAATTTTGCTTTAATATTTAAAAAAATACAGTGTGGTACAGTCCATACTGAAGCTATGCAGCTATGGGTTATTTTGTCCGGATAACGCGTTCCTTTTTTTTTTAAAACCTGCTTTACTTTAGTTGAGAATCCCCTCTGTCACCAGCCTGACAGCCCTAAGCAGGGTGATGGAAGCGAAGTTGGAAGATGCTTGCAGACTTTTAGCACTGTACTCATTTTTTCAGCATGTACTTCCACAGCCAAATCCATTGCATCCTTTCTTAGCCATGTGCTTATTGTCTTCCTCCCTAGCACTTCCTAGTACAGGTATGGGACCAGTTATCCAGAATTCTCAGGGAAAGTTTGCCTATATAAGGGGGTCCATCAGTGGTGTAACTAGAGGGCGCTACCCCCCGCCAAAAAAATCTGCAGAGGGGTCCACCGCATTCCGATCCCCATCCTCCCGCCCATTTCCCATCCTGCCTTTGCCTCACCCACATACTGCCTCTGCCCACTCCCTCCTCCACCCACTCCCGCCTGTCTTGCATCCCCCTTCCTCGCCTCAGGTAAGAAAGTGGTTGGGGAGGAGGGGGGGTTTAGCTATAGAGGAAGCAGACCCTACAGTCTGGGCCCCCCTGTTCCCCCTGCGACTGCGGGGTCTGCTTTATAATTTGGATCTGCATACATTAACTCTACTAAAAAACTATGTAAACATAATGTAACCTGATAGGATTGTTTGCCTCCAGTAAGGGTTAATTACACCATAGCTGGGATCAAGTTCCAGGTACTGTTTTATTATTAGAGAGAAAAAGATCATTTTAAAAAATTATATATTAAATTAAAAAAGAGTCTATGGGAAATTGTCTTCCTGTAATTCAGAGCTTTCTGGATAATGATTTTCTGGAAACTGGATCCCATACATGTACTTGCTTTTATACATGGATTGGGAGCTACAGTAATTTACATGTATTTTAGTTATTTTCAGCACCGGCCTGTGTTGGCAATATAATATATTGATGGTAGAGAGGATGCATAACAGACTTTAATATGTAATAAGTGGATGCTTTGTACACAGTTAAAAATATTTTTTTTAATCAAAGTTCTTGTACAAGGTCACAATATATTTTTTTTAAAGTTACTTTTTTATTTGTCTAATATAAATATTGTGGTGAAAGTATTTCATATTTGCTTTTTTTGCTTCTAATAAACTGTGTTTTATTTACACAGGTACAATCTTGTCTAGGTTTCCATTGATGGAATGCTGGTTGGCCACAAGTTCTCTTATCTCCTCCTATGGTATCAAAATTTCCTTTAAAAAAAAAAAAATATTTGATATAATATATCAAACCAGGGAGAGCTGTTTAAGATAACTTGGAGCATGCGCAATAAATAATTGTAATAATTGCTTCCCATAAGATTAGCTTCAGCAGGAACCCCTCCTGAAATGAACTCCTTACCTGTCCACAATGATACTGCACATAAATATGATGTCAGCAGCCAAATTCATTTGGAAGGTTTTCATATGTAGGGTGCCTATCAATAATATTCAGAAAGGAAGTGATAAGGTGCTATGGACCCCTCAGAGATGAGGGGAATTCCCATTAATAGACAGCCAGGTGCAATTCAGTTTGAGGCATTGGTGGACTTTGGTGGAACCTGAGAGCCTAATTCCGTTGCATCCCTCTATTATAAGTCTGATTTTAAATGAGCAAGTTGACAATCATAGGGCTGATCTCCAGGGGGTGACTTAGATCAGAGATAAGGTGGCCATAGATGTTAAGATTTTTCTCTCCCTAACGACCAATTTTAGTGTGATCCGACAAATCCATCAAATTATCGTGAGGTTAGTGGGCCCTGAACGAACATGCATCTAACGATTTTTCTTCCGACATCGGTCAGAAAATAGATCGGTCAGGATAGAAAATTTTCATTGTTCACAGTGAAATGTATCCATTGTCCAATTGTTTGCAGGGCCATACAGCTTGCTACCCTAGTTTTCAACTAGACAATATCGCTTGAAATAGTCTTTTTTTTTGAGGAACAAATCGTGCATTTAAATGATCATTTCAAGATAAGCTTGGTCTTACGATAAGGAAAAGATCTTTTAAATATCTTAATGTCTATGGCCACTTTTACCCTCTCAAGGAGCAGAAGTCACCAAATTAAGGTGGTCATTCCCTATCAGCAGGAGTGCCTGTCAAAAATCGTATGTTTGCCAGTCAGAAGTATAAGAAGTGGCTCTCAAAGCACAAGTGTTTTAATAACAGTGGTTTTCTCTTGGATATTAAGATGCTTGTGTCCTATCTGTCTTATGCTCTCAGCTGGAATGTAAATAGTGCAGAAATGGAAAAGATGAATTTGTTGTACAATAGCCTTTGCATGCTGATATACTGTATATACAAAACAGAAGGAATTAAACTCCCTTTAAAAAAAAATAAAAAGTCACTTTTGGGACTTGAGTAACACACTTTTGCAAGATATTAAAATTAAAGTGTTAATGTGATTGGCATTGTTACTTGTTTTAGCCCAGATACACAAGCTGTCAAACTGAATCAAAGGCCATTTGCATTCTAGGGCATCATTAGCAAGATTACACCAGAAATTAGATTTGAACAAGACTCTGTGCTCCGTGCACTCAGGCTAATTATAAATACATATTGCAGCGCTGCCTCTGAATGGAATTAATGTCGGCTTTCAGTCCTCTAGACTAGATGCCCATTGGGAGCTGAAATATGTTTAGTCCTCGCATAACTGTGGTAATTCAATCTTTGCGCTCTCCTTCTTTTTCATAATGACAAAAGGGGATATCCCAGCGGGACAAGGCCACCTGCACTGATTTACTCGTCTGCCCACACCCACGCTATATGAAAAGGAGACCTTTTTTTTTTCTTAACAAACCTCAGCTTGTCCTCTGCATTACTACCACTCCCATGGATCCCTCTAGAGTAAGGAGGGTGGGAGTAGGGAACAACTTCTGATAAAAGGGAGAGGCAAAAATATTTTAAAAAAAACAGGCACGTATCTCGGGAGTGGAAAAGTTCACAAAAGAGATTATTCAGTTCTAGACATAGGAAAATAAAATTTTATACCAAAGCAAACACATTGAATACTGACGGAAATGAAAAGTTCCCCAAGTCATTAGCTAGCCATTTCTTTTTGAAAGAAGATAATTCATTGGTTTTTGATTGTCCCTAAGGTGCTCACAAAAAAATGAACCTGAAGAAAGAAGAGCTGATCAGATGTAGGGCCTACAATTTTACATCTGAGCTAATAGTGCACAATTGTATTTTTGTGCTATATAGCGATATTATTTTTTTCTGTCCTGCCTGAAGGAAGCGCCTGATAGGAGAAACAACGACTTGCATTTGCCTGTATGCACATGTATACTGTGAATCACTTAATTAGATCAACAATGTATATAAATGAAGTTCGTGCCAGAAAGTAAATGTGAACAGTAAGCAGGTCATCAATCTCAATCATTCTGAATCTACCCAGCATATAATAGTTTAGTGCTACTGCCTTGCAGTGTTGGGGTCCTATGTTTGATTCCAGTCAGGGCAACATCTGCATTGCTATGCTGGCACAAGTTACTTTTGGGTATTCCAATACCCCCTCCCCAAACACATGCAGGAAGTTTAATTGGCTCCTGACAAAATGAACCATAATGTGTTTGAATACATGGGCATTTTAGATTGTAAACTCCAATAGGATGTGTGTATAGTCTGTGTAAAGAACAACAGAATATGTTGATCATTATAAATAAAGAATAACAATATACTTATAAGCAGCTAGATAGAAAGAGCTGAATACATTAACAGCAGATAATACAGATACTGGTGCTTTGTCTGCACACAGTCACCTTCTGCTCCTAATGATACTTACTCTCTTTACTGCAGTAAGGTGAACTTTGGGCACAAACTTTATACAGATATCCATGTCTCCAATCCCTAAGGTGGCTACAATGCACTGTTTCATAAAATATAAATGTTTCAGTCTATGCCTTCCAATACTTTTTGGCCTTTGTTTGTTTGTTTGTTTGTGTCTTTCTGATCCTTTTGTAGGAAAGCATATTTGCATAGAATAACATATTTCCTTCACAATGTTACAGCAATAAAATCTTAATGTCATTTATACACATGTTGTAATAATTCCTACCATTAGGGTATTTGTTATTAACTGTAAGATCCCTTGTAGGAAAGCAAAGGCATGTTCAGTTTTACACTGATAGAATCAATGGTTGTGTGTTAACTAAATTGTCTCTTTCTATGACATATGGAGTAGATAAACCATCACTATTCTTTCTTCAGTCTAGTCCAGCCTATTAAAATGCAGCAACTATTACTATGGCCCTCGCAAAACTGCCCCTAGTATTAAAACCGTCTCGATGTAAATCTACATATGATAGTAATTAATCAGATGACTGACAAAGCTGTTTGTATTTCAGCTTTAACTATAACCAGCAGTGAATTTGCCAAGTGAACTGATATTTGACTAGAGGTAACCCAGACCCCTCAAGAATGGGACTGAAGTAAAAAAAATACCTTTATGTATAAAATATGCTTTAATACTTTTTCTAGCTCTGTGTAACACCATCTTCAGTCACTATCTTTTCATTAAAAAAGTGACTTTGTCTTATTATCAAACATATCTATTAACATAACATATTCCATTTAAAATAATTTAATACATGACTTCCATCACAGAGAGTGGCAGTTAATAATACAGTACCAAATCCTCAGTGTTACTCTGGCCAAGGCAGATTGCAGTTGAATAATGGAAATGCATAGGTTATTGTAAGAAGCCATTCAAGGCACAGCTAGGAAACATACAGTATTCCTGACTAGGCCCTCATTTAAGTGAGAAGGCATTCTGCTGGATTCCTCTGTGCTCCCTGGCTTCATTGCTAGTCAATCCACTTGGAAAAAAATAAAAAATGACAAGCACACTCTGAGAAGCGTTGCTCTTTATCAGTCTGACAAAGGTCAGCCATACAAACTAGACGAGAGCGGATAAGAATTCAGTGCCACGGGTCATCCTAATAGATACAGAAGGGGCTTGTTGCGACAGCAGCGAGAGAGAAGGGCCTTCACTATAAAACTTTTAATGAACATACTTGCGTACCTAGAAGTCCCGGCAGCCCTGCTGCATTGAAAACATTGTTTACCAAAGCATGCTACCTTATCTAATTAAGTACCACTGGCAGCAGTCAGGTAAGATTTTTTTTAAGTCATGCATGTTTAAATGCACTAACCATGTAAATATAAAAACATAAGCAACATTTTTTAAACTAGTTGTGTCCTAAAACTTAAGGATCTGGAAAACTATTTTGAAGCTGCCTCCAATTCTCTGCAGAAGGGGGAAGAAATCCTGCCTGACTCTAATACTGACAGACTGACAAAACTCTCCTTCTTCATTTGCTCATTTACTGTTTTACTGACTGATTTAATTAATGAAACTGAATTAACAGAGGCCTGTTAATCACTTCATATTGTATGATTAACATGATTTCTCTAATTTACTTTTTGTTTGTGAACTTAATCTATAGAAAAAAATTCTAGAAACCATCAATGCAGAATTCAGTCCAAGAAATATAAAAAGTGCTGTATATTTATTATTAAGCAACTAGCTTTGATTCTAAGTTGCTTTTCCCATAGACATAGCTCTTTCCTACAAGTTTGTGCTGTTTGTCTCTGAAAGAATGTATAGAATGAAATGAAGAAACACATGCATTATATTGTTGTAACAACATAAATAAAATATATGCATACAGGTCGGGATCTGGGGGGGCAGGGCCCTAAATTTTTATGCAGGCAGGTGGGATACAAGTTTCCCTCGGTATAGATTATACAGTATGTATATACTCCTGAATAATAACATAAACAAAGCTTATAGTGATGGGCAAATTTATCCTGAAATTTGTTGCGAAACGCAAATTTTGACGCCGGCGTCAATTTTGATGCTCGCATCAATTCTGATGCTCGCATCAATTTTGATTAATTTAATGGGCATCTGAATAATGTTGATGCGCAACGGTTTTGATGCAAGTGTCTTTTCCGACGCACGTCAAATATATTTTGACACTGGCGAATTTTCGATGCAGTTTCACCAATTTATTTGTAGGTGGTGAAATGCTGAAATTCGCCATGAATTTGCGCCTGGCGAATTTATTCGCCCCTCACTAGAAGCTATTGCTTCCTAGCGGGCTTTAATTAATGGATGCTTTTTCAAGCAGTAATCTATATGTGTTAGGCTGTTCAGTGTGGTGCAGTGGGTACTATGAGGTCTGTTAACTGTCTCAGATGTGGTGAAACGCATTAAAAAAGCCACCAAACAATATATTTTCCCATAGTAACCAAACAGCAATTTAATGTGAACAGACACCTACAAGGTAGAAAACAAAACCAAGGATCTGATCAGTAGATATGGGCAACATCACAGGTGATGTTTGTCTCCAAAGTTAAGAATTACAGTATGTTGTCCTATAGGACACTGTACAGCCTGGCGGTTTTCTTAGCTGAATGCTAACACGTCTTATGTTGGTCAAGTATTACACTCAGTTATTCTGTACAGTACTTTGCTGATTGTCAGCACTTTAGAAAATACTGTTCTCATTTTTCAGGAATGGAAAAAGTCAAACTTTACATTTTGCCGAAAATAACTGCACAACCCCTGTTCCAGAAAAGCAAAATGAGGTGATTTGTTGCATGCTTTAACATAGAATTCTTTTTTCTTTACTTTTATAGTGTTCAGTTTAAGCTAATAAGTGTTTGAGGCCAATATTTAACAAGTCACATATTTCCATTGTCCCCTCGCCCCCTTGCTTATGCTTTTTACCACATCCTAACAAAAACATGACCAGAACTGGTGAAAAACATACGGCCCCAACTAATGAATCACATACATTCCCGCAAGTTTAGTAAGTGCTACCAGCTGTGACAGCCTTGCTTTGGCAAGGGAACCAGAGCACAAGAAGGCAGACGCATCTGAAACCAGCTGTGCTGAAAGACTATGAGATACTTAAAAGGGCAGCCTACGACATCATCATTTTATTAAGAAGTTTATTGCAAAATAGTTTGGGTGATTCATTGGACACTATTGCTGTGAAATCAGCATTTTTTTTTTAAACCGGGCAGCCATTGTCTTAAGGCTGACCTACTACTATAAATAATGCGTTTATCAAAAGTGAGCCTATTGTTAGGGTCATGCACAAAAATTTAATAGCTATAACTTTATTATTAAAATGGACTAAATTTTTTTGAAGGTGTCATCACACTTGTCAGTTAAGCAAAATGTGAAATAATTTGTTAATACGTCTATGCAGAATATATTGACAAGATGCAGGCAGTTCAGCTTACATGGGCAATTATATAAGCTATACAGTAGACTACGTTTGTTTTAAGCAGACAGTCATACATACCCAGGACATGAGCAGTGCTGTCAATAGGGAAACTCTACTGACCCACCACTACAGTCCTGCGCGGAACCAATTTCTAAGAGCTGGACGGAACACAGCCAGCGACCCTACATGAAACCCACGTATTTAGCCACTTTGATCCACTACCCGACCCGGACCCGCAACTGCCTTATCCGCAACCCGACCCCCAAACCACCGACCACCATCAAACAGGAAGCGATGGCGCTGCAAACCGGGAGTGACATCATCAAAAGTGGGTGGGGACAAAACAGTTTTTTAAAACTTTAAAAGGAGTAAAATATAGACAATATTACACAAGATAAGAAATTTAGATGAGACCCGCAATTCGACCTGCAACCCGCATTTATACCCACACTTGAAAATCCTCCCCTCATTCTTTATGGTGCCTGCTTTTTTTGCGGGTACCTGAGCCACTGCAGGACTCTACCACCACTTGCCTGCCTGCCTGCTTGCCTGCTGCAGTCAATACCCAGTAGGAGGATGGAACCACATGAGCAAGATATAGGTGATAACATCTAAAGTATAAACCGTGCACAACCCTAATAACTGACTTTGTATATATATATTTATATATAGTGAAGTAAATTAAATCATAACAGCTTTAATAGATAATTATTAAGTAGAACAATGTCTGATAGGCAAAAAAGAGATGGCCATCTGTAGGAGGGTGAAGATTTTGCTCACCATGAAGGTTAACCTAGCCAAGGTTTGGGCTTCTTTAAGATGCACATTTATCAAGGGTCGAATTTTGAATTCATGTGATTTTTTTAAAACTCCCATAAACTTGAAATTCGAAAAATATAATTTTTTAAACTCGGGTGAATAGGATCGACCCGATAACTTGAATAAAAAAACTTGTCAGGGAGGCTGCAAACAACTCCAAATTGATCCCTGGACGTCTCCCATTGACTTGAACAGCAATTCGGCAGGTTATAGTCGATTTTGAGTTCTGAAAGCGCCAGTGTATGATAAATCTCCAAAATTTTTAACCATGAAAAAACTAGAAAATTCAAATTTGAATTTTCATTTCAACCCTTGATAAATCTGCCTCTAAGAGTTGAGAGGGGAAGATGTTTACCTTTCCAGGTTACAGTGATCCCTAGGAGTATTGTACTTGACAAAGGGTGTCAGTTGTGCCTAGTATTTAAAATGGTGAGGCACCATGTGTGGTATCTCGTTGGACCCCACTTGGTTGTTATTATCTATAACCTCAAAAACATATAGTAAATTGAACTGTCTACTGATGAAAATGTCAATAGTGAGTATAAACATAACAGGGACCTTAGACTGTAAGCTTCACTGGAGAAAGGACTAATGTGAATGATATACACTATACTACTAAAGAGCAATATTAAAAAATAATATATGGGTTATATTTGTATTGCTGTAGCTCAAGGTTAATTCAAATCATCTTTACATTTTTAATCTATACACATTAATTTGACATTTTTTTTATTCAGATGATACATACAAAATACATACAAAATACATACAAAATGTCAAAGAAGTAATATGTTTGCAAATCGGTCTGATTTTTCAGAGCACTCTGTCCTGAAAATCTGCTAGGAAATCTCTGTCACCTCCGTAATGACAGAAATTTCTCAACAAAGCATTAGAATGTACAATACAACCAAAGCCATTACACATTCTGGGGGGTAGGTAAAACAATTAAAGCGGTGTACAAAACCTGTGTGACTTTGCAGCTGTGCTAATCTTCTATATGTTCTCCACTGGCTTGCTGCTCTCTATAATAATTAGGAACCTAGTGCTTTAAAATGATATAGGTTTACCAGAGAATCATTATACAAAAATACTGACCATTTGTCTTCAAAACCCAGAGTACTATAAGTGTCATTTGGATTGTGGTTGAGATTTATTCCTTCTGCTGTCTACAAAAAGAGAGGTTATTGATTGATTGGCGCATCTTGTTTGCATATACATTTCCAGCCAAACAGCAGCAGCATTGCAATAAATAAGTAAAAAGAAATTTGTAAAGCACAGTAAATGTGACTGTGTTCTTTATGGGCTCTCAAACGTTTCCCTAACGTCCATCAATTGTGTGTCAGTGATTGATTATGATGGGGGGGTGTGGAGGAGGCCTGCCAGAAGCAACTACTTACATTTTGTCCATTAATATATATATATATATATATATATATATATATATATACATATATATATTAAAAGATACTGGGCCTGATCCATAATCCAGAATGTACAGAACGCAGAGTGGATGTGGAGCAAAGCCATGAATTGCTTGGGATGTACTGAAAATGTTTTCTAGGGAAAGAATCTTAACATTCCCTAATGCATTTCATAGGGGAACCAAAACTCAAGACTTGTCATTAGTTTAATGCAGATAATGACATCATCCACAATGTCCTATGTTCATTATCTGTAGATTTGTCAGTTAGTAAATAGGTGATAATGCACTGAAATATAATAATGATTCATGTTAAAACAGGGTAACAAGGAAATGTGAGCGTGGCTAACCCAGTGTTTGCCAAACTATAGAGCTGACCCTACAGGGTGCCTGGAGCAGTGACAGGGGGTCTTCAGCTTAAAGGGCAATTACAGTAGGTTTAGATCTTGGAGTAACAGAGATTTGTCCTCCTAGATACCCCTGAAGGCTTAGCTAGAATGTTAAGTAGGGTGGGATTCCCAGTATTCTCTGGGTTAAGGAGAGCTGTGAACAAAGGTTGGTCTTTTAGGTCTAACCGAACAATAATATGTTTTATTGATACCTAACCTCCATAAATATGGTTATTCAATGTTCTATCAATCAAACCAGGGCTTATACTGTATATAAGCAAAGCTAACTTTTTCACTTAAAAAGAATGGTCTCCTTTTGCAAAGTTCTACCATAGTCCTATTAAAAGAAACATTTTTCCCATTGAAATATTTATAGAGAAATCTATAATTCTCATGATATTTACTATGACATAATATTTTTTACCTAATGTCAATCTGCAGATATTGACAGTGGGTTCCAGGATAAAAAGCTGTACTTTAAGTGCTACTTCGCATGCCTAGGCAGCACTTATTGAGCAGTATAGCTTTGATCCGTTTGACAGCGATGTAGAGCTGCACATGCACACTACCACTTACAGTTGAATTGAAATTGAATTGAAATTGAAATTCGAAGTAAAAAACAAAATCAAATGTGAAGCTATTTTGTGTACTTTCACTATCAAATAGGCCAAAATTTGATTTGAATCTGAAAAAAATTCAACTATTCGAATATCAAAATTTATCATGTATTGTCTCTTTAAAACTTCGACCATCCATCATCTAAAACCTGCCGAATTGCTGTTTTAGGGGGGACCTCCTAGAACCTATTTGGAGTTTTTTGGGGCAAATACTTTGTTTAGAATTCGATCAAATGCGCTAAAACTTCACTTCAAAAAAACTCCCATTACTTTGAAATTTGACCCTTGATAAATCTGCCCCTAAGTCTACTAGAAAGTCATGTAAACATTAAAAAAAAAAAAAAATAGGTTTTTTTCATTTCCAATAAGGATTAATCATATCTTAGTTTGGATCAAGTGCAAGGTACTGTTTTATTATTACAGAAAAAAGGAAATAATGTTTAAAAATTTGAATTAGTTCTTTAAAATGGAGGCTCTGGGAGACAGCCTTTTCATAATTCTGAGCTTTTTGAAAAACAGGTAACGGAAATGGGTCCCATGCCTGTATTTGTAAATATGAGTAGGAGATGCCATACTGATTCTAATGCAGAGACCCTCAATAAAAAGCAATGCCACTAGAGCTTTAAATCACGGTGCTGCTTCTCCTACTGATTGCTATGGCCACTAGCGATGGGCGAATTTGCGCCGTTTCGCTTCGCCGAAAAAAACGCCGAAATTCGCAAAACGGCGCCTTTTTTTTTACGCAGACGCCCATTTTTGACGCCGGCGCCCGTTTTTGCCGCGAATTGGTGATGGGCGAACTTTGTGCGATTCGCCGCCAGCGAATAAATTCGCAAAACGCCCGCGAAAATTCGCGGCAAAAACGGGCGCCGGCGTCAAAAATGGGCGTCTGCGTAAAAAAAAAGGCGCCGTTTTGCGAATTTCGGCGTTTTTTTCAGCGAAGCGAAACGGCGCCTTTTTTTTTATGCAGACGCCCATTTTTGACGCCGGCGCCCGTTTTTGCCGCAAATTTTCGCGGGCGTTTTGCGAATTTATTCGCTGGCGGCGAATCGCACAAAGTTCGCCCATCACCAATGGCCACTCATTTGTGAGCAGGATAATATTTATATTATAAAAGTAGACCACTAAAAAGGTAAAACGGAGATACATGGAAATCTTATATTCTTTAATCAAAATGTTTTGGCTGTCTATCCTTTCATGATTTCAAAATGCACAAAATTGAATTAACATTAAAAAAACTTTAATTTATTACACACACAAATACAATTAATCAGTGACTGGCCAGTCTACCAATAAAACAATTAAATAGTGAATAAATAAGTACAATAATAAGGATACCCTTAAAATTCATATACTGCTGACGTGAATTACCATACAATTCATATAATTCAATGTAGAACCATTCCTAATTAATATAAGATTAAAAAGTTCAATCAATTCAGCAAACCAATTTTTATTTCAAACACATCCCATATTGAATAGAGTTTTCTATAACATCCGTAGCCCAAACAGAGCGGATTACAAAGTGCACTCCCAAATCCAGTTAATATTGACCAATAGTTGTCAAATTCTGGAGGTTGGCTCACGAGAGTTCAAGTTCAACAACCTCTCCAATTACCACAATTAATTAATTCATTAGGTTCTATATTGCATTATATGAATTGTGTGGTAATTAAGGTCAGCAGTATATGAATTTTAAGGGTCTCCTTATTATTTCACTTATTTATTCACTGTTTAATTGTTTTAAAAATTGCTAGACTGATTAATTGTATTTGTGTGTGTACTAAAACTAAAGGTTTTTTTAATTTTAATTCCACTTTGTGTGTTTTGCAAGCTTGATATAGCTTAGAATATTTTTCAGTTGGTTTGGAGCCAGCAACACGTGGAATTGAAATATTTGATATAATACTGAAAAATGGTTTTACTATTACTGTCTTTCTTGATTTCACTTTTATCGGCCAGCAGCATGGCTTTCTGTTGCTTCTCTGTGATTCATAGGCAGCAGTAAATGGTTTATGTGACCAATTGAGGCACTGTAAACAAGAGATCCCCACCCCCGACTGACAATTCTCCTGTGCTGGTTAATATAAATAGACATGTAGTGAAATTAAGTTCTGCCTAATCTCTACAAGTATATGGAAATTTCAGCAAGAGCAACAAATTATTCTTTTAATGAAGCCTTTGAAAGGAAACATCCTTTTTTATAGAACAACATACACACAATATAGAATTGTATTTAATGACAGCTGTGTTTAAGCTATGCTACTATATCTTGTTTATGCTTGAAAGTGTGTGTACCAGCAGCACCAGTATTCCATCTACTGTATGTCTCACTTTGCCTACGGCACATTTATTTGTCAAACAATAACAAATTTTAATTTTCAGAGATAAAAGGCCAGGCACATTTTTGGCTGCTTTAAAAGTGCTGAATTTTAGAATTGTTCCTCAATTATGCCCTATATGATAATAGCTCTCCCCATTGAATTCAAGACCTAGTTGTTTGTTGCATGATGTGGCAATTTCTATATTTTCATCAGATGGCCATATATAGAAGAGGACATCCAGTAGCACACTTAAGTTGATGAAAAAAATCTTTTGTGATTTATTTAGCCCATATACAGTACATACAAAACAAGGACACCATTTTGGGCCCTCCTGGACCCTTTATCAAGCCTAATTTGAATGCTTCCATTAGAAAAATATATAGGGTGCTGTGAGGGTCTCGCTACAAACTTCTTCCCTTCCTAGTGGAAATAATTTATTAAAATATAGTGTTTATTCATTAACATATGGAAATTAACAGTCCAATTATTAGTCCATATCCATATTAGTCCTTGGCCATATATAGGCTTCTAATTATTGGAATCATTTTTTCGTATCCACAGACATCATTTCTGGTACATTGTACAATGATATTCTTGAAATTTCTGTGCTTCCTACTTTGTTTAGGAAAGCCCTTTCATTCTTTAGTACCATGATGCCCCTTTAAACATACCAAAGTCTATAAGAAATTTGATTCAAGAGATGGGGGTGAAAAAAATTAACTGATCCCTGGGCCCTGACCTCAACCCAATTGTACACCCGTGGGATCAACTGATACATTAATGCAAGTCAGGCCTGATCGCCAGTACACACCTTCTTATGTATGAATGGAAACAAATCCAGCAACAATTTTACAATATCTAGTCTAGTGGATCAACTCATATTAATATCCTTGGTTTGGAATAATATCTTAGCTAGTCAGGTATCCATATACTATTGTCTATATAGTATATAAAACTAATGCTTATAACATTATAACTATAATTATATCCTGTTGATTTTTTTTAAATAAAAATGCAAAACATTTAACTATAAATGTCATCCTTATCTGCCCTTTGACTGCATTTCACCATTTACAAATTAATATACAGGTATATACTCTTACTAGTACAAAACGAGTTAAAGCTGAGTCAGTCGTAGATCAGCTTGCTGCTATCTCTAGTGATGAATGGGTTAAAGCTGAGCATCAACAGAATAGTAGTCTTTGCAAGTGAATGTGAAAAGTCAGATCCAATGTATTAAAGCTGAGAGCCAATTGCAGATCCACTAGCTATTCTGTTTGGCACTGAATGTGTTAAAGCTGAAAGCCAATGGCAGATAAAGTAGCTGATTGAAAGCCAACTGTAGATCAGATAGCTATTCTCTTATTTACTAAATTTGTAAGGCTGGTGGCACATGGTAAGATTCGGGGGAGATTAGTCGCCCCAGCGACAAATCTCTTCTTCAGGCAACTAATCTCCCGCAACGCGTTCCTGCCGGCAAGAATGTGAATCGCCAGCGGGATGGCTTACTTATTGCTTCCTTTTCTGCAGGTGCCCGAAGTTGCCTCTCAAGGAAACTTTGGGCGACCCCGGAAAACCAAAATGCTACGCATGCCATCCCACCGGTGATTTGTCTCCCCCGAATCTTACTGTGTGCCACCAGCCTTAAAGCTCAGAGTCAACTGCTGATAAGATGCCTTCTCTGGCAGCGTGTGATAAGACTCAGTCCATAGCAGATCAACTAACTGCTGTCTCTGGTGTGGAATGTGTTAATGCCGAGTACCAATGGTAGATAAGCTGCTCTTTCTTGTATCAAATGTGTTAAAACTGGGAATCCTGTATGTGTTCAGCCTTGAGAAAACAAATCTCAGCTATCTAATTGCTGCCAGCTCACAAACTACCCAGGAAAGCCAGCCAAGTGCTGCAAAATTTCTAAGCAACATTTTTCATTCAACTTGAACCAGCTCATCACTACTAGGATTTATCATAACGTTTCATTAGCCAAGATAAACAGAACTGCACTCTCATGGCTCTGTTTTCACATGTTGTTAGCTGAAGAGCATTGATTATTGCTGAAGCACTGGAATATTGCCTTGTCCGTAATGCCCAGCAGTGCCAGCACAGAATAATGAATAGGAAGCAGCTTACAGTGAGGATAATTGTAGGGACAGTGACTTGAACACACACAACAATCATTGTTCTGCTAAAGGCTAGGCCACACTGGGCTGAATCTCAGCCTTTACACTGGAATTCTCTCTCTTCTGTGCATGTGCATCAGCACACGGAGCTGGCTTTGGAACCAAAATGCATACTCACCTATTTTAGTGCCGGAGTCCACTACATCTGCCTGCACCTGGGCCAATGCAATGGGTGCAGGCACAGAAAAGAGCTGATTCCAGCACAAGATTTTTTTAATTTAGAAAATCACTCTACATTAAATAATTAACATATCATAAACAGTTCACAAATCACGACAAAAATAGTCAAAAATCCCAGAAACCATCATAACCCTTCAGGTAGTACAGTCTATCCCTCTGTCCTTTGTCAGCTTTCTATCAATTCAATGGCCAGTTAACAAAGTCCTGTTTCAGTCCATTTGGCCATTTTGGCCACCACCAACCCAAACCAACATCAAGAAAAGTCTTTTCCAGGCCCAACCATCTCCAGTTGCCCCCTCAACAAAATATAACAAAAGGCATATAAATAAGGAACCAACAAAGATCAAATTCTAGCATAGGGGCCGATCCCTGGCCTGTGTTTATTCTGCAAACAGTATTTCTGTGTCTAAGGAAGTAAGGGCCATCCATAGAAAGTAATATGGGATAATAATATCAATTAAATCATTATTTTAGAATGTATTTTAAAATGTATTATCTGGATTGCTAAGGGGTTATGAAATAAAAGGCAAAATGTTTAGTTCCAGCTACCCATAGCATCCAACTGGCAAAAATAAACGTCACCTGTTTTTGCTTTGTGCTACTAAAACTTTGGAACTTTACTATATTACTCAATCCACACAACCACACGTGAATATAACTACCTTGTTTGCAAGCAGCTGATGGCAAAAAAATTGGTTGAAAGATACTTATTTGAGGATCGACTACAATGGATTGAACACAAAAATAATCTTTTGCAGATAAATTTCAACATATGAATTAAAAAAAAAATAGTTCTGTGAACACTGTGAAGACTACATGATACCCCTCTAGTGGGCAACATTTTCTGCAAAGACTTGTATACATCTGAGGCTGCTCAAGTGCTATATAATTAGCAAAGCCCACTAAAATACCTCTAACCATTCTGTTCTCTCCGGCACCACCGTAGCAACAGAACTAGAGTAAATTAACTGTGCCGGCTGTGCTTTGGTTACAGGACAGGGAGAGAAAGCATTTCTCTAGCAATGTATGTTTATTTTTCCTAATTTCAAGCAGGAGTCCCCATTCTTCTGGAACCAAGAATGCAGGATGTTTAACAGAACTGTCATCAAGTGACAACTGTTCAACGAGTCAGATCCAGTGCCAAGAATTATAGTAAATCCCACTGGCATCAGTTATTCAACAACTCTAATGTAACATATGCTGCATTATTAAATACACAATCATTAAAGCCGTAGCCTAGACAGTGAAGTCTACAGAATGTACGGTATTGTAGCCTTGTCTTACACAGAATGAACATGCATGAAGTTATCTCCATGCTCTCTGCAGTGGCAGATCTATTTAAAAAGTTGCAGAAAAAAGTTGCAGAAACGCAGCAGTGTCCCAAGGCAAGAGATGTGTGAAACTATTTATTAGGTCTACGTTTAAACCAAATGTGATGCACTTCAGCAACATGAAGCATTTTATTAAATCCAAACATGATGCAAACTACCAGTGTCAGACTGGCCCACCGGGATACTAGGAAAACTCCTGGTGGGCCCAGGTGTCAGTGGTCCTCTTGCTTCTAAATATTTGGCCTATTTCATGGTCATTTCCTTTTTCTTTATGGGAAGTATAGTAAGTAGATATAAAAAAACAAGGAGAATAAAGAGGTTAATTGAGGAAAGGAGAATAGTTTGGAAAGTGGGTCCACAGTCTAAGGTTTTCTGATGGGCCCCTGCCATCCCAGTCCGACGCTGCAAACTACTGTACAAATGGCTTCAGTAGAGACAGACAGCTATCATGTACTAATTCATAACAGCAACAGTAGGTGCTGCGGCTATAGGTGTTCTGTACCATCTAAGGGGTATATTTATCAAAAAGTGAAGTAAAGATTACCAAAGTCCTCTAGAGTGAAATTCCACCACTCATCATTCATTTCTATGGGATTTTAAAAGGCCTATTTATCAAAGGATGAACTTTCACTTTCTCCCATTGATAAATACTCTTTTAAAAATTCCATGGAAATAAATGGAGAGAGGCGGAATTTCACTGTAGCGGACTGTAGCGATCTCTAACTTCACTCTTTGATAAATATACCCCTTCAGTGTCGGACTGGCCCGGCGGGACCCCGGGAAAAAACCCGGTGGGCCCCGACCCACATGGGCCCCCGCCGGGCCAGACCCCCTCTCCTGTTGCTCGTTTTTTTTTTTTTTCAAAAAGGATCTTAGCGACGGGCATGCACGCAGATGGGGCGTCTTGTGCACATATACGCCGGGGGCGCCATGTGCGCCAAGGGAATGGCGCACAGCAGAGCACAGCGCCGCACGGTGCGCACAGCAGGGGGACGGGGGGCCTGTAGGGGGCCCTGGACTACAGTCCCGGTGGGCCCCGGGCCCCCCAGTCCGACCCTGTACCCCTTAGAGTCATAATAGTGTTGGTTTGACTTGTGCTGAGTTATCCAGCCACATTGGGGTCATCTTTAGTAAGGGTATAGCTTTTGGTTTTACAACAAAATTATTTAGCTTGCTAAGTGTACACCTAGGGAAAGATGAGAGGACACCCATAAGGTACTCTATTCTCCATTGCAGAGTCTCCTGCTTCTGTAAGGGCCAAAAATTTTCTGGAAATTAAATACTGGCCTTTTTATCTAAACAATACATTAAATTAATATTTTTACAACTCATTGTTTACATAGCTCTGACAAATCCACACCACTTTACATCACTATATACATCATTTGTATCAGTCCATTCCCCACTGGAGCTTATAATCTAAGTCTCTATCACATTTAGGCACACACGCTATGTTCATTTTTATGAGAAAATAATAAACTTTCCTGTATGTATTTGAAGCATGGGAGAAAACTGAAATACCTAGAATAAATAAACATTAGCACAGGGAAAATGTACAAACTCACTGGAAATAATGTTCTGGTTGAAATCATTCCCAACCCCAATGGTGCCAGACTGCAGCGCTATCTATTGCACCACCATACATCACATATCATTTTTATCAGCCAAGTATCTTACATATTTCGGACACCCAGGTGAGCTTAATTCCCAATTTACTTATCACTGATGTACTGTAAATATAATTATTCATCATAAGACTTTGCATGCACACAGAATGTCCCAGACAAAATGACAGACGTGTGTGCACAATCCTGGTCCTACATTTTAAAAGCTGAACTCACCGAGTCTGAGCTGGGTTAAAGACACAGAAGGCAAAAGCAAACTTTGTGGTTAGCTTGAAATGTTCAGCTTTTAAAATGTGTCTCACTTTCATTTCATTCTGTTGCAGTTCTGTTTGATCAGCAATTTCTTGGCAAACTTTAAGTCCCGGGTTTCAGCACAAGCATAATAAATGCACCAGAGACAGTGTTTTAATAAGTTAATTTGTTATGGGTGTTTTGTATATGTAAGATATTTGACTTTTGGCACTTTGTGTTGGAACTCATATTTAAAGGAATAGCATGGTCCAAAATATAAAGTAAAAAATTTCGGATATTGCCCCAGTTCCCAAGGCACCACTTATATATGCATTACAAAAATTATATCCCATAGCTCAAAGTCCATAAAAATCCGGCTTTATTCAATTCACATGATAAAATTTTTATTTACTGACCCCTAAATGGTCCACCTTACGCATTTTGAACCTACCGGTACTTAGTCATAGGTGATAATGTCACATTATCACATCATCACCTATGAATTCAGATACACTTCAGTTCATAAACTAGCCCTCTTGTATCTCCAGATTGGTCTGAGAATTATTCCAGTATTCAAAAAGTTCTGAAAACAGGTATGCCCTTTGCCACTGTTTAAGCAAACAATTTTTATTTATTTACTGATTACCTTTTATTGTTCTGTAATAAAACAGTTCTTTACAGTGGTATAATTAGAGTGGACCGGGCCCCCCGCCTCCACCCCACCCACATAGTTACATAGTTAAATCGGGTTGAAAAAAGACAAAGTACATCAAGTTTAACCCCTCCAAACAAAAACCCAAATCCCAACCCACATCCTGCAACTGTAATCAATAGTATAAGTATTTTAGTTACGGTAGGTATTTACATTGCACATTTTAAAATGAGTACTCATTACCCATTCTGCTAATTAATATGGGAGCTGCACCTTTTGCTATCATACAAATTACAATTATTTCAACAAATGGATCACATGATGAAGACAATTAAAATCACAAAGTAAATGGAAATGGTATTTGATGAGGAGTTATTTAGGGTGAGTGAAGTATTAGCAACTGATATACAGGGAGCTGAATGATAATTAATTTTTTAAGGAACTAAATCTTTGGTTAATCTTAATCTGTGTAGGTGTCTTGATATTTGCAACAGGTTTCATAGTTGAAGAATATTTAGGTAAAACATCATATATTTTTCATTAACACTAGATACAGAATTAAGTTTTTCCTAGTTTATCTAATGTAATGTGCATGTATACAAACAGGGGTAAGGTTATTTTAGTAACTGAGTCACACAAAAAAATCATTGAAGTTTGCAGAGAGAACCAACTACAAAGGCCAATTATAATCTCTGTTTATAGTTGTGTTGGACATGACTTCAGATTAATGCGCACAAGTGGAAATAATGAAAAGAAGCTAATTCTGTTTATGAACTGAGCCCAGAGGCTAAACCAATATAGTTAGGGGGGCTGTGATGGGCTGTCATATCCCTAAGAAGTGGTGAGAAACATAACGTATGCATCAAAGGCCTGAGCTTGTGGCAACTTATCCAGAAAATGTAACTCTTTTGCTGCTTTCGAGGTTGTACTTTACTGCAATCCAAAATCCGGTAATTTAAGCAGCTGCACACGCCTCTCCTGAGATGCAGTAATATCTTACAACGAGAATCATCTTTTAATTCTACAATGTTCAGGAAGTTTGACACTTTTCCGTTTAATCGGTCATGGTATAGGCCTGTTGAGCCATTGACAGTTATTTTTGAATAAAATGGAACATTTTTTTAAAGAGATACATTAATCCAATGGTTTCAGTTTTTTCAAAGCCATAATCATATCAGTAGCAATATTATATTGTGACAGTTATATTAAAAGTTCACTAACTGCTGCAGGCAGGCACTAGTCTCAACAATGCCAGGTTTTTTTACTTTCACTGGAGTCATACTGATGCATTTGGCATCTCAGGAAACCTCTACTCATACAAGAACTTTTGAAATAGTATATTAACTTAAGAGTAGAAAATGAGTTGCACCATGCTACAAACTACCAAGACTTTCATGACTCCAACAGTAGGACAACTTTATAGCTTAATGCATATTTATATCTTTTTATTCAGTGGTGTCTTATCTTTTTACTCTTAAAATAATAGATACAAGGCATTACTGACATTTAGATGACACCCTGATGGTTATGTGTAGGATCCATCATAGAAAAGCAGTACATAAAATGGGGAGTTTAGCTGATTATCCTTAGAACACTAATTTGCTAACAGGTACAACAAGCTTCCGTGCTGTACAAAAAACACGTCAATCAATCATTTGGTGTTAACCAATTTTTTTTTAACTGTCAGTTGGTAACTGTGGGTTACTTCATCTGAATTACTAACAGTAGATTTTAGAATATTAAATTATATTACCAATCCAAAATTCATTTTTCTAAGAATAATACTGGATTAAATATTATATGCTATGGTGTTATAATGTATATAAACATGCACAAGAGAGTATTGGATATTGTGTGACTATCTGGGCATGAAGGTTTAAGAGGAAGAATAATCTGGCAATAGGGAAGCTGGTTGTCCCAACTTGAAAGATCCATTCCAAGTGGAATTTCCAATAGAATATATTTACATATTGCTACTTTGATTGCAAAAGATTGGTTATAAGCAGACTGAAGGAGGTGGGAGGAAAGCAAAATCGAGGATTTAGGTGTAAAGTATGAATGGTAAGAGAGAACTTTGCTAATACATGATTTAAATATCTCACTGGTGTAAATAGAAATGCCTGATATTTTTAATTAGTCTTCATAATAGAAACTTATCCTGTCTGACTTGCAGTGTAAAACAATATCTGTGCCGGATTACTAAAGAATCATTCATGGGCGCTTGCAGGGAAAACAATATATTCTCTTTCTACTGTGGGGAAGGTTGCAGGGGTTGCATTGGAAGACTTAGACTTCTCTGATGCACATATACAAGCTAAACATTGTCATCTCTCATTGGTGTCTCCTATGGGGGGTTTATTTGAATACAGTGCAGGGAATAGTTGTCTGAGTCTCTCGTAGGACAGAATGCTAAAGCTTGACAGTTCCTGTCTTTGTACAATGAGAAAGAATCAATACTTGTGGACTGCGGCAGTGCCCTCAGTATAGAACAAACATGCAGTAGCTGACATATTTCTAGGTTCTCTGTGGCAGGGGCACTCGTCTGATCTGTATCCCAAAGCGGCCTTCTCTATTCATTTCCACCCTTATCCTACCCCCTCCTTCTGCCCTGTGATGTCTATAGCACGTTGCTGAGGTACAGAGAGACATATGCCCTAGCCTAAAGCAAGATGTCACTCAATAAATCACACCTATCACAAGGATACATGAACACTAAGCTCTGGGGTTCTTCAAAAGGGATCAGAAGGACAAAGTGCAGAAGAGATGCTGGTAATTATAACCAAACTACTGGATTCACTCAAGACAATGACTCGAAGGCATTTAAAATAATACTAAGGAAAAGATTTTCTTTAAGAGATTGTCTGTTTCTTTAAGACTGATTGCCTGGCAGAACAGATAAAACTGCACACACCCATAGATGCGATTCGCCGGCACTGTTTCACAAATATTTCGCCGTTTTACAAATTTCGCTGCAAATTCGCAAATTATTTGGCGAAACGCCACAGATTCGCCCATCACTAACAAGAGATCCTTTTTTTTTTTTTTACAAGATTTTGGCAGAAACAGCACCTCCTCAGTGCATGGATGCCTACATGTCATACCTTCTGGCTTAGAAATGTCTATAGCAATGCTCCATTGTATCATCATTAGTATTTATTTATTTTGACACCACACTTCTGTTTATAAAAATCAAAATAAATGTGGATAGGTAGGCATACTATAGTTTCCTCCCATAGCTAAAAAGCAAGTGTTTTCTTACTAAACTAACCCATGTGCATGCCAGGAATAGGGACTAGAGTGGGACTTGCGTGACTGATTAGGTGCCCTTAGTAATGCTCTGAATAATATTTTGGAGCTATAAAGGATAAAGACAGATAGCACAGGTCAGTGCTAGGATAACAACAGATACTATATAAACAGATAAAGGTAAAAAAAACTATTACAAAATGGGTCAGGGGTCTGTGATTTGCATCCTTTTTGTGCTCCCAACATCAGTACTAACACATCTCAGTTAAGTTTTCATATCCCTTTGGTTTAATTAGTTGTAATCGCTCAACTGCACTGCCTAGGGTCCCTGACTGTCATTGCTCAACTGCACTGCTAGGGTGAGTCCCCTGTAATCTATTTCATAGACCCAAGGCCAAAAGATATCCAATTTATCCAGTATAACCTTCAACATCTAAAGTGGAAATACATCTTTGCATGTAACCAGCTCAAGGCTTACTATGCCAATGGTTTTCCATGAAAATATATGCTGTGGAACTGCTTTAGCTGACAGCATTGTGGGTCCTACAAACAGTACGAGATAATGCTAAAAGTTATTCCCATACAAACCTTTATATGTCGCCTGCAGCACCAACTAGCCTTTGGCACTGTTCTGGCACAAATTAGTCAGTGGCAAAATCAAGTAAATGCAATTAATATTTTTTAACCTAATGTAAAATAAATTTTAACAGCAATAATTTGTAAATGAAACATCTCCCATCTCATTTGAATAAGTTTACATAACTCTACAGCACACTTTTCTTATCATTTATATAGCACCCATATATTCCTCAGTACATTGCAGAGATTAATGTGAATCTTTAATTCCTGCTCTGCAGTTTCATTAACTATTTTGTCACAAAAAATGGTTTGCGATTGTGAGATTTTATTACATACACTGTAAAATTCGCAATGGTTATCTTTACAAAGGCAACATTTTTCACTTTGCGAACATTTATTTGCATTGCGAATGAATTGCGAATGATTTTTGCGAATCAACCAATATTACATTCCCCCCCCACGTATTAACTTGTAATACAATTACATTCATACATTCTTGTTGTGCTTTTTTTTAGTTTATGTATTTTTCTTTCTACTTTTAATCTTACCACTCTAAAGGTTTAGGGTTTTCAAGATTTTTTTTGTTTCTTTTGTCAATCAGTATAATATTTTGGAAACATCCCTTTCATAAACCCTTTAGCATACAGTATATCACATGGTTGTATTTGCTTTGGAAATCAGCACTAGGTCTGTTGTTTTCTCTCATTTATTTTCCAGTGCATGTGCCATTAGCCAACTTGGCATGGAACTAAGCAGAGGACAGCTTTTGTATAACATACTTTTGATTCCTGACTGTTTCTTGTTACCCCCTTCCCTGCTGTTTGAGCCCAATCCATTGAAATTAAATTAGGCACAGACAAGATGCTTGGAAATCACAAACACAAACAAAAAAGACAACAAATAAAAAGCTAGCCCATTCCATGTTTGAAGAATGCAGTGCAACTATGGGTAGCTCAGAATGCAGTTTGTGTTTATAAGCTTGAAACAGTTTGGTATTCTCAAATAACTCCCTGTACTTTAAATAATTTGTTGTTTGTATTTGGTTGGACAAATTGTTCTCTAAGAAATTAAAAACCTTTTAAAGTACAGTATATTCACTAACACAAATGTTCTTTCTTTAACACACATATTCTGTTTTGCTTTCTCCGTGCAACCACACATACTTCACATCATTTCTGATTTTATCTTGCTATTTTTGTGTTGCAGAACTGTTGTCATCCAGTTGTATGTATTTGTGTTGTCCTTCAGCCCATGTGACTTTCCTGTGTGTTTATTAGAACAGTTACCTCAACTGAATATAACATGCCCATTATGGACACTGGCTCTACTAATTGTTTAGTGTTCAGCAAGAGTTATTTCTAAATAACTAAATGCAACTGATCAGCTCTCATTTAAAGTCCAGTCCTGACACTTGGGTTGTATTTTACCAGCTTATGCGATTGATGCCATAATAAAAAAAGAAACCCATCAACATAGTAAGTCAAATATTTTTTTTCAGAAAGGGTGTTAACACCAGTAAACTAGTCCTTTAGCACTGGTGAAGAATGACATCCCAATGCTGAAGTGTCCTTAAACTTTCGACTACAAATGTTTAAAAAGGCATTGGCAAAAGTTCCAAACACCAAAGTTCTGCATAGGCATGTGAATTAAAAATGCCTTTCTATACTTTAAAAACTCTATGTGCCTGTAATTGCCTGTACCTACCTGACAGTTAAAACTTAATCTACCGTAACTTTGAATTAATGTATAGCAATTTGGTATTCTTTACATCGGCATGTTTTGCTGCTGTAAGGTAGCCAGCACAAACAATTACTCCCTCAGCAGCAGAGGATTTCATCTGATTGACAGCTAGACCCAGCATTACTGATCATGATTGCAAATGCCTAGTGTACTTTTGGGGAGCAAATGAGTGTTTTCTGTATTCATGCCATATGTTTTTGAAACCCTGGAGAATCAACACAGAATGACCTGATATTATAACAAGAGATCTTTTATTACATTCAGACAAGTACAATGTAGTAAGAGTCAACATTCCTGAGTTAGTATGACCCAATGGTAGTGATCACTCTCACTGTGGAATTCTGAGAGCTCTCCTTGGAGAGACAATTATCACTGCCAGGCAAGACTAAATAAATGTATTTATTTGCTAACACATACAGTTGTCTCCTACACAATTTCTAGGTATTTTGCTTTAACCAATAAGGTGTCTGCTGTTGCTTGACTATAGTTATACAAGCTCAAACACTGACCACAGGTCAGTGGTTTTTTAATTGTTTTTACATATCCACACACACAAATTCACATAACAATTCATTGTATCAGAAAGCCAAAATCAAATAGATAGATCACAAATAGATACAGATAGATAGAACTAGTCACAGTTCAATGCTGCTATGTTTAGAAGCAGGAGTTTCACAAATGAAAGTGTTTTAACCATATGTGCCATGTTTTAAAAACTGAAGGTGCATTAGGTGCGACATGTATAAAATATTTCTGAACATTATAGAATAGTAGATGAACTAATCCTCAAACAAACTAATATCAGGGGGCATAATTAGTTGGTTATTAAGCTAATGACACATGTGGTGAAACCTACCAGGCTTTATGCCAATGGTATCACTACACAAACAATATGGATTTTAACTGGTAACAGTGTGCATGTGCATTTTTGGTCTGAAATCAGAGACAATGGAGCCTGTATGGGCAGAGAGAGGGCATGACTGGATGGCAAGGGGGGACAGAAAAACTGACGGGTCACAGGAAGTGGTAATAGAATGGCAGAGGTAGGGGATTGGGAAAGAGCAGGAGAATAGTACTTCCCTTTCCTACCCGTAACAGTGGGAGATAAACAGGACAGAAGCCCACCCCCTCCCTATTTTTGGGCAATAGGGAGTTCCTAACGTTAAGTAGTCAGGAAATTGGTTGCAGGGGTGGTGCTTCCAGGAATAAAGGGGTGAGTAAGTGGGGTAGATAATTGTCACAGTTTTTTGCGGTGGTCCTGGGAAATCAGGGAGTTAAAGGTGGAACTATGATAGGTTCTGGAGAGATGGAGGAACACTATATAATGGACAAACTCAGGCATGGGGTTCCCTGGTGGCAAAAGGAAAAATACAATTTTGTCGATGTACTGTGGTACTAGGTAAACAAAAGTCATGAGGGGTGCAGCGGTACAGAGGCACAATGTGCAGGATGGTAATCCCATGACCATCTGCCCATAGAAAATCAGGACAGGTTAGGAATAGGCAGGGTTATAAAACTGATCTGGAATATTATGGATGTTAAAAATGTCAATTGCGTTGTGTAAATGGTTAATAATTCCTACAGTTAATCGGTGGTTGAATGTTTTGAATGTGTAAAAGTTAATAAAGAAGCTGCAGCTATAATTATCCAACAAAAATGTGGTGTTGTCTGTATTTATTGGGAGAGAGTCTTTGGGGTCAAGGTTGCAGCCTGGGAGAGAGATGATGGGTAAGTATAAGGTTCCCCCCACATTCCCTCCACTCCTGGCCTTTCACAGTCATGCCCAGTGACAGGTGGGTGCCACTGACGTCAGTGGCACAGTGAACAGGCATTACGTCTTCCTACTAGTGTTATTGCATCTTGTCTAATTTCTTCTTTAAATGTGGCTATTTATGAAAAACAAAATGTAGGGTAAAAACTATTGCATATTAAAAAATAAAATATTGTATTTTTTACACATACCCAGGAAATGTATAGTTGCAGGAGTTCACAACTAGTTTCAACTTAGTTTAATGAAAAAAATGTATTAAGGCATTAATGGCCTGTTTATTAGAGGCAAAAAAGCCACACAAGCAAAATATTTAAAAAAAGAACTTCTCAGAACAAAGAAATTGTTATGATTTTAGAAATCTAAACATTGATTTATTACCATCAAGCACACACAGCGCTTGCCTCAGAGGACAAATAGAAAAGGGCCAACTGCACTAGAGTTCCCTAGGCTTTGCTTGCAAGGCTGTATAACAAGCTGAATGATAATCCCTGCCAGATAGTGTAGCTGTTAAAATAAACAGTGAGCTAAAAGGCATAAAAAGCAGTTGGACTCAAGCCTCACCCAGCCAGAGAAATAAAGCTACAGCAGATGGGTGTCATAACAAGTCTGGTATTCAGAGAAGATTTTGGTTTGAAAATAACCACACTTACAACCCTACTCATAACCGCTGGCTGAACAAAACAGCTGTAAACACAGCCTTTGTGATCGGGATCTAAGAGCTTGAGCTAAAAGAGGAGAGAGAAAAAAAAGAAGATCCAAAGTGAAAGTATCTGATTCACCACAGAATCCTTATGTGTGCTTTGAATGAATTAGAATTTCTAGAGTGAGTAAAAATTTCTTCTACTTAGGCAAAAATCAGACGTAGGGACATTCCTGCGGCAATTGAACATAAGGAAGATACTTAAAAACTGCGACAAACTTCCCTCTATGAAGCAAAGCACACGAGCAACGGTCATACGATAGATCCTTTCTTATAAGAGCTGGCTACTGGATTTACTTGATGATGCTTGCATGTTGCCTGTAGATAACAGGCAGTACAATGTGGTTTGCAGCCTATGTGCTTATGAGACACACAGTCAGACAAAGTAGTTAATGAATGATTCCTTATAAAAGGCAAGCAGCTGATGTGGTACCTGAACTTTATAGTGTCACAGACAAGATCCAGACAGCTAGTGTCTGACACTGCCTCCTGCAGCTTACATGACGACAGAAAAGTTGTTCAGAGTGACATTAACATAAGTATAGGGCGATTAGAAGATTGGATAATCGGTGAAGTCTTGTAAACATTCACAGCTTGTATATTTACACACAGCATCTTTCTATGTGGATAATATGATCCATATCAAACAAGTCAAAATGCATAAAGGTTAACTTTTCTAATAATATACATTGGGGCAGATTCACTAAAGGCTGATAAAGTGAGTGTTATTTATAGCATGTATTAAAAATTATATCACTTCTTATATTTTTAGAATTAAAGATAAATAAACTAAAAGTTCACTTGTCTAACTTAAGAAGCAATATTTTTAAGTTCATTTTAGCTGAATTGTGTGCTATATTTTATGCATTATTTTGTGCGTTATTTTGTGCGATATTTTAAGGCATTTGCTATAGTCACACATTATTAGTGCAATTTATAGCACCTAAGACATTCGGGATGCCACTGGCAGAGTAGAAGTCTCTTTTTACAGTATTCTAGTCATTCCTTTCCCAGGGAAAGTAATATAATTCTATGATGTGTGTTCTGGATCTGCACAAGATATCACGAAAATGTGTTAGTTACTGTAGGTAAGGCACCAGTTCCTCATAAAGTTCTTTAATTGCTGTCCTACAGCTCCTCACTACATCTTCCTCTATTATTCCATATGATGTTGTTTAGTAACGCCTACTCCTGGGAGGTGTTAAATTTCACAGTAATTATTGCACTATTTTAAGCTTTTATCGCTTAAAAGATGTTAGTGAATAATGCGTTACGATTAATTCTATTCGATAAGTACTGCAATGCGATTAGAATACCACAAATATGCAGAATTAAAACTTGCGATATGTCTATTAGCACATGCGACAATACTTTGATCAATCATTCCTTAAATAATGCGTTTTAAATAACGCACAAAACTGTGTGTTAAGGTATAACGATTTCAAATCTAGATGTTTACCTCATGAAATTATTCACCAGCTTTAAAGTAAAAAAAGTGTAATCATTATATATTATTTACTATAGCAAATGATATGCTTTGTTCTGTTTGTTACATCACAAAACATCTGCTGCCTGCCACAGCACATTAACTTATTGTAGTGGTGAGATCTCCAAAGACCAGGATCTGATCAGGGATGCACCATGCAACTTGCCACTCCAGCTACTACGATACCAAGTAATATCAGTTTTTTCAATAGAGAATTATGTTAGTACTCTCATTAATAAGAGAACTAAAATGCAGAACAAGGATTCAAATAAAAGCCATATCTGGGTTTAAGTTTCCTGTTCTAAATTCTTGATGAACCTATTATCAAAGCCCTTTTATCCTTTATGTTTTACATTTACATTCTAGAAGCATTGGTACAGGCATTTTATTCCTTTAATTTATTGCTACCAAATGTTATCTACACACACCATATATGCAACCAATCAATCAACTTTGTAATATATATATATATATATATATATATATATATATATATATATATATATATATATATATATATATATACACATTGTGTTCTAATTTTCTATGACAAAATAGAAAATAAAACAAAACATGATAATACAGTATGCTGTACTGCTATACAGGGAATTCTTTATATTTTGTAACAAGTCTAGGGGTAAAAATTAGCATTTTCCGTCTCAAGGACCTTGAAACCTTTATGGTCTAAACAAAGCCTACAGAGAGTAGAGTCAAGGCATTTCACCTGCAAGGCCTTATTACATAAGGATCCCTTATAGTTATACGATGCTCTGGTGCATCAATTTATTTTAATCCCTTATAAATTAGTGATCAGTCCCAATGCACAGAGCCAGGGACACCTTTTTCTTGCCTGCTACTGGAGTTGTAGAAGCATAAATTTAACAGAAAGGCACAGAACTAATTGTAAATCACCCAGTGCTAGAGGACAGCAAGTACAAATCTATTTCTCGAAACAGACACACATCATTGTAGCCTGCATTGCACAGCACCATAGCAGTGTCAATTGTTGGTAACTAAAAAGCTTATGTATAGGCATATTGAACTGACTTTTGTAGTAAACCCCACATTGTTTATATATATTATTAACCACAAGCTTCCCACAAAGTATTTTCACAAATACCAAAAATGTTATTCGATAGGAAGGTCAGACTGTGAGAAAGGAGGATTTCTGCCTGGCAAAGCCAATTAAACCAATCAGTATGTGAGCTCTGTAGGGGAACACGTTAGTCTATATGCCTCGGAGATGTTTTCAGTAGCCCATATCACTGCTATTATCTGATATATATCTGATATATGAAAAAAGACTAATTCAAGTGTATAAGACATGTTTCTCATAATAGGTCAGGGATTAGTATGAGAATGTCAATGATGTGAAGGGGAGATTAGCCCCAGGTAACACTGAGCAAGACAATTACCTAATCTGCGGAGGAGAAAGCAGAATGAACACTGCAGAGCTGTCACCAGTAGCACAACCAGAGGACAGAGGTTAACAGTCAGCAGGGTGGGACCCGAATATCAGCAAAAAGTGCAGAGACCCCTGTAATGTAAGCTTTGTTAGGCAGCAACCTGAGGTACACAGTTCCGACTATTGAACTACACAGCATGATCTGGCAATAGCAGGGATTAGACAGATAAACAAAGATTTATTTTACTCCGTAGTCCACTGAAAAACCTTCAAGCATTCATTAAATTGCATGTTTTATATTGTGACACAGTCAAATATCCTCCACAAGTACTGTACATGCATCAGTGACTATATCTTACATCTCCTCCTTCTTTCTAGAAAGCCTAAAGAATTCTTATAGGGGAAGTAAAGGCAAACACAACATATATTGCTAAATATGTACTGTATATAAAAATAATATCAGGCATGCTTATATATTATATATGTATCACTCATTTCTCTTTCCTCACTTTGTGTGATGGATCTGAAACATAGGTTACTGTCTAAAAAAAGTAAGAGTTTTGCTGAGCTAATCACTGGCAATAAAGAAATCCTCACACTGAACCTGGCTTTATTCAGTTATTACAAGAAGAAAAAACATAGACCCAATTTAAAGAAACCACTTCCCAGACCACAGTAAAATTTCTTTTGAAGTCCACCAAGACATAAGAGCCCATATGTTCCTTAATCCCTAAAACTCTGTGTAGTTCCACTTTCAAAATGTACCAGGGAAAAAAAGACTTTCTAATGTAAGAAAAGCAGTATCTAAGAAACACAAAAAACGTATTCCCATAAGGACACAACGCTATAATTTCATTGTTGCCAGGATGGAAAAAAAAAATACTAATAATGCAAATATTTTATGAGCATCATATAAATTGACCTCTTTACTGCAATAGTAAATCTAATTTTCTCTAACAATAAACATGTGGGCCTAGTCAGTGGAAAAGAAGCCCCACCTTAATTGAACTGAGCACACCCACCTGGCACTTTTCTCTCACTGATCTGTGCAAGAAGCATGAGAAAAAGATGCTCAAACTATTCTGCTGATTAAGAGGAGTTCAGATCAAAAACACATTGTCAAGGCATTTGCGAGTAGGGAAGCTAGAATGAAATGTGCCATTCCTTAGAAAAGTAGTTTCAGTTACTTTAGTGTATTTAGGTTTTATAAACTTGCTGATGTTTCAGTTCCATGCAGCTCTTAAACATAAAGCTAGACCATTCCTACATACTTATATTTTACTAAAAGAAAACAGGTGGCTTTCACAAGTTGGCCATATATATGTAGAGATCCACATGGGTTGCAAAAAAAGTGGAACTTCATTCTTTTTCACCCACATAAATGATCATTGAGGCCATGTAATGCTAATTTGGTCCTCAGTCATTGGGATTTTACATCTAGCCCGATTCATGTCTGAACAGACTGAATTGGCACCCAATAACCCCCTGCATAGCTTGCATATGAATTGAAGCCATCTGACCTACAGTACATCTTTTCAATCTCTGAATTCTGAATTTTCCAAAATGTGTTAAACCGCATTTATTCCATCACCATATCAACACGTTTCGATCCACACGGGACCGCCATCAGGATAGTGAACAGGAAGGGAGACACAATTTTTATACCCATATCTACCAATCAGTGCTTTGTACCCAATCTTGCACATATGGTGCAAATACTATTATCATACTTATCACTATTAGAGTGCACATGACTATCATTTAATATCACAAGCAGTAACTAGTTAAAAATGCTCCTAAACATTATCAGTTCATTCCTGTTTCTTGAGTCTACAGGACGAAAAACAATCATCACAGGCAGTCACTAGGCCCGGACTGGCAATCTGTGGGTTCTGGCAAATGCCAGAGGGGCTGCTTTAAGGTGCCATAGAAAGTCCGTTTAGTGGGCCTCTGTGTGGGCTCATTGGGCCTCTGTGTACCTGAAATGCCAGGGCCTATTTTAATTCTCAGTCCGGACCTGGCAGTCATCCTGTTATAGTTTTATGCAAGACTACTGCATTTGTGGGAATAGTCCCATCATTTGAGGCCCCTAGAAAATATCTGTCCACCCCCTACTTGGTCAGGTATGTCCATGCCCTTATGATTACAATTTTTGTTGCTTATTTAAAAACATATTCATAGGGCAGTTACTATTTAATATTCAATTTCATAAATTAAATGACAACTGAGGGCTCTAGAAGAGAATGTGTCAGCCCTATAGGCACTTTAAGTTCCCATCCCTGTAGCTATAGGGTGATTGTCAACCCTTTGGTAAAAAAACGGAAATATATATTGACTTGGGAGGAGGGGTAGATCCCAATTGCTACAAGTCATTTTTAATTTCCTCCTCCTTGTATTTTTATGTGTTTAATTTCCATTAAAGAATAAGTAAACCATTCTATGATTGTACTTGCTATTATAAAACACGGTTAGTGGTATAATTCTTGCTTTAAACTAAGTTAAACTGTGAACTCTTCACCTGGAGTGCAAGCTGTTGGGATACTCCTGGGATAGTAGAATTTCGAGCAAACGTTTATTATGTTTATGGACTCCTCTGCATAAAATAGTTTACCGTTTCAGAAATGTACATTGTTAAATGAGAAGCTAAGATGCTGTAACTGGTTTAGTTTTCTATATATTTACATTTTATACTGTGTATATATACACAGTATAAAATGCATGCTGGCTGCTAGACACATGTGCAAGTGGCAAATGGAATCTGAACTTAGTTTAACAGCCTCATTTATTCCTGATGGTTTAAATTAGTTCATCACAATTAATGACACCCCCTCAGCTTCCTGCACAGTGCTGCCAGATGTTCAGAGACCACAAAGCCACTCTCTTCTTTGACGGCTTGTGACAAGTTGTCCTCTGAAGGACATTCCTGAGGTGAGAGGGGCCGGATGACACCTTGTGCATTTAGCCCCCACTCTACCTCTTTTTTTTTGGTTTCCATGGTGAGGGGAGTAGGGAAGAGGTTGGTAACACAGAGGACATTACAATGAGGGCAAAATGATCCTGGAGTATGAAACAAGGTGAATTCCAGAGTGGGGTTTGGAATACCAACACGATTGTAGGAGGGAAAAACAAGACATAGACATATTGTAGTACTGCTATTTTGCAGACTAATAAAAAGCATACCTTGTATTGGACACTGTACATCATTCTTTATCAGAATTTAAAAGAACGACTTAGGGATAAAATACAATTTCCAACATTCTTCAGGACTGTCAGGAGTTATCAAGCTTTGCGGTAAGGTAGCAGGAAATGGGCAGGTAGGTGTTTCCTTTATTAGGATGAAACTGGAACAGCACCATGAATAATTCTGTAATACCCTAAGTGTGCAATATAGGCATTTTAATTGAGAATTATTCATAGTGCTATTCCAGTTTGATCTTCCTATTGTGAACCAGTGGAAAGTGGCTATTACAGAAATCTATATAATATATTTTCAAAATTTACTAGCACAGAGAAGCTAAATTCTGGTTCAGTTAAGCTTCACTTACTGATGAAGACAGTGATTTTGATGGGGGTTTATATCTCCCACCAGTGCTCTTTGCAAGTGGTATAAGGTGATGCTTCATAATTTTGCCATTCAATATGGTCAATTGTATTACGAACAGCTCTTTCTACAAAGTGGCTATGAATATGAATATATATTTTTTTAAATGTGTTACATTTCCATACAAAGCTCATTCAGATGGTTTTGCATACAAGCATGTCTGGTAGATTTGAGGTTAAATAGAGACTTTGAAATAATTTAAAGAGAAACAGACACATGGTCAGACAGTATCATTATGGGCATAACCTAACCTAAACTAAATTAGTCACTTTATAAACATTGCCATATAGGATATATTCATATATTGAGATTTTTTTAAGCAAACAGATATGAATGTCAGGCCGAGCCAGAGAGAGGCACAATTCCTTCAGCTATCAGTAAATAAGAACAAAATACTCATTGAAACAGGGACAAACACAAAAAAATGTGATTCAAACATCTGTGTTGGTTTCCTCACATAAAATGATGATTGTATCCAGACTTTATTTTTTTTTTTTACAAATGCATACAGTTAAAAAAAAAGCTTTCTTTATGTTCTTTTATTGTTGTCGCTTCAGATATAAAATGAATTGGGACTCGTGACAGTGGAAAATCATTTCCTTTGCTGATTTGGGAAGCCCAAGGGTTTCCTTCAGAGATAACAAGAGATAAATCTCGCCTCAAGCATGGGGTTTCTTGGTGACTGCCAGGACTTGTTTGCAGCTGAGATATATACAGCATCACTAAATGGATTTACAGTCTTATTCTAGTCTTCAATTCTGTATGAAAATGCACACTCTGCAAGTTTAAATGTTTATAGACCCAGAAAGTCTAGAATCTGAACCAAAGTAAAAGTAACTAAATGTATTATCCAGTGTTTTTTCCAGTTTGTTATGTTGCATGTCTCTGGTTCATTATTAGTTGTCAAACTCAGTAAAACGGATTTTAATGTGAAAAAAAATGAGTTCAGGCAGTTTACTAAAAAGGGCATTTCCCTGTAGTGAATAGGGTAATAATTTAGTGCAAGGAAAGTATAAACTGGCCACACACAACCCAATCATCTTATTCAGTCCAGTCATTTCCCCATGGAGTCTTTTGGTTGATCTAAAGGTGGCCATAGACACACAGATAATATCGTAAGAAACAAATTCTCTTTAAAAAACTTAGACACTTTGCCACCTTTAACCTGCCGATTTGCTATGTTAGCCTATGGGGACCTCTAGAACCTATAGCCAACATTTGGCTACGTTTTTAGAAGTCAAATTTTTTTTTTTTTTTTAAATCGTTTGATCCATCGATTAAATCGTTGAATCTAAGGATTTAATCGATCAATCTAACGATTTTACTTCAATCGCATATGGCCATATTCGATAAAAAAAAGACTTTACTGCAATTCAATGGTCAGATTTTTTTTCACTTTGAAATTCGACCCTTAGTAAATGTGCCCCTCAGTGTCAAGTACAGTGAAGCGTGTGGTTAACTTACCCAGGAAGAAGGGGGTCCAGGTGCTCAAGCCCCAGACCTTCAGCTTGGGTGGCAGATAATGATTGAATGATTTGTAGAGTAACTTACTATAGACAAAAATGGGGTGAATAATAATAATATGCCAGTATAATGTAAAAAAAAGTCTAAAAAGTCAATAGTAGCCAATAGCAATCAATCAGATTGTATATTCATATAGATGAGCAGTAAACACTGAGTGGTTGCTATGGGATACTAGACAAGGAGCCAGAGGTGGGCCAAGCTATTTGGATGCCCTAGGCAATCTGGCCAGCCAGCTCCCAGCCCTTGCCTCATGGACACAAGCATGCATGATTGGGCAATCTCCTGCAAGGAGAAAAGGATAAACCATTTATTACATTGCTCATAAGTTGTTATATATTAATGCAGTTTTGATTAGTCCTGATATCTCATATGTGCAACATACCATATGTAATAGCATCTTGATAAGCAACGTTTTATTAAAGCCCCTTCTTTCTCGAGGTTGAAAGATGCTAAAAGCCTGGGTATGTATTTGCACCAAAATGTTTTTTGTTTTTACTGTACATTGATACATTGAAGACATGAAGCAGTAAAATAAACAACCTATATTCATCAGACCACTGAACCAAGTCAGAAGGGCCTCGTTCTGTTACTTTGGAACTGCAACCAGTAAAAAGACAAAGAGAGAGAAAGTGAGAGCAAATGGAAAGCAAGCAGTGTAAACTTTAAACTCTTATGTAGGGAAAGTGTTGCTTGTGTGTCCCTGGCAGATGTGAAAAGGAGATGAAATGGGCGAGGGAGAATCACATTTTCCCCTGTTACTATTTCCTTGAAGGGAGAGGGGGTCTGAAAAGATCTTAACATCTGGCAATCATTTGTCAAGAGCTGGGAAGAATAGCGGCAGGAACGTTTCTGGCTCTTTCGGAACATGAAAAGCAATGCTCCGGTACAATGACTGCTAGTGCTACACCCAGGGCTCCACGCCCCTTCGACTACTCTCCCTTTAACCTATCTTAATAAATATCAGATACACTCCGCTGTTGCACGCAAAATGCTTGTGTCACACTTTAAGCAGATGTGCCACCTACTCACTATTGAGTGTAATATGAAGAGCCCTATTTTCATTTAATCCTTTCATTGCCACAGAGGACAGTAATATACAGTAACAGCTTGCTGACCCCTTCTGGCAGCGAAAGGCTCCTACCTACAGTACCAGGGATTGTACACTAAGCAGTGTGTAATGCTTTGTGTCTAAATTATACTGACACAATTTATCTTTCAAATGAAAGTCTCAGGACCGTTACATGTTCAGAGGTGAACATTTGCTGAAAAGATATTTCAGTCTGTAGAATCTTCTCTCTACTGGATTTACATCTCTGAACTAGATTCAAGTGTATTCTTCAACACAACACACATATAATTATCCTAAAGAGTTGTTTGGCAAATAGCAATCACAATTTACGTCCCCAAGGCTATGCTATTCTGCCTTTTTGCCAAAGGCACAAATATACAGAGGTAGTTGACATAAACTCGACTCTACACTGTACTTGCTCATTTAGATGTCATGTGACTGAGGAGGTCATTAGTGGAATTGGCCGAGGGAAACCCAGATGAAATTTGATTGCCCATTCATTGAACAAATGGCTGGGGTAGCGTTGGAGCAGACACAGAGATGATGATGTTGCTCATACCAACCAATCAAATCTTTGCTTTTGTTTTCCAGCTGTTAAAATCTAATTGCTGATAGGTCCTTCTCAATACAATACCCCCTTAGTTTTTGTGTATCATTTGTGGATTATTTGAATAAAATGGGGTTTATGGGAGACGGCCTTTCCGTAATACTGAACTTTCTGGATAATGGGTTTACGGATAATGGATCCCATACCTGTATCATGAAATGATTATATAAATTGGATATCATAATATACAGTATCATGTTAGTCCTCAAACCAACAACAGCAAAATTCTAAAAGCTGATTGGGTTTATTGTCATTGCCACCTTCTTGGACCTGGCTAGTCTTCTAGTAACATCATCATCATCTACACTTTCCAGTCTGAAAGATCATCTGTCTTATTTAGAAGCCTGAACATTCTTTATTTTAAGGCTGTTTCATGGGAAAATAATTTATTCCAATATTGCATGATCACGCATGTCCCTTTCTTATCCTTGTCCAAAAATGTTAACTATTGAAAAGTTGTGGTTTGATAATTATTTTTTATTTGAAATATGCTATCACCAACATATAGGGGCAAATTCACTAACCGGCAAAAATTCGCCAGCACTGGCTTCGTGCACATTGCAACACTTCGCCAGGCGAAAGTTCGCCTGGACAACGCAAATTCACGAAGATACAGAGTTGCGCACCGGATAGAAATTACACTCAGCATTTCGAAGTTACGCTAGCGTTGGCTAATTAGCATACAGCGTGCAGTTAAAGTACAATGGCCATATATGCTGCAGCAAATATATTACACTACACAAGGCCAGGGAACCTTTAAGGGATACTGTCATGGGTAAAAATGTTTTTTTCAAAATGAATCAGTTAATAGTGCTACTCCAGCAGAATTCTGCACTGAAATCCATTTCTCAAAAGAGCAAACAGCTTTTTTTATATTCAATTTTGAAATCTGACATGGGGCTAGAAATATTGTAAATTTCCCAGCTGCCCCAAGTCATGTGACTTGTGCTCTGATGAACTTCAATCACTCTGTACTGCAAGTTGGAGTGATATCACCTCCCTCCCTTTCCCCCCCAGCAGCCAAACAAAAGAACAATGGGAAGGTAACTAGATAGCAACTCCCTAACACAAGATAACAACTGCCTGGTAGATCTAAGAACAACACTCAATAGTAAAAACCCATGTCTCACTGAGACACATTCAGTTACATTGAGAAGGAAAAGCAGCAGCCTGCCAGAAAGCATTTCTCTCCTAAAGTGCATGCACAAGTCACATGACCAGGGGCAGCTGGGAAATTGACAAAATGTCTAGCCCCATGTCAGATTTCAAAATTAAATTTTGAAAAAATCTGTTTGCTCTTTTGAGAAATGGATTTCAGTGCAGGAGTCTGCTGGAGTAGCTCTATTAACTGATGCGTTTTGAAAAAAACAGGATCCCTTTAATAAAATTATATAAAGTTGTTTTAATGCCCTACACATGTGTCCCCAGTATAGTTTATGTGCCATATGTTAGCAAATGTAGGGGGGAAGGAGGGTACCCCCAAAAAAAATGTACGATCTTTTTCAGGCTATCACCCTTTCAATAGGAAAAAACGCCAGCCGCCAATTTTCAACTTTTTTTTGAGGAACTCCTATCTACTCTATTGCACATCGCCTGGTCTGAGTTGACGAAGGCAAGTCTGGCGATAGAGGTAGCAGTCAGTAAAATCAAAAACTTAGTGAATTTGCGTAGTAACGCTCTTTCGCCAGACTGAAAATTTGCCTGGCGTAAGAGTGCAAAGTTGCGCCAGAGTCTATCTCCTTGGCGAAATTACACCAGCAAATTTACACCAGTTACCGTTAGTAAATCGGCGAAGTGCCAAAATGACGTCACGCTGGCGAATTTTCGCCAGCGTTAGCCACTTCGCCCTTTAGTAAATTTCCCCCGTAGTCTTACTGTGCACCATCATTTGACTGTTTAAAGGAGAACTAAAGCTTAACTAAAGAAGTAGGGTACAAATTTTGCAGATTATGTTTTGATCTTCTGTACCAGCCCAAGGCAACCAAAGCCCGTTAGCAGGGAAGATCTGTGTCTCCAAAAATGCCCCAGTAGCTCCCCATCTTCTTTTCTGCTGATTCACTGCACATGATCTGTGCTGATCTCACTTACTGAGCTTAGGGACGACACAAAATATACAGTACACATAGGATAGAAATGTCACAATATAAGGTTGATAAGTAATTAATACAGATAATTACTACATGGCAGCACAGAAACCAGCACAACTAGAATCAGAATTTTTTGATGTTGCGTTTCCTTTAACATTTTAATCCGTTTAATATGGTATAACACATTTTCCATAATTTGCACTTTTATTTAATCCCATAAATGCCATCAAATAAATTTGCTGTCACTAATGCCATCCAATAAAAAATAGCTGCTAATTACAGAAATCGTTGTCATGTTAAAGTTTCCATATTTCTCCCAGGAGCATATAAGAAGTATTAGAAGTAATTCTCAATTAAATAAAAATGGAAGCTGCTATAGAAATATTTGCTTTGTATAGTACAATATGGAAAAATCTGCAGGCAGACAAGCAGTTTTAGATGGGATTATTGGGAGTAAAAAATTGTTTAATTGTGACAAGGAAAAAGCTTAAAGTTCTTTTTTTTCTGCAGTGTATGCACTAAAATAAGATAGAGTGGCCCTGAACACAATGCTACTAGTCTGTGGAGACCTCTATCCAGTGCACAGCATCTGTGTTTTAGTGCAAGGTCGTTGGCTTACTGTTCCAAGAAGACAGGGAGGGGAAAAACAAAGAGGAGAGAGTGTTTTCCGTCCAACTTAACAGAAACACGGTCTGGGAGTGACACCGTCTTTAACAGTCTTTAACACTTAGTTATAGGCCACAACTGTAACGGTTCCTTCCATTCTCTTAACGCCATTCCATTTTAAATGCCTTTTTTGGCAAGGTACCCATTAGCGTGTGTGGCCTTTTCCAACAGCTTCTGGTCTCTTAAAATTATAGGTCCTTCTTCTTCCTGCCATAAGCGACGATATAACTATTGCAAGGAGGGGGGGGAATGTTAAAACCTGCACAGCACATGAAGTGAACTTCTAACCTGGCATAGCATTCAGCAGTGTAATGGCTGCCTTGCTGCCAGCATCCCACACAACCATGAAATTATAAAATCATTATAGGTTTGTGTAAATAGATAGCAGCTCAAAAAGAGGGACAGACAGGAAGACACACACACACACAGATATACCCATTAATAAATTGCTTATTTCCGAACAAAGAAGCATTGTTTTAAGTTTAGAAGGATTGACTTTTAAATGAAAATCTAGTAAAAAAAATTATGACTTGGTTCCTCTACTACAAGCGCAGTATAATTTGTCAAGTTCTAATTGACATCTGGGCCTTTGTTCTTCAATGAATAGTGCTAGTTTTAGCAAATTCCCTGCCTAAGCACAATCTAAAGGAATGAGCTCATAATTAAAAGCAGGAATATCCTTAACACATTTTATCATTACGAATCATATACTCCATATACAAATGAAGGGGAAATTCTGCTTTGTCTGGGAAGCCTATATCACTATTTTATAAGCAGATCCCTTTAACACCTGCTATATAAATAGACCCATATACATTTGGTCATTTGAATTCTCATTTTGGCCATTCAGCTGTAGTATGATTGCACTAGAATCTGATCTCAATTGCTCAGCAAGGTTAATTTACATGGAAATCATCTGAATTGACATAAGGCAGAGCTGCCACAAAAGTTCACTGGAGATACAGATGCCCATCAATTAAAATGAGGTGTAGGGTATCATTAGCAATTATATCATTTATATTCCATCTAACCAAATGTCTGCATGGTCAGAACCATGGCAGAATTGTTTCCTTACATTACTATAATCCCTAATGATGTAGCAAACAAAACAGCTGTTTTTCAACATGAATTACCCACACACACTTAAATAGCTTGTAATCACATTCTACCCCATTATACAAGCCCCCGTCACCAAGAAAGTAAAAAAAAAAAAACAATCACTCCAGCAGCTCAATGTTAAGCTTGTTGGGCAAACATAGCAAATTGCTGTATATAACTGGAAAGGCAGAAAGTGCCACTTTACCTATTAAAAACTGCCTCTTCATCGGGTCTTAATTGGTGCATTGCCAGGTAATGAGTTTCTTTTATTGGCTGTGTATTTTTAAAAGTGAGCTGTTACTAATTTATCAAGCATGCCAGAATAGAAATATCCAACAGCGAGCTTTAGATTTGTGCTGTAGCTGCAGGATAATAACAAAGATGAGCTGATGAAAGGTGGAAAATATGCTATTATATCCATATATCACTCTCAGTTGTATATAGTACCTATTTAAAGCATACAAATTTGTCACTATGGGGCTTATTCATATACACTGGTTCTGGTTAGCTATTTGACATATGTTAGATAAAATTACCCCCTTTTGCCCACAATTTCATCTAGCCATATTTCTACAGCCATTCTCCAGTGGAACCTGCAGTACTAATTGGAGTTAGGGGTTATCCTTCTTCACTGCTGACTACTAGAAATTGTATGAGAGATCTAGCAATAACAAAGTGATAGCACATGGATGACATTAGTATGGTAAAAGTATACAAGGAAATGTGTTAAAGCTGCAGAAATGAACAAAAAGTGCCTTTATAGTGTCCCCTTAAGAGATCTCGGGGTTTAGATCACAGCCTTAAATCTCAGAGGAATCAAAGGAGGCTGAAAAATGCTATCTACCATTTGTTTTGTATATATTCAGCAGAAACAGGTCATGGAAACCTCCTATTATCAGCCAGCAGTGTCTTTTAATATGCAGTTTTGCATACTAAAATTACAGAGAACCATTTCAGTTTTACACATTGATTTCCTAACTTTATGTTGTGGTTGTTATGCTTTCCAAGGATGTATTGCCATATTTACCATTCACTGGAATGTTTATAACATTTGTTTTAAATCACATTAGTAAACTATATACAGTAAGTTAATGTCCTATGGTATATGTTACACAATATTTGTATACCCCTCTAAGGGAATTGAATTGCAATTCAGTTTTTATGTTACATGACAAATAATTTTTTGTACAACTAATCATATAACTACCTATTTAATCAAATAATATATATAAGCTCACACACATTCTACATAAAAAACAACATGTTTGGTACTTTGAACAAGTCAGTGCTGTTTGCCACAATCTTCATACTATGGGCTTATGCAATATCTCTGTATAACAATCATTATCATTACCATTTAATTACAATGCGCTAGCAAGTTATGCAGCCAACAAACACATGTCTTACATATGTCTTACAATAAAGGGTTGTAATAACTTGATCTTCAGTTTTTATAAGTTACAGTTCAAGAATTATTTGTTTTCCTTTTCCGACCCCTATTTACAGCTTTTAATAGGGGGTCACTGACCCCAGCAACCAAAAACTATTGCTCTGTGAGGCAACAATTATATTGTTCTGCCCCCTTTAATAAGGATAACAGAATAAAAAGTAGGATAAGGGGGCTTGCTCTGGAGGGAAAATAGTGGCCAAAATCTCACTGATAACTATAACTACCACTATGTACATACTTTAACTGTGCTGTGGAAAGTGTTAGCTTCCCTTTGCTTGCTCCTATAATTTGTAATCCCTTAGGCAGGGTATCAAAGAGGTAGAATTGGATCTACCAGTAGACCTTTAGCTGGTGATCAGTAGATCTCATGTCACTGTCAACAAACAACATGACTAAATTACCCTCATGATTTTCATTCAGATATTTATTACATTAAGGTCATTAAGAAATAGTTGTTTGTTTAATATTTCAAAAATACATCGGTGGTATTGGGGTCTCCAAGCAGTATAATGGTTACTCACCACACAGGGGAAGTAGCCCAGGTGCACCGCCCTGAGCCCTCAGCACAGGGGGCGGACAAACCGACAAACCAATATGGAGCAGGCACTCAATGAAGGCAAACTTCCACCAGGCAATAGTTCAAAGTCAAAAGAGTTTATTGTGTCCACAGCCTGACGCGTTTCATGTCATAAACAATCATAGGCTCAGTTGGCTCTTACATTGATTTCAGATTCTCTACACCCAAAGTTAGACCAATTATTAACCATATATCTGATGTTAAAGTGAACGAAAGACTTGGAATTAACTTTGGGTACAACCAGAACATTTACAGAGAAGAACATGAAATGAAGTTTAAAAAGAAGCTATTAATATTTTGCCTCAGGTATATCCAAATAATGTACCATAATACTAAAATACATTGCAAAGGCTCATAACAAGTATTTTTCTGTGCCAGGAAGCAATCGTAGGCAAGTCACACATTCCAAGACTGGATTATAGACAATGCCACCCGTTAAAGCTGGCCATAGACGAAAAGATCCGATCGTACGAATCATCATACGGTCGGACTTTCCCATCTCCCGACCTGCCACTAAACATTCCGATCAAATAAAGTACAAAAGAAAAGATCAGCCGATGTTCTGCCCCTGACAGTGATCATATGAAAGTTATGTCCCACCAAAGCTAGTGACAGTCTCCCTCTGAAAATCGTACAATCAGCAATACATGCAGAGATATTATCCGCAGCCGACAGAAATCTTTTAACCTGTCTGATCGACCAAACGACTGATCGCCTCGATCCTCGATTCATACGATCAGATCTTTGCGTCTATGACCAGCTTAACTCTTCAGGCAAAGGGGTTAATACTGCTGGAAATGTTTGTTGCACAAGTGATCTATGGATGGTAAATTATCTCAGCTCAATTATATCTCCACTTCTGTACTCAATCCAACACTTAGGCAGATAGAACGGGTTTGTCCTTTGAAATCTGTGATGATGTTAATGAACATTTTAGAGTTGTGTTCCGTTATATCTGCCCGTAAATCAAGATTCTGCTGCTCAAGCTGATAGCTCATTCAGTTTACAGCTTCCATAAACCCTGTCAATATAACTGTGGGGAAAAGCAAACCATCATAAACAGGGCACTAATCAGACTGTTATATTCATCAGACAAAACCATCTTCTTTTATAGTTATAAATAAATTAGTCATCATTTGGCAGACAGGCCATTTTACTTAATTTTGAAAGAAGCACTTTCAGTTCTCACTATAGAGGCTATGGAGTGTGTGAGTGAGCATGCAGGGCAAGGGGTCACATTTGATATTGGCATGCATATTGGCATGCATCAAAAAAATCAGTCAGGCTTTCCGCTACTCCCAACCAACATGTGGGTTCCTATGGCAGTAACACTTTTGGTTGCTTCCTCTTTAACAATATAGTTCATTATGCTGCTTATTACTGCAAGATTCATAAATAAAAATATAGACTTAACTATACAATTTAGTATGCAGTTACAACCATTGCAATATGAAATTTTCAGTTGTCAGAATTATTCTGCAGAGCAAGAACACATAACGTGGCTAACAAACACTGGCCTTTCTAGATAAAAAAAAATGACATTTTCCAGGGGAACTCACTTACAACAATGTTTGAACACAAGGGCCATCTGGATGTACTTGCTTCATATGGGTGACACTTTATTTTGTTGCATAAAGAGAATATAATTTTCCTGTAGGTATTTTAGAAGGTTTCACAGCTCCTGTAGCCCAGCATGTGCTGAATGGTCTGACAGATCAGTCTTCCATGTTTAGAAGTACAATAATATATTATCCTTGTGTAGCTAACGATAGTCGAAGTACTGTCTCTTTAAAAAATACTTCGACCCCCTAGTTCGCCACCTAAAATCTACCGAGGCCAATGTTAGCCTATGGGGAAGGTCCCCATAGGCTTCCTAACATTATTCTGATCGAAGGAAAATCCTTTGATCGATGGATTTAAATCATTCGAATTGTTCGATCAAACGGTTATTCCTTCGATCGTTCGATCGTAGGAATAGCACTAAATCCTTCGACTTCGATATTCGAAGTCGAAGGATTTCAATTCGGCAGTCGAATATCGAGGGTTAATTAACCCTCGATATTCGAACATAAGTAAATTTGCCCCCAAGTGTCTAAAAGGAATGACAATACAATGTACTGGTGCCCTGCACTGGTAAGACTGGTGAGTTTGCTTCAGAATCACAACTATAGTTTATATATACAAGCTTTTGTCTATCTATGGGGGCAGCTATTTAAGCACAGTATAACAGTTGATAATAGATACATTCTGAGGAATCCCATTGTATACTACAGAGATTATCTGTTATTTGCTGTCTAGCCTGTGCTTTTTCAGCTTTAAATTGTTGCAGCCACGGCTACACTGCAGAGTGTTTATATAAACTATAGTTGAGTTTCTGAAGTAAACACACCAATTTTACCGGTGCAGTGCAACAGTACACAATATTCTCATATGTTGAAAATACATAGAGAGAGAGAGAGAGAGAGAGAGGCAACAGGTTTTAGACTAACAGTAATTAATTAGCCACCCTGGTAGAAAAGAGAAAGAAAGGGTTCATTAAAGGAACATCCTTCAATCTAATTAAAAGCAATAAATCTCAAGGTCTGTCGTATGTTTATATAGTATAACGTTCCTTTAACTGGAGCAGTGTGACATCCCTATAAGGCTGGTAGCTATATTTCTTGTACCAATGTTGGGCCTTGCATTTAGCAGTGTACTCTAAAATAAAAAATGTCAATGAGCAATGGCTCAACTGAACAGATTGTATATAATAATAATTTGAGAATCAGATCAATCATAGCAATGACTTCATAACCCCTATTACATAGTTACATAATTAAGGTGGGCTGAAAAAAGACCAAAGTCCATGAAGTTCAACCACTCCAAATGAAATCCAGTGTCCGTACATACACTCACACTGACCCTCCATACAATTATGAAATGCTTTTGGTCATCCAGAGGTGTTGCTGGGTTACAGGGCAAAAGATCACTGTCAGAAATTTGCTGCACAATGACAAGCTATTCCGTTACAAGGTAACTACCTTTCACTAAACCATTAAGGGATAGGATTTCCCCACAATATCTTGTCATACAACCACAGGAGAATTTGTGGAATGAGAATCTGATCTTCCATGCTGTAATCTAAAATTTAATCAAATAAAAGTCAGTTGTTTTTTGTTCTCTGAATCTACTGTATATCAGGACAGTCAATGTATTTCAATGAGCAACAAAAGTCTATCAGATATTTTCACTTGGAATGAAAACACAGCATGCAGTGTGACAGATGCCAAAACATTCACCTAGTACAGATCAGATTTAAATATCAGTTCCATTTTTATTGGGTGTGTAACTACATTCAACCTATAGAATTAAATCTGTTGATATTTGGACTAACAAATTATTCTATATGCCTTATTCTATGTCTGCAATCCAAAAAATGGCCCATGTGACAGATAACCTCCAAGAAGCCATCTATCTCAGGAGAAACAGAAGGCAGTGCACCTGGATACCTTTATATAGCCCATCCAAAAAATGTCAGGGTGTAGTCTACTAATTATTGTATTGAGCGTCATATCATCATTTTTCACTAAAGGTCAAAATGGTCTGTAAACGCAATCTGCTGAGCTGGAAATGGATGCTTAATAGAGAGTATGCATTGGCTAAAAGTATAACTTAAAGGGATACTGTCATGGGAAAAAATTTTTTTTTCAAAATGAATCAGTTAATAGTGCTGCTCCAGCATAATTCTGCATTGAAATCCATTTCTCAAAAGAGCAAACATATTTTTTTATATTCAATTTTGAAATCTGACATGGGGCTAGACATATTGTCAATTTCCCAGCTGCCCCAAGTCATATGACTTGTGCTCTGATAAACTTCAATCACTCTTTACTGCTGTACTGCAAGTTAGAGTGATATCTCCCCCCTCCCTTTTTCCCCCCAGCAGCCTAACAACAGAACAATGGGAAGGTAACCAGATAGCAGCTCCCTAACACAAGATAACAGCTGCCTGGTAGATCTAAGAACAACACTCAATAGTAAAAACCCATGTCCCACTGAGACACATTCAGTTACATTGAGAAGGAAAAACAGCAGCCTGCCAGAAAGCATTTCTCTCCTAAAGTGCAGGCACAAGTCACATGACCAGGGGCAGCTGGGAAATTGACAAAATGTCTAGCCCCATGTCAGATTTCAAAATTGAATATAAAAAAATCTGTTTGCTCTTTTGAGAAATGGATTTCAGTGCAGAATTCTGCTGGAGTAGCACTATTAACTGATGCGTTTTGAAAAAAACATGTTTTCTGATGACAGGATCCCTTTAAGTAGCCCTGAAGTATCTTTCATTTATTTTTGTTCAAAGAAGAAAGGTGAAGTCTGAGAACTGTTTTGGTTAATGTGTAAAAATCGCATGTAACCACCTCCTGACACATAAAAGAGAATCCACTGTTTTTCAAGAGCCAGCAAAAATACCATAAATCATCATCACCTATAAACAGGCGACAAGTACTTACTGTAAATATTAAAGGAAAACTATACCCCCAAAATGAACACTTAAGCAGCAGATAGTTCATATCATATTAAGTGGCATGTTAAAGAATCTTACCAAACTGGAATATATATTTAAGTAAATATTGCCCTTTTACATCTCTTGCCTTGAGCCACCATTTCGTGATGGTCTATGTGCTGTCTCAGAGATCACCTGACCAGAAATACTTCAACTCTAACTGTAACAGGAAGAAGTGTGGAAGCAAAAGACACAACTCTGTCTGTTAATTGGCTCATGTGACCTAACATGTATGGTTTATTGGTATGTTTGTGAGTACAGTGAATCCTACGATCCCATGGGGCGGCCCTTATTTTTTAAAATGGCAATTTTCTATTTATGATTATCCAATGGCACATACTACTAGAAAAGTATATTATTATGAAAATGGTTTATTTACATGAAGCAGGGTTTTAAATATGAGCTGTTTTATGCAATATCTTTTTATAGAGACCTGCATTGTTTGGGGGGTATAGTTTTCCTTTAATGTTTACCCTTGTGCTGTTCATCTATCTATCTATCTATCTATCTATCTATCTATCTATCTATCTATCTATCTATCTATCTATCTGTGTATATCTATCTATATATATATATATATATATATATATATATATATATATATATATATATATATATAGTGTGCATATATATAATATATACACTACACCAGCTCCTAAAAGCACGTGTAAGAAATAAGAGAGTTACAGAAGCCACTGATATATGTGCATGGGTGTATTCACTGTACATGGCTTGCTCACTTACAAGATCACGTTGCCTGCCACAGTTTCACATTGTGCACAGATGTCTTAATATTATCTAAATCAATCAAGTTTTTATCACAGTGATTAAGGTTGCAGTCTTTTCTTAATTGCAGCCATTTGCCATATCCATTTATCAGCTTGCCCTACCATGGGCTGCTAATTTAGAATTGTCAGATCTTTTAAATATGTGTAATAACCAAAAATGCTATAGTAAACTAAAGGAAACGTAAGGCAGGTACTTTGTATGCAGTCACTCCACAGTACTGAATTTAAGCTACTAAGACCAGGGGTAGTCCTGATTTGTTGGCATGCTTCTGTAGAACTATTACTCCCATCATCTGATATTCCCTGCATGATCAGACTTCGGAAGTTGCAGAGAATTAAAGCATTACAGCAGCTACATGGGCAATGTTTTAAACATCTGTACTTTTTTCTGCCCCTTGGTATTTGAACATATGCTTAAAAGAGTCTGATGCCAACCTTAACTTTGGAGTTTAGCAACAGTTGGACAGCAAATAAGTAGTAGATTTTTTGGGTATGTGGTACAAATAGTGCGTGGGTAACTTTCCATATACTTATGCAGTGTTACACTACTACAACTGCTGTCAAGCTACCAGGGCAACAATTTGTATAAAGTGGCATCCCTATGATTAACCCTGCCAGTGCTGGTAGAGATTTCCAGCACAAACTCCAAATCTGAAAAACTCAATTAGAACTATTCTTCTAAGCATGCTTGGAGTCTATCAGCGTAAAGAAATTAACTCTTCCTTTCTTTAGCATTAGTAACAACTCTAGAAGTGATGGGGTTAAACAGATAACACAGATACAGCACCCTAAAGTGCACCATCCCTCTTAATGACATTCCCCGCCTCCCACAACCTAGAAAAGCAAGAAGGAATGAAGGGAGTAGTAATGGTAACATACAGTACCATGAGCTGCTCTGGGCTCTCTGTCAGATCTCACTTCTGGCCTTCAACACACAGTGCTCAAAAAAAAAAAATAATAATAAATACATTAGAGGTGGGAGAGGGACACCCAGGGGGAAAAATATCTGGCAGTTTCTACAAGAAGGCAAAGTCAGTTGTGTCTCCGCTCTGGTGCATTCCTTCCCTTCTATCTCCCAACCTCTTTTGCGTGTGTCCTGTCATATTTTCTTCAGCTGTTAATTGTCCGGGGCTGAGACTAACCAGCCAGAGTGGAAATGAGCAAAAAAAAAAAAAAACATGAAAAGAAAAATGCTCGTAAGTGACTGTCACAGCAGATCAGACTCACACTGAATGGTCATTTTTTCCAAGGGAAGTGTTGCTTTCATAGTTCCTGAGTGTCTCATCTCCCCCTCCCTCCTCACTACCCTTAAACCCTCCCTTCACTTTTGTGCTCTCCCCTCCTCCACCAAGTATATATATGTATAGTATATGAGATTCCAGTGGCATTAAAACGTCATCCTAACCAGAGGAACTCCATCTTAACCCAATATCCTTCTCCTTAGCTTAACCTGGAAAGAATGTGTCCTGCTTCCCCCTGATGTTCAGTCCTGTCTGCACTGTGGTTGAGCAAGTACAAGTTATAGTTTATACAGGGTAGGGAAACAAAGTAGAAATTACCAGCATGCAAAAGGAATCAAAAGGTGTGTGTGGGGGGGTGAGATCAGCTTCAGAAAAGTTTTGTTGAGAAAAGTCTTGCTCTCCTCATCAACCTCTGATCTGCTCTTAGCATTGTGACAGGCTTGTGACTGCATGCGTCCCTTCAGTGCTTACTCACAGCAGCAGCAGTCCACAGGGGCAGGCAAGGGAAAACAAGGATTAAAGTCATTTTCTGCTCAGCTGACAAGGATTCCTAAGGGCAGTCAGATTGTCCTGTTCGCATTGCCAAAGATCTACACAGACATTTTCCCCCACTTTTTAACTTTTGAAAAGAGAATGCCACCCTGTATTCATTTAGATGTTATTTAGCTACAACTCCCAAATCCCACTGTGAGACTGAGGGCTGGGAATTGTAGCAACACCTGGAAACTGATCCCCCCCCCCACTATTGCTATTCCAGCTTGTATAATTAAAACTGATATTCATAGTGCTACATCGTGCAAATCTAAAGGAGGGAATATGGTTATACAGTATGTTGGTTATACTTTTTAGATTGTAAGCTCTAGCCAGATCCTCTTACCTCCCGTATCAAACAGCATTGTATGTCATATTGATGCATACGCACTGCTATAGTACAGTGATGAGGAATATGTTACAGCATTATAAACAAAAATAATCTAATAATAATATAGGATCCAAGTGCACACTTATAAGAAGCAAGCAGACCAACATTATGAAGGAATGGGCAATGCTTTACTTGAAGGAATGGATAGTGCTTTACTTTAATCCTTATAAAACAAACGCTAATAGTTTCAAAGCACAACAAATTAAACGTTTTGCGTGTTATTTTATTATTAATTTGTTTTGTTAGTAATGTATACTATGTGTGTTTGTGGAATGTATCTAGTACAAGTTTGTGTTATGTATAACACCCAGCAACCCCTGAGCATTCCTCTTGAAAAGGGGTGAATTTCACTGTCAAAAATAGTATAGAATGTGAAGATTATATAGAAAAATCTAAGTAATAGATAAATAACCTATGTGGGTATGTATCCCCAAATGAAATCAAATGTACATATCCAAGCATTATGTGGTTATTGCAAAGTCAGTGTACAGTGTATGTTTCATGAAGGGGAAAGGCAGAATTCATTTGAATAGCCGGCTGGTAATGAGCGGGTTAACAGGGACATTGCTTCTGAGTACTGCAATATATCAGTCTGGCTGGAAACAAAGTCTTTGCAGCTTAGTGAAGGCTGCTTCATGTCCCGGTATAAACTGATGCAAACATGAATAGACCCACGTGCATGCGTTTGTGAATTGTGCAGCTGTGCTGGCTTTCTGAATTTTTGCACTGCTGGCACTGCTACTGGTTTAGGGTACTAACCATGTTTTGGTAGCAATGTTTTTTTTTTTTGCTTTTCAAAATAAGTTGTACAAAGTGTACTTGAAAATCTGTGTACTGACACGTTACATTTGTCACTGCAAAATATATTTAATGCTGTTCCTTTTTTTTAAGCAAAAATCAGGCATTTGCTTTGACTGCCAAAAAAGAACAAAATTTTAACCAATTACCTTCCCCCACCCAAAACTACATTGGTACCTGCCCTGAAAAGTCCCTGCACCCCCATCCTCCGCACTGCAGAGTTGCACAGCAGGGTTGCCATCCTCCAATCCTCTCAATATTAATCATATAATTAATTAATATTAATCTTGAATTCAAAATTAAATTTTTTCTCTGTAATAATAAAACTGTACCTTGTCCTCGATCCCAGCTATGATGTTGGAGACAAACAATGCTATTGTAGTTTAATAGTTTAAATTATTAAGTATAATAGTTTAAAGATTCTTTAGTAAACCTAGGGGCAGATTTACTACGGTTCGAGTGAATTTTCGAAGTACAAAAAGTTCGAATTTCAAAGTAATTTTTTGAACACTTCAACCATCGAATAGGATACTACGACTTTGAATTTAATTCGAAAAAATCGTTAGACTACTGTGTCTTTAAAAAAACTTTGACTTCAATACTTCGCCAACTTAAACCTGCTTAAGTGCTATGTTAGACTATGGGGACCTTCCAGAGCAATTTTCTACGTTTTTATTATCGAAGGAAAATCGTACAATCGTACGATAAAATCTTTCGAATAGTACGATTCAAAGTACGATCGGAGTACGAGTACGATCGGAGTACGACTTCGAATTCGAATGTCGGAGGATTCTATTCGATGTTCAAATTTCGAAGTATTTTCCACTTCGAAAGTCCTCCCAATTCCAGCAAATTCAAGGTATGCATACATGATTCCAAATCAGACTGATCTACTGTAGGAGAGCAAATATGCATTCTCTCCAAAATATCACCCTAGGCTGAATATCCCTTATCAGGTCCCGCTAAAGGGACAGTCAGACATTTTGGAAACTACTACTATTGAGTGCAAGAAGTAACTTTAAAGGGGTGGTTGACCTTTAAGTTAACTTTTAACATGTTATAGAACCTATTGTAAGCAACTTTTGGTATTCAAGGTTTATTTGTGATAGTTTTTTAATTATTTGACTTCTTCTTCTGACTCTTTCCAGCTTAACAGTGGGGGTCACTAACCCCATTTAAAAACAAATGCTCTGCAAGGCTACAGATTTATTGTTATTGCTACTTTTTATTACTCATTTTTCTATTCATGCCTCTCCTATTCATATTTCACTCTCTAGTTCAAATCAGTGCATGGTTGCTTGGGTAACTTGCACTCTAGCAACAGTAGCGTAACTACCGGGGGAGCAGAAGGTGCAATTGGGCCAGGGCCCGCACCCCCTCAGGGCCCCCCCGGCAGCTCACGCGCCACGATTCCCGGGCGGTTCCGGGTCCCGCGCCAGGGCCTGCCCCCCTCTAGTTATGTCACTGTCTAGCAACCAGATGGCTGAAACTGCAATCTGGAGAGCTGCTGAATTAAATAACTCAAAAATCACAAATAATAAAAAATGAAAACCAATTGCAAAATTGTCTCAGAATATCACTCTCTACATCATACTAAAAGTTAATTTAGGGGTGAAGGACCCCTTTAATATGGCTTATAAACTGGAGGAAACATTGTGAGCAACGCGAAAGAACAGTAACTTTTAGTCCCAGAATCTGACTTTAAATAAAGTATAAGTAAATATATATATATATATTGAATGACTTTATGTCAAAAGGGGGTATTTGTTCCCTTTAAACTTTAGACACCAGTGTACTTACTTATACATTTGTGAAAATCATAAGCTGTTATTCTATATACAACATTTCCATTTTAGAAATTAGGGTATCATCAACAATCACTAAAAAAATCAACTTTTAATATCCCAGAAATACAGTTGTCATAACCTACTCTCCAGATCAATCACTGGCATATATTGCATTGTATTTTAATTTTTGTTGTCTGCATCAGAGAAATTTTTTTTTTAAACAAGTATTAAAAATGGTTGAAAAAATGTTATTACATTGCTGTAACATCAATATATGTTTCTTAGGGGAATGCCAAATTTCAAATAGGCTGCAAAGGTTTACAATGTGCTTTTACAGCTGACGGGATTAATAGCGCGAAGATAAAAGAAATCACTTTATATACATGTTCGTGTTCACTTGTAGGTTTGTAGTCTTAGGCTAAGGCCACACTAGGTGATAGCGCCGCGATTTGACTCGCGGCGACTTTTCGCCGCGACTTTTAAACCGCAATCGATGGGGAAACTTTTGCGCTGGCGTCTATGGGGAATCGCGAAAAATTGCCAGCGTAAAAACACACGCGGCGATCTTTTTTCTATTGTCGCTCGAAATCGCCTAGCGAGGCAATTTCGAGCGACAGTAGAGAAAAGATCGCCGCGTGTGTTTTTACGATGGCGATTTTTCGCGATTCCCCATAGACGCCAGCGCAAAAGTTTCCCCAGCGATTGCGGCTTAAAAGTCGCGGCGAAAAGTCGCCGCGAGTCAAATCGCGGCGCTATCGCCTAGTGTGGCCTTAGCCTTAGGTAGTCAACAGTCATAAATTCCGGTGGCAGTACAATAGATACTTGTCTTTCAAAATTTGCTAAAATTAACAATACATCTAAATATAAAGGAAATTAATTTAAAAGGACACACTGTACTATGTATCTAAATATGTTATACTATTATTCTAGACCAGGGATCCCCAACCTTTTGAAGCCGTGAGCAACATTCAGAAGTAAAAGGAGTTGGGGAGCAACACTAGCATGAAAAATGTTCTTGGGGTGCCAAGGGCTGTAATTGCCCATTTGGTAGCCCCTATGTGGATTGTCAAACTACATTGAGACTCTGTTTGGCAGTGAACCTGGTTTTTCTGAAACCAAAACTTGCCTCCAAGCCTGGAATTAAAAAATTATCATCTGCTTTGAGGCCACTGGGAGCAACATCCAAGGGGTTGGAGAGCAACATGTTACTCACGAGCTACTGGTTGGGGACCACTGTTCTATACTGTCAGGCTAAAGTGCATGTTCGCTTTAGAGTCTCAAATAAAGTTTTCATAAATAAAGCTGGCCATAGACACAAAGATCTGATCGTACGAATCTAGGATTCGTATGATTTTCGGACCATGTCTGGAGAGTCCTGACATTTTTCGTCTAGCGGAGATCGGCCGTTTGGTCAATCGGACAGGTTAAAAGATTTCTGTCGGCTGCAGGTAATATCTCTGCGTGTATTGCCGATCATACGATTTTCAGAGGGAGACTGTCACTAACTTTGGTTGAACATAGATATCGTATGATTGCTGTCAGGGGCAGAACATCGGCTGATCTGTTCTTTTACTACTTTATTTGATCGGAATGGTTAGTGACAGGTCGGGAGATGGGGAAGTCCGATCGTACGTTGATTCGTATGATCGGATCTTTGTGTCTGTGGCCAGCTTAAAGGAACAGTTCAGTGTGAAAATAAAAACTGGGTAAATGGATAGGCTGTGCAAAATAAAAAATGTTTCTAATATAGTTAGTTAGCCAAAAATGTAATATATAAAGGCTGGAGTGCACAGAGTGGTTACTGTCTGGTAGCCAGGGTAACCAGTCAGTGTAAACCAAGAGAGCTGAAAAGCAGGAAGTAGTGTACTGACTGACATGTTATACGTCAAATCACTCCAGCCTTTATACATTACATTTTTGGCTAACTAACTATATTAGAAACATTTTTTATTTTGCACAGCCTATCTATTTACCCAGTTTTTATTTTTACACTGAACAATTCCTTTAAGCTGTTGTCTGGTTATGGGGGCAGCTATTCAAGTTCAAATAGAGCAATACAGTACATGCTTACATATCAGATAACAGATAAGCTGTGTAAAATAGCTATAGTTTTTACACAGGAACATAAAAACAGCGGTTGAAAGTTATTGATTTATCTCTATAGAACTATATAATAAAAGTAGGGATGGGCAATTTTTTTGCCTGATACAGATTTTACGTTTTTACAGGTGGCTAGAATTTTGCCATGCATTGTGATTCACTGGAAATAAAACACATTTTCGGAATTTCGCAGTGCCTTTTTATCACTGGGAAATACACAGTAAAAAAATAACCACTGACTCCAATGCATTTGACACAAGAAAAATGCAAGGGAAAAACACCAAATAATTACAATGCATTTGCTGAAATATTGGAAATTTTTCAACAAGGCAAAATGGGGAAGTTTCACTGATCACTAATTAAAAACCTATCAAATGCAAAATAGCACATTTGTTTCCAAACAATAAATTATTTTGTAGGTGCTGATTGGCAGCTTATCTTATCTTATAAAGTAGCATTAGAGTATTTTTGAAAAACACCAGGATTTGCCTTAATCAATCTGCGTATCCATACAATAGGGGTTATGAGTAAGCCCAAAGTATTTTAGTACTCAGCCCTATTCTAGCAGTTGTCATCTTGTGCTGAATACTAGAACTTCATTATAACATACTTCAACCCCCCTGGTGTTGTTTCAAAAGTTGTGTTGGTGTTGTTCTAGGTGCAGAAATGTTGAAAATCAATTGAGTCCTTATCCAGTGATGCATTTTATAATATAAGGGGCACATTTACTTTACTAGCTCGAGTAAAGGATTAGAATGAAAAATACTTTGAATTTCAAAGTATTTTTTTGGCTACTTCGACCAACGAATTGGCTACTTCAACCTTCGACTACGACTTCGAATCAAACGATTCGAACTAAAAATCGTTCAACTATTCGACCATTCGATAGTCGAAGTACTGTCTCTTTAAAAAAAACTTCGACCACCTACTTCGCCACCTAAAACCTACCGAGCACCAATGTTAGCCTATGGGGAAGGTCCCCATAGGCTTTCTAGGCAATTTCTGATCAAAGGAAAATAGTTTGATCGATGGATTAAAATCCTTCGAATCGTTCGATTCAAAAGATTTAATAGTTCGATCGAACAATTTTTCCTTCGAACGTTCGATCAAACAAATTTCGGTAAATCCTTAGACTCTGATATTCGAAGTCAAAGGATTTAACTTCGATGGTCGAATATCGAGGGTTAATGAACCCTCGATATTCAACCCATAGTAAATGTGCCCCAAGATGTACAAAAACAGCAATAGCAATTGTGTGTCGAAATGTTATATTAAATCAATAGAAGTAAAGAGATCAAGCCTTATTTTACACATCTATGTGCCATGTATGAAACAAATATGCAGAACTAAATAAAAGTTAATTTTGCTACTCCCTAGAGAAGCACCAAACAGTTTGGAATTCATATAAAGGAACCACAACCACAAAGCAATGAGCTGGTGCATGGCAAGCTCATCACAGATGAGAAGTATAAAAATGCAAATACACCCCCACCCCGGAATGATTTCTTCTTAAATGTAATAATAAGGCCCACAGACCTTACAATCTTATCTGAACCAAAGGTGTAGACTTGTATAGTTGCCCATATGGACATTTTTAAACTGGAAATACCCATGCCTGTCTAAGTGTAACATTAGGTACTACTGTATATTATTCCTGACAGCAGTACACTGCTATATTAAATACATTATATAAACCTGTAGGGAGGTGTGGATGTTGGTTCTAAAACTTAAACAGGCATGCTCAATTTTTTTTATTTATTGCTCACTTTTTTCTACCTGCCCAATCTGCAAAATAATGAAACATGAAATAAGCTGGAGTAAGCAGAACGCAAGGCTCTGAATGTGTGGCCACGGCAGCAGGAAGTAAGATGACTGAAGAGAAAAAGGGAAAAAAGATAGGCCTCTATAACCCAGCCCTGAAACAGGCAGCTGGGCTGACATGCTAATTCAGCGCTTTAACAAATCAATGCCACTTGGAAAAAAAAGTACAATGTGAGCCCTCACTGGGCTAGATGTCAAGGGACTGAGAAAATGCATCTTCAAGTATTTCACATTAGGAACGAATAATGTGTTAATTTATAACTCCTCGCCCTATACACTCAGATTATCCATCTGTGTCAGCCGTTTGACTTCTTAAATTTATCAAGAAATAAATATATACGGAAAACACATTGGGGGCAGAGATGGCAGCTAAAAATAAATAATGAGGTGAAGAAGTGATCTGAAATACAATTCTTCTGTTTGGGTTGGACCTATACAGTTTTTTTTTCCGATGATTATTTTTTCATCTCCTCTATTTGTGTACCAGCTTTTCAAAGCAAGACTTGCTGAGGTGGTGTGGCTTATTGCATTGGGAACCATCCGTCAAAGGTGACACCGAAAAGGTTGAATCAGCAATCGCTGCTGTCACTGGAATTTACTTTGGGTCCTCTACCACTTCCCAAGAAAATACACAAGTTCTTGGAAGTGAAATTATAGCTAACACTTTGCTGGAAAAGATTCTGTTTAAATCAGAAACTGCAAATTATATTATATTTAGTATCCCATAAGCATGTAAACATATATATATATATGTATATATATATATATATATATATATATATATATATATATATATATATATATATATATATATATATATATTTTTTTTTTTTTTTTTTTTATATGTTTTTAGAAGGCTTCAGCACACACTTAAGGAGTTATATATACCTGGGTCCATTTAGAAAAAAAGGCTGAAGCACACCAGGATTCATATATATATATATAGATATATATATACTGTGTATATATATATATGTATATATTTTCAGAATGAACCAGCAACACAGGTTTTTTTCAATAGAAAAGTGTATTTAGTAAGTTAGTAAAGCATGTTCCAGCCAACGTGACGTTTCGGTCCCCACTGGGACCTTTCTCAAGGCAACCACACCCTAGACATCATGTGATATATATATGATATATAGAGATATCACATGATGTCTAGGGTGTGGTTGCCTTGAGAAAGGTCCCAGTGGGGACCGAAACGTCACGTTGGCTGGAACATGCTTTACTAACTTACTAAATACACTTTTCTATTGAAAAAAACCTGTGTTGCTGGTTCATTCTGAAAATATATGAAAACTTTAACCGTGCAACTGGGTGCAGTCGAGAAGCGGAGTGCCACCCATCTTATCAATATATATATATATATATATATATATATATATATATATATATATATATATATATATATATATTATATATATATATATATATATATATATATACTGTATATATATATATATATATATATATATATATATATATATCCCCAGACCAAAACGGCTAAAGAATTTTATGAAAAGTCCATCTTCAGTGCATTATATAGGAAATTATGCACCCCTTTTGTAAAATATAAGGACATTAGGGGGCAAATTTACTTAAGGTCGAATATCGAGGGTTAATTAACCATCGATATTCGACTGTCGAAGTTAAATCCTTCGACTTCGAATATCGAAGTCGAAGGATTTAGCGCTATTCGTTAGATCGAACAAATCCTTTGAATCGTTCGAAAAAGATTGCTAAGCCTATGGGGACCTTCCCCATAGGCTAACATTGACTTCGGTAGCTTTTAGGTGGCAAACTAGGGGGTCGAAGTTTTTTCTTAAAGAGACAGTACTTCGACTATCGAATGGTCGAATAGTCAAACGATTTTTAGTTCGATTCGAAGTCAAAGTCGAAGGTCGAAGTAGCCCATTTGATGGTCGAAGTAGCCACAAAAAAACATTCGAAATTCAAAGTTTTTTTTCTTCTATTCCGTCACTCGAACTAAGTAAATGGGCCCCTAGAAGTTACAGAGGACCGTATAAACTCACAAGGTTGTAAGGGGTATATTATAAGTTATAATACACAAGTTTCACTAAGCAGGGATAGCCAAAGACATCATTAAGAAATATTCATAAGGATATGTTTTACAGGACAGTCATAGCTCTTGTGCAGTATATATGGAATATAAATTATAACAATATTGCAGTGGATAATACCAGAAATAGAGGAGTTCCATGACCACATAAAAGCATGACACCATATGTGCTGTTTATGTAAAAGATTAATAATACAAATAAATTAGATGGCTTAATATAGATTTATATATAATATTTTGCAATCCTACTATTTTAAAACTCATGCTTTTATGTCATTGGCTCTAATACAGTTTATAGAAGTTAGCTACTACTGTATTTAGTCATGATGGCTGCTGTTTAATAGATATACAGGGCCAATTTTGCATAGCAAATAATTTATAATCTGTTTAGAATATAATAAGGTATATTAATCCAAATGCAAGTGCTAAAGCATTAAGGGGCAAAATTGTGCTCCTCAATGCTTATTCAGTAAGAACTCTAGCCACAAAGCAGTTGGTGAGCACAGGGCTCCTTTGCATCCGTATCTGCTGGTGTTTAATAAATTGCTCCCTCAGCCTATCATGACTACAGTTCTGTTGAATGCAGGCAGTGCTGTGGTCACGGAGGGAAGACATTATGGCATTTCTCCTATGTCATTTGCCCATCCCCAACATCACTGGCCCAACCCCTATCATCACTGTCTCACCTCCAGTGTCACTAAACCTGCCTGACATCTGACATCACAGGTTCGCCCCTTTTGTCTAGCTTTTGCAGTTGACAAAGGTGGCAACTCTATCCACAGCTCTTTGCGCAAATTTGGGACGTAATCTTTCTCATCCAAAACATTACTTTTTCTGCCAAGACGTATTTTATTTGCTGATACTAAACAGATATAGCTGTCAATTGTCACTAAGTATTATTAATTTCTAGTGTGACAGTCTGGGTTAGAAAACCGTTATTCGTTACAAGATATATGATTTCCCAAACAAAGAACAAAACCTACACTGAAGGCAAAGTTCTTTCCTCAAAGGCAGTACAGCTGCCAATAACATCTTTGAACAAGAGCAAATTTGATTTCATTTTTTCCCAGTAATAAAAATGACATTTCCTGGCAATCGTAGGGTTTCACTGAAAATATTCACCACAATCCTTAAATCTTCAGGTCCAGTTACCTCAGCTAAAAAGAACAGCCTTTTTTACAAAATGAGCAGAATTATAACTGAGGCAGTTAAAAAAAAAAAAAGGGAAAATGTGGTTTATGTGTGTTCTTTTGTGATCTTGTGGCAAAGAACAAGAATATGAAGTGAAGCCTTATGAATTGTTACAAAATACTTAAGTTGCACAGCTACAGTTTAAGGAAAAAGGAAAACTTTAGATGAAATGAATAAAGAATTATATAGAAAAGCTACTGTGGTTTTAATAGGAAAAAAAATAATATATATATATATATATATATATATATATATATATATATATATATATATATATATATATATATATATATATATATATATATATATATATATATATATATATATATATATATATATATAGAAATGCTTTGGGTGTCCGTACTCGATCTCCAATAGAGTAGAGGTGCACGATCAATGTTCATAATATGCAGTAGTAATGGATCAGCACACTCATTTTAGAAGTGATTAAAGTGTCTTTATTGGTAACACAGCATTGTTACCCGACGTTTCGGTCCCACCTGGGGACCTTTCTCAAGGATGAGAGAGATCCTTGAGAAAGGTCCCCAGGTGGGACTGAAACGTCGGATAACAATGCTGTGTTACCAATAAAGACACTTTAATCACTTCTAAAATGAGTGTGCTGATCCATTACTACTGTATATATATATATATATATATATATATATATATATATATATATATATATATATATATATATATATATATATATATATATATATATATATATATATGTGTGTGTGCCTGTGTGTGTGCATTTGGGTTTTATTGAAGATATTGAAGATTTAAGAATGGTTTTATATAGTGGATAATGTACACCCTTCTGTAATTTAAAAAAAATATTATGTCATAGAAATTATGTGACTATATAAAAGCACAAGGCAGCAAGTTATAATTAGGATTATTTAGGATATAATTTACAGTTTAGTCCCATAGAGAAATTACTGTACCAAACTGTATATATATACATATATATAATAGTTCAGAAGGACCTACACTCCATGTTCAATGAATCATAAATCTTAAATATTATATGCATATATGGTTTGTAAAGAGAGGGTCTTTCTGAACTGTTATATACCATGTTTTAACCAAGCAGTTGTAATTGAAAACCCCTTATAATGTATTATAAGTGCAATGGGCACAGATGGAAATTGTTTATGAATGCAACAAAACAAGCCCTTAAACAAAAATCTGCATTTTAGCTATAAAGTAACTTGAGCATACCAGTACTTCTCCTGCAATGTTTAAACTGCCACTGACAAATGAATAAATAAAAATGCCACTGTTATCTGTTTTTTTCCATGCAGTTAAAATTGAAATTACTCAAATGCAATTACTCCATGGGCCATAATTGATATAATTATTGATATTTATTTAAACAATGCCCCCTTCTTAAGATTTTACACAGCAGGAAAATTTAAAGGGAACTGTCATTCCGAAACAGGCAAGGTTGCAGGTCCTTGGCTCAAGTATTTAAATTATTCTATTCCAAGGGAAAAAGAATAATTGGGGATGCTAGGTTTTCCATGCACTGTCTACTGCTGGCATCTGTTGTCTCATGAGCTTGAGCAGTGATCCCCAACCAGTAGCTCGTGAGCAACATGTTGCTCTCCAACCCCTTGGATGTTGCTCTCAGTGTCCTCATAGCAGGTGCTTATTTTTGAATTCCTGGCTTGGAAGCAAGTTTTAATTGCATAAAAACTAAGTATAGAGCCAAGTAGAGCCTCCTGTAGGCTGCCAGTTCACATAGGGGCTACTATATAGCCAATCACAGCCCTTATTTGGCACCCAAGGGACTTTTTCATGCTATTATTACATTTGAATGTGGCTGACGGGTAAAAAAGGTTGGGGACCCCTGTCAGCTGGTGGTTGAAATTCAACAATTTTGTACAGAGCAGAATGCAACAAAGGCTGTAACCGCATCCCTATTAAAACAAGCATCCACATCCTGAGAGGGTAATTAGCATGTAATTTAGTTGATGCTAATATAGGGACTGCTTATTAGCCATGCAGCATGCAGGAATTTCACCCAAACATTTTTGCATAATTAAATAAAATATAAATAAAAGCAACATTCCAATATAAATTAATATACAAATGATTAATAGTTTTATAGTTAGTTAAAAGTGCATGTATTTGCTATTTGTTTATTCCTTTTCTATTCTCTGCACTGCTTGTACTGACGATGAAAACAATGTAGCAGAAGCCACCTGATCAACAGCCCTCTGAAAAAGCATGCAAGGCATTATGGGAACTGAAGTTTTGGTTGGAATGGAACTGGCTTTTCATACAATGTTTCAAGAATTAGAACTAGCAGCTCAAAAAAATGGGCAAACCCATAATGCTTTCAACTGCAATTCCAAGTAACTTTTGAATACAAATTATTACAATAACAATTGGCAAATTGTAATAAATCAGGAATTAGACTAGATGTTTTTATGCAAAAACAATTTGCATGGAGTTCCCTTTTTAGTGGGGTGAGTTTGCAAAAGAGGGAGTATAGGGTTGCATTACATATTCTTTGTTACTGTGAAGCTTTTTCCCCTATAATTTCTCTTTTCTAAATGGCTGTTTATTTAAAATATCACTTTGAGTTGCAGGGTTGCCATTTTACCCTGATTGTGGGGTGTTCAGAAGATTTCCATAACAGCTGCCTAAATCCACATTAGTAAGCCCACAGTTTCTAGCGCCTGAAAATGTTTCGGCCGCTTCTGCCATTCCTCCTGCCTTGCCTATAGCCCTTCGAGCTGCATGCTTAGGCATCTCAGCTCATTATTATGGAGCCGTTAATCTTCTCCCCTTCTCCTCCCAGGTTCAGCTAAAGGGTTAAGAGGCTACAGTACATATGTGACTCGTCAGTGACATATAATGCTCAGGTCCTTTATGCAATCAACTTTTACTTGACATGTATTTGCTCATCACAGGACCCACGTTACCTCTGGGAAAATGAAGAAAAACCTAAATTAACACTTGACATTCAATATGGTCAAGTCCTTAATTGGCTGGGCTTCCTGAGAAAGCAATTTTCTATTCCCCAAACTGTTCATGTGTCATGTGTGGAGCTGTGCTGCTGGCCATCACGGCTGTCCCTCTCATCCTCTAATGAGAGCAGATGAATTAGTGCTACGTGACACGATTTTAGTAGGTTTCTTGCTCTCTGTCCCTTACTCCCCCACTCCTTGCTTTTCCCCATTGCTAGTGACAGCTGTGTTGCAGTGCAAAGGGGACCAGTGCCAGCCAGCAGGTATCACTTCCGCTGGCAATGCAATGATATTATGTACAGGAAGGCAATAAGATAAAAATTATACATAAAATAATTACAAGTTATATGTGTTTATGCAAGATATACTACAATATACATTTATTTGCATACAGCTACTGCGCATCTATAATATAATTCAGACAAGGGTAAACTATGCATAACCTCTATAACATTAACCATTTGACCTCTTACCTTCGGCAGATTGTATAATCTAACTGTCAAGCAGCTATCTGCTACTCTAGATTTTCATGTTTATGGGTTGCTTTTTGATTTGTGCTGTGCTGCATGTTCACTTATAGCACACGTGTAAGTTTAAAGGCAGCCTGCAAAGAAGGGGTTAAAGCAGTTTAATTTTCTGCAAAAAAATTTTGCATAAAAAAAGAAACAGATTTCTAGTAACGTTATTTAATTATTTTAATCTATTTATATTATGTAATTACTTGCCATATTTTCCACATATAAATGTATAGTGCACATTGTGTATTATGAAACTATGCATAATGTGCGTGCAGAACATTTGTGTATTTTATGACAGGGGCAAATATGGTTCATTATTTACCCAATATGAAAATGGTGCTCTGTGAGGGATGCAGAAGTGGGAGACCCAAGGTAGGGATTTCTGTCTGCTCCCCCTTAAAGCCAGTTGTTGCAAGAGTAGAGCTATTTGGCAACTGCAATAAATGATCACTAATGATGCTGTTCAAAAGCCTAGTGAGAATGCTAATAGAGAAGAATGATAGAGAAGCGAGAGTAAAGGTTCTGATTTACTAACACAGCCACTGCACCAGGGCAATTACCCATAGTAACCAATAGCATATTTGCTTTCATTTTTCTAACTTGACCAAAGCTAATTTCATATTGGTTGCTATTGATAACTGCAACAGTGCAATTTAGCACCTATGTCAATAAATAAGCCCCAGAGAGTACATTTTGTTTGTAAAATATAGTATTTACCAGTAGCAGATGAGCCTTCATCCAGTAATATGCTAACAATCCTAACTGCAGCTCATTATTATACAGTATAATAAAAATGTGAAAAAACTAGCTATTCTTTTAATTAAGAACATATAATAATTATTTAACTGAATACTGTATGTGCTGCACTCAGTCTCATGATCTATTTGTACAGTACGATGCTGGGAATGCATAAAAACAATAGAGAAACTAGATAAAAGATATGGGATATTATTTCCAGATATTTTGGCACCCTTAACTGTACATGTGAGTGTGACTGGTATAAGTGTAAACATAAATTAATCAGTTGTAAGTAACTAAGTAGCAGTAGTAAGGAACTAAGTCAGCATGTGCATGCATATATACAAGACAAATTTCGGAAAGACAGATTTTTCTATAGAGCGAAAGTGCATTAGGAACAGTGCTGTATGAGACATGAGTCTATGCTAATTTAAGGTAATTGCTTCTAAAAACTTTTTATTTAGCCCATTACAAGCCTGCAACTCTTATTTAAAGAACTGTAACCGTAAACAGGTATGGGATCTATTATCTGGAACATTTAGCACCTGGGGTTTTCCAGAAGAGGTCTTCATATATTTTGGATCACCATTCCTGAAGGTTATTAAATGCATTGAAATATTTAAAAAATAACCAACAGAATAGTACAGTATATATTTATGCATTTATGTGATCATAGCTGCGTGAATGCTTTGAGAAGGTCATAAGAATTGTTTGATTTAATAAGACTCTATGGGAAATGGCATTCCACATTTAGAAGCTTAATGGATTAATGCATTGTACATTGGTCAGAATGGAAGCAACATATTATAATTTGAGAATGAAAAAATATTTTAAACCAATGTGTATTAATATATCTTATATTATATATTTCAATACAAGAAATGTAAAAATACTTTTTTCTTAATAACAGCACCTGGTCTACCACGAATAACTAGTGCATCAATCTCTGAGAAAAAAACATTCTACTTTATATTTTTACACTGAACTGTTCCTTTAAAACAGACTTTTGAGAAATATGTTTTAGTACTTCATTGATAATCAAGTGGCTTCAGTACAAGTGGCTTTTAACTCAAAATATGTTCAAGTGAGCTCCTCATGCTTGAAATTGTGCCTATAGCCACACAAAGAATGCACAGCCTAGGAGCTTTTCCATTTAAAACAAAGAGGCTTTTTACAGATGATAGTTGTCCTAAATATTAAGGCTAAAACTTGCAGGACCATTTCTGTCACAAAACAATAAAAAAAGCAGTCATACACTCAGAATGAACCCAGCCAGACATTTTATCAAATGCCTCACTATAAACAGTACAAAAAAAGTATTCAGTACATTTTTTGCACAACATTGACTTTAATGCACGTTGGAATTGTCGCCATCGTCGGAATTGACGCTGGCTGTGATTTTGACTCCAGTGAATTGACGGCAGCATCAAAATTCACGTTTCACGAATTTTACGCCATTCTGCGAATATCGCTGGAAATTCACGAATTTATCGGCAAAGAGAAATGGGACAAATTCGCCCATCACTATAGATGTCACATAAACTCTCATACATAAAAGTCTTGTATATTCATAAGCACTGTGTAAGTATTGTATATCTTTGTCTCTGTGTTTATGTTCCTTCACGTGTATGTGTGTAGGACTGTTAGGTGTTCAGCTTAGTGCTGAGTACTGCCTGCTGATAACAAATTGAAAATAACTAATAATAAAAAAATGTTATAATAATACTAATACTAAAAAGACCACCTGTAACTTAATAGCATATAATGGCAAATGGTAGAAAGGGAAAAGATTCCAAAAATCTTAGAATATGTCATGACCCAGCATCAGTTTTGTTTGTCTTTTTGGCTCATAACCTGTTCTGCAGATAATTTTGCAAACTGCTTTTTGACTCATTCCTATATTTGGGAATTACTTTGGTACCGACAAATCACCACAGTTCATTACATTTCAGAACTCACCAAAATGTTATCTCTCGTCTCTAGTTAAAATCTAGAACTGTACTGTCTGAAGTGCACCCTAATTATAGGTACAAAAAAAATAACATTTTAGATGCTGCAGGTGTGCAATTTGTCTGGCTGTATTTTTTGGATACAAAAACATATTTAAAAACAAACATTATCTTGGTTGTCATAGAATGCATGTCATGTTCCACTAAACGTCTCTACATTTAGCTAGAAACTTTAATTTTGCAAAAAGGAATAATAGTTGATGTGAAAAAGCTATCTGTTCAAACCTTTGATTTAAGCTCTGAAACGTGTGGTCCATTTAAGCACTCATTAAATTACAACATCCAAGACCTTATCATTTCTATTGGTGATAAGTGCAGAGGAATTGTGGCAATATTTAACCAGAAATGTTCTAAGATGTGTATGTCTGACTGCCCACATTTTAACTCTAAAATCGGCTATTTGGTATCACTTCTATATAAGGAGTATATGTTTCTGTAAGTTGCATCTCTGAACTTGACTCTGTGTTTCTGCATATTCATTGCATGTATATACTGTATATGTGTCTGATTTTAAAGAATTGTGGTTGCAACAAGGCTTCTTAAAGGACTGTATCTCAATAAGACAGTATATTAGTTTTTCACCAAGCGAGCCTGTGCCAATTGCACTCAACTATTTTTAATGGAAGTCTGTAGGCTTGTCGTTTGGGTGCATGATCTGTTTTTCATGTTGGTGCCAAACTAAAAAAAACTGTATCAATTGGAAACAAAATTGTATAAGCTTATGTGTAATATACATAACAGGGTCTGTATCCGTAAATGCAACCCCTCTTTAGTAGCCCCCTGGACCACCAGGGCACTGCAAACCACAAGAAGAGAAACATTTGCATGCTGTAGTTCGATGATCCCCAACCAGTAGCTCGTGAGCAACATGTTGCTCTCCAAGCCCTTGGATGTTGCTCCCAGGGGCCTCAAAGCAGGTGCTTATTTTTGAATTCCAAGCATGGAGGCAAGTTTTGGTTGCATAAAAACCATGTGTACTGCCAAACAGAGCCTCAATGTAGGTTGACAATTCACATAGGGGCTACTAAATGGCCAATCACAGCACTTATTTGGCAGCCCAATAACATTTTTTATGCATGTGTTGCTCCCGAAATCTTTTTACTTCTGAATGTTGCTCACGGGTTCAAAAGGTTGGGGATCCCTGCTGTAGTTGGTCCACAGAAAAAAGAAGCAGTTATACAGTCTACATACAAAGATACAATTTGCTTCCAGAAAGAAGTGATTAGCTCAGTGATGTGAATGTAGGAATTACTGTAATTAGACAATTTGAATTTAAGATGATCATCTGTATTAGTGTCCTTTGCTTTTGTCCTGCATTTTTTCTTAAAAAAAAAAAAAGCTCAGTTATTAAAATCTATTATTTAATACTGGTAATTGGAGGATGAATAAAATGTTCATTTGTCTACAAAGAGCACTAGGTGCATATACAAAATTTAAAATATATTAGACCAATTCACTAACATGTGGTATATCTTACCGAATATGCTAGTGCAAAAACTTGTGAATTGTGTGCTTTTATTAAAAAACGTATCTGCAGCTTATAATATGTTCCTTCAAAAAGTATATAGTATATTTGCTTCAGTTTTAAATGATGAAAATGTGGAAAAGGAGTTCTGCCACTACAGAAAATGTTTTAAAGGGGTTGCTCACCGTTGAATGAACTTTTAGTAGGATCAATAGAATGATATTCTGAGACAATTTGCAATTGGTTTTAATTTTTTAATTATATGTAGTTCTTTTGTGTTATTTCGATTTTTATTCAGCAGCTCACCAGTTTGCAATTTCAGTGATCTGGTTGCTAGAGTCCTTATTACCCAACCATGTATTAATTGAATGAGAGACTGGAATATGAATAGGACAGGAATAGAACAGAAAGATGAATATTCAAAAGTAGCAACGACAAAAAATATATTTGTAGTTTTAGAGAGCATAGTTTTTTACATAAGGTCAGTGACCCCAAGTTGGAAGCTGGAAAGAGTCAAAAGAAGGTAGCTTATAATTAAATAAACTAAAGCTTAGAGCTAGCCATTCTATAAAATACAAACCCCCATATGTAATAAAAGGCGCTGTTTGCCCAGTAGCAGTAACCCTTAGCAATCAATAAGATGTGTGCTTTTAAACAGGTGACCAGTTCATCCCACCTGCTGATTGGTTGCTATGGGTTACTGCTCCTGGGCAAACTTGGTGACTTATATTACACGACCTTCTTAAAGTTAACAAACCACCCCTTTAACTTGAATGGACTGTTCTAAAATGTACATCAAGTCACAATTACTATGTCTGTTAATGGAAATGTGGTAATAGCTACTTACATGTAGTTCAAAACATCAGAACAGTGTCATTGAAATTGATGCTTAAAGGTGGAGGTAGCTGCACAATATATGACTTAAGCCATCATGTAAATATTAGTATAATAGCTATATGACTCCACCTTTATACCAACCCTCCCCTTCCTATTCCCACCAATCCCCATCCAGAAATCCCAGCTTCTCTCAAGCCACCCCTCCTCACAGTCCCAGGCACCTTTGCTAGGCACCCTTTGGTGCACTCCAATTTTATTACATTCCAAGTGTATAAAACAAAATTAACAAAAACCTTTCCTTTTAAATGACAGTTTTAAAAAATGTATTTAAGATTTGACTCAATAGTAATTGGTTAAAAAAAGAAGAAGCAATATATATAATATACAGAACTCTGAAAAATATATTGTATCTACTGAACACTATTGTCTTTAGTTGACACTTCAGTCCTCTAAAGTTTTTGAAATGTACAACTTATACCTACAAAGTAAAATGTTCAGCTCTGGGGAAAAATGTCAACTGGCAAAATCAAAATAACTTATTACATATAAAAAGAAACCATTAAGTATTAAAGAAATTCTAATAATTGAAAAAATATTAAGAATGGTGACTTAGCGAGACCGGTATTCTGTCTCCAAAGATTATGTCGGTAATGCTAAGTATGAAATGCGGTAATATGAAATACACATGAATGTAAACTTGGCCCTTGCAGGAATAATTTCAGTTATAAATATCATTGGGTACTCTCTGAAGCCAAGCACTTAACAACTGCACTTCGGTTTAACTGACAGACATGCTGCTGTGTTCACATTATTGCGTGAAATCTCCTAAAAGCAACAAGAAAGCTTCAAATTAATTACACCACAAAAACCCACAGAAGCTAGGCTACTACCTACAAGATTTCAATTTAAAAGGCAAACTAATATTCGATAAGTTAACATGATTATGTACATCTTAGCAGCCCTGATTAAATAAAAGAAGGCAAGGCCTACTGAATGTATATGCCATATGCATATGCCACCAGAGCTGCAGGAGTCATTTTATCTATGTCAATCATTTTAGTATGGCTTAATTCTAAAAGAGAAGCCACAGTTAACCCACTGTTTGCGATGCTGCCAGAGAACATCACAAACCCCCCCTTTTAGGGGGCAGATTTAGTAAGGTTTGAATAGTAAATTCAAATTTTCAATTTTTTTTTGGTGTCAAAATTCACACGTTCGAACTTTAATCCCCCTATTTGAATGTAAATTCAAATGTAAGATTTATCACCCCTCGGCCATGGAAACAGTTCTTATTCGCATATTCACCACCTAAAATCTGCTGAGTTTATGTAGAAGTCAATGACAGAGGTCTGTTGAGCCATTTGGAGATGTTAATAGCATTCTTGACATTCAAGTTATTTTCAGAGGGAAAACTCGAATTGAATACGAATCAAATACAAATCGAATACAAATTGAATTTTCAAATCATTCCTATTCGCTTTAATATTAGGCGTTCAAAATTTTTCTTAAATATCCTCCCAATTGAGTTGAGTATATTTGAATTTATTAGAGTAAAAAAAAAAAAAAAATTCACATGAATTCGAAATTTGACCTTGGATAAATCTGTCCATTGGTGTGAGGGTTTCAGTGATCCTCCACCACCTTGAGGAATACGTGGAAACATGCAACTATCAAAACTCTAATGCCAGCGAAAGCATTTACATTTATGCTACACATATGGGATTCATTATCCAGAAACCTCTTATCCAGAAAGCTCTGTATTACAGAAAGCCTATCTCCTGTAGAATTTAAAAATGATTTCCCTTTTTTTGTAATAATAAAACTGTAACAGACCGCTATAAGCACAATAAGAATATTCTATCTATCTATCTATCTATCATCTATCTATCTATCTATCTATCTATCTATCTATCTATCTATCTATCTATCTATCTATCCATCCATCCATCCATCCATCCATCCATCCATCCATCCATCTATCTATCTATCTATCTATCTATCCGTCACTTTTTACCATCACTGTTGGCTATTTAATCCATTGTCTGTAGTATTTAGGATCATATAAATGCCTAAGATATTACCCACCACACACACACATATTTTGGATTACAAAGCTTGTGCCATAAATGCCCTCTAAGAAAATACATATTCTAGTAAGTTTACCTTTGAAGGAAGGATTATTTAGTTAAATGTGCAATCATGCAATCTGCAGATACCACATTGAGATCTTATAACATCGATTAACACATGTATCTTATGGTACAGCAAGTTAATCTGTGTTCTACAAATGAGTGTATTTGAATTTAGAATGTACTCTATGTGCAAAACAGCTCAGGCAAAACTTCTTATAAATTCCTTGGCATCTGCACCAGCCTTCAACACATTGCTTGCCATGCAATTTGTGATACATGGAAGGTGCAAAAAGCAGCACAGATGTAACCCAGACTTTACATTCATTAAAAAAAAATCAACATATCCTTTTACACCGAAATGTCTAAAACACAGTGTTTCAAGCAGTTTGCCATTCTGTGGTTAAGGACAAGTTCTTACCTAGGTGCAAAGATACCAACTTTGAATAACATTGGTATTGTGCTAATTATATTATCATCTTGTGGTTTATATAAAACTTTATAGACAGAGGCTTCCATGCACAACACAATCCCTTACCCCTAACAATTTACATTTTGCAGAGGCACAAGAAAAAGTAACTAAACCAAAGCCATGCAAGGTTTACAAAAGGACTACTGTATATCCTTGTTTGCACAGCTAAATAGCAATAGTTATAAATGTAAGTGGTTCACACAGTAGTACATAGCTATTAAAGAAGCTGTGTAGGTTTACCAGGTCTGAACATGGCCAGAAATACAGCATCTGTATTATTAAAGGCATTTAGTGTTAACATAACATGATAAAGGCATCTTTATGTAAAAGAGACTTTTCAGTTTTTGTGATTAGTTGCCCTCAGGGCTCTTAAAACGCCATATATTGCATACATATGAGCAAACCTATGTTCTATAGTTTTCTCAAGTACATGTTCATCCAAAATCTCTAAGAAACACAAATGAAAGATACCACAATTCTGGATGCTTATGAGTTAATTGAACCAATTAGCTGATGCATTTAGGTGCGATCAAACCCAAATCTGTGTCAAACATATACAAAAAAGCCCATTTGGAATTAATATAAAAATACAGCTTCAGTCTCATGGCAGAAAAATCACTTTTAGCCAGTTACAAAGGAAATAAAATCTGTCCCATGCTGTCTCCCATAAGTTCCATGCCGTATAGCACCAATGAGGACATTACTTTTCCCATTGAGGAAGTGAGAGCTACCATACTAACTGCTAGTCTTTAAGCTTTCTCTGTAGGGAACGGTTTTACAAATTCCTACACACACATGTAGGGGCACATTGACTTAGCTCGAGTGAATGAATAGAATAAAAAATACTTCGAATTTCGAATGTTTTTTTTGGCTACTTCGACCATCGAATTGGCTAATTTGACCTTCGACTTCGAATCGAACGATTCAAACTAAAAATCGTTCGACCAGTTGATAGTCGAAGTACTGTCTCTTTAAAAAAAAAACTTCGACCACCAACTAAAACCTACCAAACATCAATGTTAGCCTATGGGGAAGGTCCCCATAAGCTTTCCTGCCAATTTGGGATTGAAGGAAAATCGTTCGATCGATGGATTAAAATTCTTCGAATCGTTCGATTCGAGGGATTTAATTGTTCGATCGCACGATTATTCCTTCAATCGTTCGATCGATCGAATAGTGCTAAATCCTTTGACTTCGATATTTAAAGTCGAAGGATTTAACTTAATTAACCCTTGATATTCGACCATTAGTAAATGTGCCCCGTAGTGTATTGTCCCTTTAATATCTGCTTGTTACAAGGCACTCAGGCTTTGAGTTGTCTAACACTGATCTAGAATAAACACATTTTCTCTGCAGATGCCGCATCTGTGTCTGTTAAATCAGCATGAAATACCATGGACAGTTGCGCACTTTTGCTTCCCGCCATTAGGTGAGATTAAAAAAACACACTCATTTTTATGTTCAAATATAGACAGTAAGAAGGCCAGCTATCATGCTGAAACTGACAACAGACGAGAGACCCTTCCAGTGACTCTTGTACAAAGGGAATCTGAGGAAGTAATCCTCTGCCTGCTGCTAAATTATCCCCTGAGCACTATATCTACTCATGCTGTTAGTGAGCAAAAAAAAAAAAAGAAAATTATCCTCTGCATCTTAAAAAAGCATATACTGGGGCTCATTTATAAACACTGGGCAAATTTGCACCTGGGCAGTAACCCATAGCAACCAATCAGTGATTAGATTTTTCCAGCCAGCTACAAGGAGAACAATGAAAGCAAACATCTGATTGGTTGCTGTGGGAAACTGCCCAGGTGCAAATTTGCCCAGTGTTTATAAATGAACCTCAGTGTATGCTAAACAATAAGAATTTTTAACACGTCTGTATGAACTTAGCGGCAAAGTTTTCAAATATTGTACTGGGGAATACAAAAAGCAAAAACATGTCAGTTTGTCTGAGGCTGCTTTGCTTAGAAAGCAAACTGTTAAATCTGAAATATTTTTTTTACTGAACACTCATTACCAATAATAAATATAAGGCAATAATAAATCTGCCCCTTATTACACAAAACCTTTTTCCTCTTACCCTACTTCAGGATTAAGTATTTTTGCATCATAAAATTAGAATAAATAAAATACCAGATGAAACCTCAGGGTCTGATTTAAGTGTAATAAAATTCTCAGACTTTAAACTATTTTCTTCTTGCCAGGAAAAATGTTTCTGCCCTGTGTTTGCGTGCTCCATTTTTTTCAGATATTTACTGGTATTATATATGACAATTTTCTGCAATAATAGAGAGTATTTTACACTCCTTCAAGACTTTTTCAAGTGCAGCAGGAATGTTTTCACTCCTTTTTTTTTTTTTTAACTAAAATAGGGTCCTCTGCTGATTCCCTCTCACCTTCACCGGTGGAAAATATGAAAATAATTTCTCAGACTTTTCAGAAAATGGGAAAGTAAAAATGAAATCACGAGAAAATATAATTTTACAGTATAAAAAAGCCAAACTCTGAACTATCAATAAACCAGAAATGTTTTGTTTTTATGTGATAAATGCCACTTAGACATTGGGTGTCAGATAAGAAAACAGTAGGAAATATCAGCAGTGGTAGCACAGAGCAGAACAAACTGCTTCCCATTCATTAGAGAAGCTGGCTGTCATAGTCACGCTAGTACAGGCTGCCTCTTTGTGGCAATATGCAATGTACAGTTTCCACTCAAAGCACATATGATAGACTAAGCAGGAATCATCTCAGTTATCAATTAAATAACCTGTGAACTCTAAATGAGGAGTGAAACGTATCTGATCTTTCCTATTGGAAATGGTATGAAAGCAGAAAGGTGACATCACTGAAACTGTATTCATGCAAATATTTATTTTTAAACTGCCGTGTTTCCCTCTGGAGCTGAATATAGTGTTATGGAAACAACTAGCTACTCTCACTTTCCACATGCTGCATTTCCCTATACAGGAGTCAAGAACCAACTTGTGGGGAAACTGGCAATTTCAGAATCTCACATTTGCCACATAACTTAGCAGGACCTCAGACTTAAGCTGGATACATGAGGAGAGGAACCCTACTTGGTACTGAGAGGCTGCTTGTGGACCAGACAAATCTTCTCACATCATTTCTGTCACACTCCATTTGGAAATGGAAGTTGAAGTTTTGCTGCTCTAGTGCAGAGTTTAAACCACACCACGAGAGTCATTCTGGCCAATAACATTGTGTGCTTGAACAGGGATAGGCAGAGAGCACAGCCAATGAAGTATAAGTAAGTACAGTATGTGTGTGGCAGCCATTTTCCTAATAGCCTCAATATTGTCCTAAGACCCTGCATAGTTCACCAATAGAAGGGAGAGTGAGATGGAACCACCTAGATCAGGAGATGAGACTGCCTTATGATGCTCACTTGTCTTATGGATTTAAAGAAACATTTCTTAGAGAGGGGTGAGGGGAGTTTCTAATTAATTAGGGAGAAAGGGAAATGGGTTTGCACTGTGTTCAGTCTGGTATTGGACATTTAGATTAGTTAATGTGCATAATGGTTTATTTACCCCAGAGGGATCTGTTAGCCAGAATGCTCAGGACCTAGGATTTTACCGATAACGGATCTTTATACCTTAAGTCTACTAAAAAATCATGTAAACATTAAATAAAGCCAATGGGTTGGCTTTGCTTCCAATAAGGATTAATTATATCTTAGTTTCTGTAATTTTTTAAAATTTGGATTATTTGAATAAAATAGAATCGATGGGAGATTGCCTTTCAGTAATTCTGAGCTTTCTGGATAACAGATTCCATATCTGTTCTGCCGGTCATGCTGCAAGGTAGGGCAGCCCTATAATATTGTTCAGTCATTCTTAGTTTGAGGATCTTCAGGGTGCACCGTGCATTATTTTTCACATAAGACTGGGCACCTGCACCATTTTCACATACCTGAATTGCAGGCACATTAAAGGGCTCAACTACCTTTTTATACAGTATCATAGGGCTGGTGTTTCAGATCTCCTGTTCAGTTGTACAAGAGCCCAAATCCCAAAATTGGAGTGCTATCCCAGGTCTGTATCACCGGATTGGTGTCAGGTGCCTTCAGGTATCGGGCCCAATACTGCCCAAAGCCCAAAATTGTATATCACAAAGCAAGAGACCTGCGGCACAACTGTTGAAATTGATTAAGTGATCAGTATTTATTCAGCTCACAAACAAAGCGGCACCGTTTTGGGCCTCCACTGGGCCCTTTATCAAGCCTCAGTTGTACAAGAGCCAACATGGAAGAAAATTATTTATTGTGATTTAATATGTAAGGTGAAATCACTCATTTTGCTGCCTTTTATACTCGCTTTATCAGTGTTATGCAACTCACGATATCCAGGTATCTCACTCTTTTTAAGAATATAAATATAGTTCAGTCTAAATGGTGCTTGCAACTTTATTCTTTGAAATCTAACTCCGGTGTTCAGAGGAGCAGTAGACGGCATCTGTGAGCAGATTCACAGTTATATGATAATATTTATTCTCACATATTCTAGAATTAACGCTTCAGGAGCCAAAGGCAAGAAAGAAGAGGGAGTGTTGCCTTGTCTGTTGTAACAATAAACAGAAAGTATCAGATACAGGCAAGCCTCATATGAAGCAGCTAACCAAGCCTGTTATTGCTTGTACTTCAGTTGACGCCAGACTCCTATCATATTGGACAAGCTGTTCTTTTACAATAAGTCCCTTGGTGTCACAGTGACCTGGCAAACAGTGGAAAGTTTTTAGCAATGCTATAAGCCTGGCAGTGCTTCCTTAGCTGTGGCCACAGGCATCCTCCCCAGAAAATGCTTGAGTTTCCTCTGCCATCTTATTATCTGTCCTAAAGGGCTCTCAATTGGCTCAGAAGTGACCAGACATGCAGGGAGTGAGAATACAGCTAACTACTGTAAATTCAATGGCTTCTCTTCAAAATACATATAGAACTGTAAACATTACAGTAGAGGACAGTAATGTCAAAGCGCTAAGAGCAATTGTATGTAGTGTCAAAGAGCCAAGAGGATTGTATAACAATATTTAAGTGAGTAAACTCCTACATTTATTATCATTGTTAATAATCTAATTCTAAAGAGCCAGCATAGCCTATGAAAAATTTGTCTTGTCCATTCCTAGGAGGAAGCAAGCAGGAGTTTAAAATACTTTAGATAAAATGGTTCAGATCCAGTATGATGAGAAAAACATATCTCTATGCTCATTTTTTCATTTCCAGATTTCCCCATGGATTTCAAACGGGTTTTCATTATTTCAATAGATATATGTGGCAATCATTTCTTCTTCTAATTTCTATATATATAGCATTCTGGCATTTTATACTGTTTTCCTGAGGCAACATTACAGAACATTTTCAAACTGTAAGGATAGAGTTGAAGATGGTTCTGTACTTAGTCCAGTTTTTCTCAGTTTGTTTATTAGTGATGTCTAGGTTGGCCTGGAAAGTCAGTGTATCTATGCAGATGATATTAAGTTGTCTGGAGTACTAAGAAAAGGAAGGAATGTTTCCTAAGAGAGAAAGGCTTGGATATGTTACATATGTTGGGGGTGAAAATAAATCTTGCCCCATAGAATAACTGCACACAACTTGATAAAATGTTGCATAAAAATACAATGAAATCAGGCTATCACTGAACTAGTACAGTTTTGCTTACTGACTCAAAACTTACTGACTTAAAAAAGATATAATTTAACTTCATAACGTTTACAAAAGCAAATAAGGACATTTTAAATAAAATGATTTAAAAGGCTTGCAAAGTTTTTTTTTTTTTAATCTAAATAAAAAGGAAGATCTGAGATTGAGAACAGGGATTTGTCAAGGCTATTTTTTCCTGAAATAATAATAAATGCAAGTGACATGAAGCCATGCCATCCAATAGGTGCTGGGTCTGAAGGATACAAGATCTCTGGAATTAACACCAGTCTTGAGCTGCTTGTAATTTTGGGGATTCCCTTTGTATGTTTTGTCTATTTAAAAAACTGACTTTGGTACAATTAATTGGATGCTAACATCATTACAGATGCCACATGGCAGGAAACTGCAACCATATACAGTAAGAATAATGTCTCCTCTAAAAAATTGAACACTAGTTTGCATCAGCATTGATTAATCCTGTGCAATTTGAAGCACATACAATTTAGTGGTATCACATTGATTATTGAATTCCGGTGTAAAAAAAAACAGCATTTTGCATCTGATTATTAGAACATAATCATAGCACTCCTTATGTAAATGAGTCCTTTTAACTGTAACCAAGCTCATCCAATGCCCAAAACCAAATTTGCTTAATGAGTTTGTGTGTTTGTGTCTCCTTATGATTAAGCATGATAGTTGATGTTTTAACTTTAAGTGTAAACTGATAATTATATATATTTACATTTTTTTTTTAACAATTCCTTTATTTGCACAACTATCAATCGTACAGACAGTGTGAATCACATAGTTGTCATTGTTGTACAATGTCAATAAAGAAAATTTAACAAAGCAAACATAACCGAAGTGATGTCATTCTTCACAAATACAGTCATCAATGAAGGGTAATACAATTAAACGCAACATTGTAAACCAAGATAAAGCATTCACCTTTGAATTCTCATCTGCAAAATACAGTAGAAAGCCAGTAAGACAGTACTTCACAATATCACCATAGCATGGAGCATAGCCCAGGAGGAATAATGTGCATTCCTGAGGTAAAACAGACCTTAAGGCACGTCCGGGTCAGGATCATCCTCTGTCCACGGCGCCCACACTTTATTAAATTTCTCAGGGCAACCCCGCCTCAGATACGTTATTTTATAGAGTGGCAGTGCGTTCTCAATTACCTGTTCCCATTCATGTAAAGTAGGCCCATTACTAGATTTCCATTTTATAGCTATCATTTTTTTTGCATACATACACAGAATAGATAGCAGAGTCCTCTGAGCGTGTCTCGGGACTAGATCAGTTACTTGATTCAGTAAGAGGACTTTGGGATCCATGGGCAGCGGGAGACCAGTTTTCATCCCCACCAGCTGTGTTACCTCTGTCCAAAAATTATAAATAACCGGGCATTCCCAAACCATATGGAAAAACTCCGCTGGGGAGTGAAAACACCTGGGACACACATCATGTATATTCGGGTTCATTTTATGGAGTCGGTATGGGGTAAGGTACACCCTATGCAAGTAGTTCAGTTGTGTCATTTTATCTTTACTACAAATAACCCCTTCAAAGGCCGAATCCACAATATCCTCCCAATCCTCCGAAGAAACCCCAGGAATGTCCCTCCGCCACCTAGCCATCAGTTTACTAAGGGAAGCACCCCCAGCCTTCATCAATTGTGCATAAAAGGTCGATAATGGTTTATCAAGTGTAACCTTACGAATATTTAACTCAATGGGTCTGGGAGTGGTATCTATTGCATTGTACTGAAATTGGGTGTGCACTGCATGTCTCAGCTGCAAGTACCTAAAAAACATTTTATTAGGAAGTGTAAACTTTTGTTTCAGATCCTGAAAAGCCATCAATCTGCCCTCCACCATAATATCTGCTAAGTATTTTATGCCATGAGTAGCCCATAGTTGCGGAGCTGGAATGGTACGGAGCTGCTGGAGTTTGGGATTGCCCCAGAGAGGGGAGAATTCTGAGCAAGACTGGTGTGGCTTAGGATAAAATTGTAGAGCAGTCTGCCAAGCTCTCACTGTGGTTCTCATTAAGGGAGAGATGTTTTTGGTAGTTGAGGTACCCCTGTAGAGAAGGTTTTTCAATCCCTCAAGGGACCCTACCAACTGCGCCTCAAGAAGTGTAGCTGCATTGGTGTAAGACGGAGTGGCCCAATTCCTTGCCACCACCAGTTGGGACGCCAGATAATACCAGTAAAGGTTAGGAGCAGCAAGGCCTCCCTGAGTGGTCGGAAGCTGTAAAGTACTAAGAGCCAACCTCGGGTGAGAGCCATTCCAAAACAAAGAAATCATAAGGCTTCTTAACTTCGCAAAGACCGAACTAGGGATTATCAATGGGGCCTGCCGAAACACGTATGTGAGCTTTGGTAATAACATCATTTTAAATAAGTTGATGCGCCCTAGTAAAGTGAGGGGAAGGCTCAACCATGCCTCTTTCTTTTGTGCGATGTATCGCAAAATGGGTTGTATATTGAGGTCCACAAATTGAGAAAGGTCAGCATGAATCCAGATCCCCAGGTACTTGAAAGACTCCACCCATTGAAGACCATGGGCCTGTTCAGGTAAGTGGTGGGGGGGGCGGTCTATGGGGAAGATCACTGATTTGGCCCAATTGATCTTGAGACCAGAGTAGATGGTATGAGTGTTAATGATCTCTAATGCGCTGGACAATGCTCTATGCGGGTTAGGTAGATATAAGAGTGTATCATCTGCGTACATAGAAATAGTTTCCCGTCTTGTGCCCACTATCAGACCCTCTATTTCTGGTGAAGTTTTAATTTGGCAGGCCATGGGTTCCATCGCAAGTGCGAATAACAAAGGGGATAAAGGGCAGCCTTGTCTAGTACCCCTGCCTATTGGAAATGCCTTTGATACCGACATATTAGTTCTAATCCGAGCCACTGGCAAACAATAAAGTTCTCGTACCCAGGCAACATATTCTGGGGGAACGCCCACCCTCCGCATTGTAGCCCACAAATACCCCCATTCCACTGAATCAAAAGCCTTCTCGTTGTCTAGAGAGGCAACTACTCTTTCCCCTCTGTTGTCATGCAGAATAGAAATGTTGGTGAAAAGTCGCCTGATATTAGTATCTGTCATTCGGCCCGGCATAAAACCAGTTTGATCGGGCGAAATCACAGAAGCCATGTGAGGTGCAATGCGCACCGCTAACACCTTGGCCAGTATTTTAGCATCCACATTTATGAGTGAAATAGGCCGGTATGAGGCACATTCCAATGGATCTTTGCCTGGTTTAGGGATCAGAATGATAAGCGTTTCTCTCATGGATGCAGGAAGAGGGTTCCCCATCCGAATTCCATTAAATAAAGTGGCCAGTAGGGGTGCTATTTTTTTAACATGATGCTTGTACCACTCAATAGGCAAGCCATCCAGACCTGGAGTTTTCCCCCCTGGAAGAGCTGAAATAGCCGCCTCTACCTCCTCAGACGAAATAGGCATAGCTAAATCAGTGCTGGCCTGGAAATTCAATGCCGGAATGTCAATGTCTTGCAGGTATGTCTGTACCTCTCCCTCAGAAACCATCAATTTGGAACTATAAAGGTCAGAGTAATATTCAACAAAACGTTTATTAATACCTTCGGGGCTAGAGGTAGTGTCCCCATTGACCAGTTTCACCGCCGGGACAGCCCCGGAGGCATTAACATCCTTAGATAGTAGAGCCAGCAACTTCCCATTCTTGTCCCCAAATTCAAAAATGTTAGCCTTTTGGTAGAGTATATGTTTCTTTGTGAGTTCAATTTGCGCTAAATGCAGTTCCCTTTGCCTATCCTGCCAAGTTTGACGGGTGCGGTCAGAAGGTTGCCTAACATAGTTATCCTCAGCCTCCTGTACCTGTTGCGTTTTAGAACAAAGGTCCGCCCTCTGAGAGTCCGTAATAGCCTTAATATTACTGATGAATTCCCCCCTAATATACGCCTTAAAAGCATCCCAGGTGCAATGTGGAGACACCTCCTCAGTATTCGTGGATAGAAAAGCCTCTATACTAAACTGTATGGTCTCATTCAGATGAGCATTATTTGCCCAGTAGGGGCTCAGCCTCCAGACACGGTCTGCAGGCGACTGTGAGATGGATAGGGTAAGAATTATGGGCGAGTGATCAGAAATTCCCCTGGTAAGAATATCAACTTTACGGATCCATTTATTTACCTCCGGACAACCCAATGCTAGGTCAATCCTGGATATGCTGTTATGACCCGGGGAGTAGCAAGTGTAGCGCTTCACCCCTGGATTACGGGCACGCCACAGATCCACTAGTTGGAGTGTGGAAGTCCATTTATTTAAGACAGTGGATGAGATTCTAGGGGGGTGCAATTTATCCAAGTCTGCATTTGCAGTGGCATTAAAGTCCCCCATAAGGAGGAGAGGTGCCAGTGGCAATGTAAGAAGCTTATTGGTCAGCTCAGTTAAAAAAGATTCCGTCAGTGGAGGCGGGGCATACACATTTGCTAAGGTGAATTGTTTACCCTGGAGCATTCCTTGCAAAAGAACAAATCTGCCGTGCCTGTCTGATACAACAGTTTCTACAATAAACGGACAGGTTCTGCAAATCAGAATAGAAACCCCTCTAGAGTAACTAGAGTAGACTGAGTGATACATCGAGGTTATCCAGGGTTTTTTCAAAGCAAGTGTCTTCCCTCCCACCAAATGTGTTTCCTGGAGCAATATAATCTGGGGTTTGTGCCTACGTATAAAATCAAATACCAGTCTTCTTTTTATCGCGTCCCCTAAACCCCTTACATTCCACGATAAGATATCAACCTTAGCCATTATACCTTGCCATAAGATGCTTAACCAAAATATCAAACCAGATGAGATGCTTCTCATCCCCTTCACATACTGCAGAAAATGATCTAGTATCACAAATGACATCAAAAAACCTATTAAATGGTAATCCCAAAACTATTCCCACTTCCCTCCCCACCCACTCCATCCTGACAAAATGAGTGAGTCTACTCCCAAAACGAACAAAAGAAAAAACAACTTATCAACGTGTTGGGGGGTTAGTGTCCGCCAGAGGCTCAGATAAGCGTTAACCTCTGCTTCTTCTGTACTTTCGCTCCAATGCTTCCAAAAACCTGGGGCTGGAAAGAAAAAACAAAATAACTTCCTGCCAAGGGTTGGCCAATGTCATGTTACCTGTTACAGGAATGTCCACCAGCATGTCATGTAGTGGAGAAAAACTCCCAGGATAGGTGACACTGTGTGAGGACAGTTGAAGTCCTGCGCCTGTGGATACAGGGTATCATGTCCGAATTCGGGCATATTTGGGAAAAGGAATCAGTCCCTGCGTGGGGAGTTGCGTGGTCTCATCTCCAGCCAGTGTATGACCTCCTCGGGTGCGGTAAAGAAATGAGCTTTCCCTCGATCCGTGACCCTGAGCCGCGCCGGAAACATCATGGCATAAGGGAGCTGTTTCTGTCTCAGCATGCTCTTGGCTTCCGTGAATCTCGCTCGTTGCTTTCTTACTTCCGTGGAGAAGTCAGGGTAAATTGAAATCCTTTGGTTATCATAGTGAAGGTCCCCAGCCTTCCTGGCTGCTGTTAATGCTGCATCTCTGTCTCGATAATTCAAAAGTCTCGCTATCAATGGTCGCGGGGGTGCACCAGGTGGAGGTGGCCTCCCAGGTATACGGTGGGCTCTTTCCACAATAAAAGCATTGGAGAAGACCGACTGCCCAAATGTAGAGGAGAGCCAATGTTCAACAAATTTTTCCACCTCTGCCCCTTCCGCCCTCTCAGGCAGACCCAGGATCCGTATGTTATTCCTCCGGAGCCTGTTTTCAAGGTCATCCGCCTTGCTCTCTAGCTGAGACAGCTGTTTCTCTGCGTTTACAAAACGCCCTGGAAGTGGGGCAATGGAGTCTTCCAATTCACTTATCCGCCGCTCAGCCTCACCCGTTCTTTCCCGCAATTTCTGCGTGTCATGCTTCAGAATAGCAAAATCAGTCTTTAATTCGTCTATTTTCCCCATTAGCATGGTGTGGTTGGTAGTAATAGCACTGAGTACTTCAGTGAGCGTTGGTTCTATAGGCCCGGGTGCGCACTCTGCAATGGCGTCCATAGTGGGGGAGGGGACCCCATCCGGGGTGCAGCACACCTGGCAAGATGCCGTTTGTGGGGTATCTGACGTACCTTGCTGTACTCCCAGGGGTGAGGGTGCTCTCGCAAACCGTGCCAGCCGTTTCTCCGCAGATTCCCCTACACCCGCTGCCGCCTCCCTGTTGGTGCGCGGTGAACCCGCTTCAGCGCCATTTTGAGTCGACATGGCGCGCCGCTTCCCAGAATCTGTGGCTGCGCTCTTCCTCCGACCGCGTCTCACCATCCGTGCAGGGCACAGGCAATCAGGCAGCGTTTACTCACTGGGCAGTGAGGATTGCGTGCAGGTAAGTGGCAGGAAATGTCCAGTATATTGGGCCCCAGGACGGAGCTAAGGCTACCCACGTCCTATCCGCTCTCCATGCAGGCCACGCCCCCATATATATTTACATTTGTACTGTATATTAAAACATCGTTTTAACTGGAAAGAACAAAAGAGGCAGATGATATTTCTTATACTGCAGTCTAGGCCTGAAATCCCAGCAACCCTTGGAGTGTGGCTGTTAGACTGTTTCCCACACGCTCTTTGAAATTTGTATTTTTTAACAAGCAGCAAAGCCAACATTTGCTTAGAAACAATGCAGCTTGTGTTTATTTCACACTGAAAGGTTGCTCATTCCTTAAACTCAACACACATACTCTTCTGGAGGGAGAAAACATGTTTTTCCCAGTCTGTTAAAAGAGACAATTTCATATATCTTCATTCAAACAGGGGTTTCAAATGTTTATACAAATACCTTGGACTGATATAATACTGTATGTCCGTTTTATACATTGTAAATTACAAATGTATACTCTCTCATTACACATATTTGTTGTGCAAGCTTGTGTAATCAGCTCTTTTTTAAATTATTTGACACAATATGGCTTACATTTGTCTTTTATATAAACCATCTACTGATTGGCTCTGTGTGGTTAAAGCTTCAGTATGTTTTCTCATTTAAGTTAACGGGTAGTTTATAGGTAATTAGCGGGTTGCCACTGATTTTATGGATAACATTGACTCCTCTCATATAAAAAACTGAATGGTAATGGTATTGTGGCTGGAGCTGTATAAATTATATAAGATTTACTTGGACCCATGAGCTGTAAATCATGGTTGCAAATATGAACGATAATAGGCGTGCATGCACATAGCAATGTCAAGGAAAAGGGAGAGCTCCGGAAAAAACTTAGGGGCCCATTTACAGTTATGGCATCTGTTATTCGGAAACATATTATCCAGAAAGCTCAGAATTACGGAAAATCCATCTCCCATAGACTCAATTATAATCAAATAATCCAATTTTTTTAAAAATGATTTCCCTTTCCCCGTAACAATAAAACATTACCTTGTACTTGAGCCAAACTAATATATAATTAACCCCTATTGGAGGCAAAATCAGCCTTTAGGGTTTATTTAATGTTTACATGATTTTCTAGTAGACTTAAGGTATAAAGATCCAAATTACAGAAAGATCTGTTATCAGGAAGACCCTAGGTCCTGAGCATTCTGGATAATAGGTCCCATAGCTGTACTAACAATCAAATTTAGTTTTTTCCACGAATCTCAAAAAATAAGGGGTTTTCCTATATTTCTGAAAAATTTCAAAAATGTGAGCTTTAAATGTAAAAACCACGAAAACCTCTAAGGCAAAGTTTTGCCAAGTAAAAGTTGTCGAGGTTCTATGGAAGTCAGTGGGAGCTGTGCTGATCTTATTGGACTTTTTTAAATTAATTTGGACTTTTAGAGGCTTTTGGATTTGTTCTCCGCTAGGAATTGTCTGAACTTAAAATTTTCAAGGTTAGAGGTATTTTATTAATTTCTTAGCATTTTGTTGCCTCACGAGGAAACTTCGGGCAACTTCGGAAAACAAAGCAATTCGAGTGGATTCCCACCGGTGATATAGATTCTAGCCATCGGCTTTTCGGGGAGATTAGTCGCCCGAAGAAGAGGCGATTTGTCGCTGGGCAACTAAATCTTCCTGAATCTTCTCATGTGTCTCTGCCCTTAAAGAGCACAAATCATATTTCCAAATGGCACTCAAACTACAATTGCAATGTACAACAACGTGTGACTTTCACTGAGATCCCAGTACCGTTTCAGTGACAAGACCCTCCTTCAAGCATTTGCTGTGTTTAAGGTTTTACATAACAAGCACAATCTCCTATAGATCTCTAATAAGGTAACAAGCCAAAAGCCCAGGATTTATATGTTTAGTCCAGCAATAAAGAAAGCCTAATTTTACACCAGCTCCTTTCGCATAAGCAGTAGAATAGTATAAGCTCATATTGCCATGTGTCCTTGGGTACTCAAGGCAAGACATGTATGAAGTTTATGCATAGCCAATGGACTTATCTAAACAATTTACAAACAGCTTGCGATGTGTAATCAAACCAGAACACAGCGTCTTTTCATTTAACAGGCTTATATCATGATATAACTACAATGTATAATGTAGCTTGAAATAAGACTTTGCATTCAAACTCAGATGTTATGAGTGTGTAGAATACGTTCACACATAGAGTAGATGTGCTATAGCCCTTTAAACTATTGTAGCAGGGCCTTATGGCTGGTTACTTCAGTTAAAACCTGGGAGGGATTACCATATGCAATTGCAAGGCATTGCAAGGAAAGGTATTGCAAGGCAAAAATCACGAATCGAAAATATGCATTTTCCAATAAAGTTATACCTGAGGTGGTAGAAACTTTTGTAGAGTGGTGGAAATTAAGAAATTAACAGAATAAAATTAAAAAGTTAAATAGAGACACTGTTGATACAAATATGCGATAAAATTAATTATGCGTAAGGCCAAATGTGTCACAGTTCTCTTGTGATGGCATGACCCTTTAAAAGTGGAAAGATACATGTAATCAGTGTTATCTTAAGTATCAGTGAACAAATATTGTTCTCACCGTACACTCCTGCTATTCCATATGAAACATTCTGTGATAGTATTCCATCAAGAAATAAATTGAAAATGGAAAGCAAATCTCACATGAAACAGAAATGTAGTTTTGTAACAATTTGCTCAATCTAAAGCTATCTGTCGTATCTACAGTATGTTTTCAGCAGTAAAGTTACAATTTATGTTAATTTGCTGTCTAATCTGCCTATTTTTACTTTAATGCCTCCCTTATTCCTCACTGTTACAATGTTAGCATATATTTTTCTGCAGCTACAAAAATCTTAACATTTGATTCCTAAATCATTTGAACATGTATTAATGGTTCTGGATACTATTTCAGAAAACATACTGAGATTGGAAAATGAAGGGGTGCAAAAAAAGTGGTACATTTTGAGTTTAACTCTGTGTTAAACTGTACAAATAAATAACTAAAAAGAAACAGAGACTTCAGAAATATTGATCAGCATCTCGTTGAACATAGATAAAAATAATAGTAAATGTTAAATTAAGTACATGCAGGAATTTATTTATCCATAATGCATGCTGTAATCTGAAATAATATTTAAATGTCAGGCTGTGCAATTATTTAAACTATCAAGAGAAATAAAAAGAGTAATAAACAGTGATTTTTGGAATCTGCAAGGGTAGATACATTAGATTAATGCAAATATGCAAAGAATTCTAGAATGGAAGAAATCAGAAGAAACTATTAAAATAGGGAGGGTATTAAGGGTAGGGTATAAAATTTAAGACCAAATATTATAAAATATTGTTTGAAAGAGCTTGTGACTTTGAAAAAGAAGCCACAGTAGATGAGAACAACCTTGTTTTTCCAGTACACCTTTACTATATCATATTCACCACCAACAAATACTTTAAAGAAGTAATTCATATTATATTTTTTTTACTTGTCACTGTTCCCTCAATTCCCCTCGCAATGTACAGAATATCTGCGCATTATACCATACTACATGTGTTATACATTATACATATATATATATATATATTTAGCACTGTAGGAACACACATTCCAAACTTCCTTTGGTGAAACCTTAAGAATGTTTTCTATCCACAAAAATAAAATCCAAGAAAGGCAGACTAAATAAAAATATAACATTGTAAGGAATGATAATATGAGTGAGAGAAAAGGAAGAATACAATAGGAAGGTAGCAAAAAAAAAAAAAAAACAGAAGAGGAAGAGGAGATTAGACAAAGAAAACCATAAAGAAGGGGGGGAAGAATCGCAAGAATGAAAGAACAGATTCAGGTGTACAGATGCTGAAATCACTGTATTGCTGTGACAGTTTCTTCTTTGCTAAACAGCCTTCGTATAGCATGCATAAAACGAAAAGCATTAGCAAATGGGTACACAACCTCTTGGATGTGTTTCGGTGATCCACCCCCACTTTAACAGAGAACTGCATAAAGCAGATGGTGATTCTTTATCTGTGCAGATAACAGTCTATGAAACATATGACAACTTATTTTCACATTCTATTGCCAAGTGAATATCATTTATGACAGCCACGTGTAAAGCGGAAAAATTAATGCATTGTCTCTATGTTACAAATAACAAGCTTTAACAGAAGGGGGGGAGGAAAGAAGTAAAAAGTCACAACAAACAGAAAACATGCTGTTATTGTTTTCCAGTGATTTGAGCTGCTGACAACACTTGTACATCATTTCAATGATCAGATGCTTTTAGCTGAGGGCTGATCTAGTGCTAGAATGTAGCTTCTGTATGTGAGAACACTCTGCTTAGGTTCAAACAGTGCTTTAAGTGTAGGAAGAAGGTTAACTCCTTCACTGTCTGATTTGCAAGCTATGTCATAATCGTTCTTCTTTCTTATTGGTTTGCAACAATTACAAAAAGATTTACAGGTATCTATTATCCAGAGTGTTCTTGACTGGGGGTTTTCTGAATAGAGTGTATTTCCAAAACATGGAGAACAATACTTTAAGGCCACTGAAAATATAAATATACATTTAAAAAAAAAAAGTGGGGTTATTTTGAATTTACATTTATAATAGCTTATTAAACATAGGCATACAGTACCATCTCGTAATTAAAAAGAAAGACAAATTAGTCAAAAATGAAAAGATATTTGTTCAAATCAGACACTATGGGAAATAGCAATGCCATACTGTAGAGTTTACTTTGCAATGGGTTTCTGGATTGTAGATTGCATACCTGTTGGTAATTAAATGTAGCTTAAAAGCAAGAAAAATTAGCAGTAGTAGTAGTAGCAGATATTAATAAATGCATATTTTTTTCACAAAGTCCCTTGATAATCTTTTTCTGAGATGGTTGACAGCGGTACACTGTTTTAGATATAAAGCTACATTAAAGACAAATGAAAGAATACATATTCAGAATCAGAAATATTTCTGTAGGTTCTGCAGGTTCCAAACGCTAGGAAGGCATAAATACAATTTTTGGAAGCTGTCTAAGCACCGCAGAAATGCATTTAAGCAAACCCCTTCTGTCAATTCTACTGTCAGGTACAATGACTAAAATCAGCACTCCAGCACCACTGCAAATAGTACAGTACCACAAAGAATCTTTAAGAGTGAAAAAAATGTAATCTTCAAAAATCAGACACTGTTGGTAAATGGCAAGACAAATTTAAACCACGTAGTCTTCAAATGCTCAAATTTAGGATTAAAGAAATACTTAGCTTCCATGCAATAAATATATCCTTGTCTTGTTTTGCTGTTCCTAAAATTGCCTTAAATATACTGTAGCAAATGCATTATTAAATTCCTTCTCTGTATATTTTAATCATTTCATTAAGAACACTACAGAATGGTTTTTTAAACTGATGCTTTTGGGTTATATACCGCAATGTATTTTTGGTTGCAAGACAGTAGGATACATTCCATTGCCACACATGGGAAATCTGATCATGCTTTTGCTTTTTCTTTAAAGGTGTGGTTGCTAATTTTATATGATACAAACACCTATAAAACCACTTGTATTTTCTATAAAGCCCTTTGTTTTAATTGCATCTTTGGGTATTTCTTATTATTTGCAACTGGCCTTACAAAGGCAGGTAATTAAAATATATTTCCTCTTAGACTATAATAACATACATATTATATTAGGGAAAAACTATACCTGTCTTTGTGCTTTATTATACAGTGAGTAATCTGCTATAGGGAGGCAAAAGAGAGCCTTCTGTGCACTATAGGTGCACTATGTACATCTACTTCTTACATATTTAGTGAATGAAAATTATCCCTCTATTTTGATTCTGTTTATACAACGATCTTAATAAGATTACAGTGGCAAATGAAGGAAACCAATATTTGTCTCAAAGAGCTTAAAAACTATATTTTAATACCATTTTATTATTCAATATTTGACCTAGCGTTCTTGCCCCTTTTTAAAACTTTATTTTAATACCATTTTGTATCATTATTCAATATGTGACCTAGCGTTCTTTCCCTTTTACCCATGTCCAATATGCCACATTCTCCATGTTGTAACAAGGGTCAGCTCTTTTACTAGATTCATAACGTAATCTTCTTTAAAACTACTGCTTACACTTCTGAGGGTCATCAAATGATTTAAAGATTATGCATATTATGTCCTTGCTAGAAGTTCATAATGCAATTATTATTCTTTTTTAAGGTTAGAAACGAATGAACCTATGAAAAGGGAAAATCCATTTCAACAGTATAGATGGATCTTCTTTGATTAAGTCTTCTTTAAGGGTGAATTGTACAGTGTAAATAACAATTACATGGAATTAATATGTAACTACCAGATCGATGTTCACTGCAGGTTCAGCCCTACACAAGCAGGAATGAACATGAAAGTGCTCAGGAAAAACAAAAACAAACGATGGGAACACATGGGAATGTTCCACTATTTTCAAGCTGCTAGGACATGCTATACCATTATTTTAACTTTCATATTATCACACTGATGCTCTGATGGCTCTGGTGATAACTAACACATTGACTTAATAAGAGAATTTAATACACTTGAAAAAAGTCACTGAAGTTAAATAAAGACGCTATGATTATGACAGGTGCTTATTCTTTAACAACACAACTTAATTATAATGTTCATATTTGCCCTGTGGCTATGAAAGAACTAACCTTTTCTGCTCCTGCTAGCTATAACATTTTGCATACAGTACACAATTTTTTGCCATTTTTTTTACTTTTCCCACCATAAAAGTTTTCATATCTTGATGCACCTGCCCTGACCCCTTCTGCACAAATGTAATTCCTTTTCACCTCTGACATGCAAAGGGGGGGCTATGGAATAGGCTGAATATGTACAGTATGGAAATACCTCTTTACCATAGATCAAGGTGCAGTACATTATTTGAGATGTGTTCCTGCTTATAGGAGCATCCACTCCTTGCATTCCATAAATGCCATCTTTCTCTCTTGCACATTATTTTTGACAGGGAGGGATTAAACAGCAATTTACGGGCTATTTTTCATTTTTCAACTACCATGCTTTCATGCAGACTGCTTATAATTCATAGTCAAAAGTACTAATCAAATTACCATGCTGATAAAGATGCAGTGCCTTGACACACATATATGAAAGCAGTGTGTGTGTGTGTGTGTGTGTGTGTGTGTGTTTGTGTGTGTGTGTGTGTGTGTATATATATATATATATATATATATATATATATATATATATATATATATATATATAATATATGTGACATGAAAAGGAAACAAACATATGTGTACAAATATACTAATTGTACTTAATTTATAGGCATCCCATTTGTTTCTAAATTTACTCTGCATTTGTTAATTGCATGGTAGGCAAATATTGCAAAACAATTGCATGCATGTTTCTTGTTCATAACTTAACACATTCACTTGTGTGTCAAGGTGTAGTTTCTACATTTTGTAAAATGCATTTAACCATCTGCCATTCTGATGGTTAAAATTGCACATCTTATATAAGAAGAAATGTTTTTGGAAACTAGAAAAAGAAAAATAGAAAAACATTATAGAGAACAGAACTCAAAAAGGTTCTGCATACATAATACTTTTTAGCAAAAGGCATGACTAAGGGTTGTTGGACATATTGTAGTAGCATTACAGAGAGCTACTAAACTAGGGAAATAGGAAATAGTTATTGCTTACTGTCTGAATGCAACACAACAAAGTAACAGTTTTTCAGTAAAAGTTTTTCCTGTAGGTTTGATTTTTCTATTCCATCTATCATAGCCCAGCTCTGGTTCATGCAGCTATTTTGTCACCCCTCCTTCTTTTTGCCCATACATATTTCTGCCAGATGAAGGCAAAAATGAGGTTGGGGTGACCAGGCATAAGTCATAGAAGGACATGCCTAGCGTTTCTGGTCATTCTCTACTTGTCATCGATCAAAGTGACCTCAAACAACTCCCTTCAAACACAATTCACAAAAATGCCCTTTCAGGTTATCAGTTACTTGGTGCTGAAAAATGTGAGTATGTTAAACAAGATGATCAGTTTCACTACTTTAAAGGCTTTGTGAGGCCCAGATGTATTTAACACTGCAATGTTCCTGTTCAAATTTTTTGAACAATTAAATAACTTTTCAGGGTGATGTTGTTGGGATCAACTGGTTTATGAGGTGAAAATAACGTGAGTAAAATATATCAGTCAACAAGAAGTATTTATTTTTTTATCTTAAATAGAATTGCAGCAGTGGGCTCTACAAGACTACTCTTGCTCTATATGTAAATCTATTAGGTACGATTATCCAGTAGGTAATTTTAAAATCATTAAGACTTAAATTGAAACACAATGTAAAAAAAATCAAAACAGACACATCCTTGTAAGCATACATTCAAAATAAAGTTAACGTGGCCTTAATAGATCTTTTAAGGAAAAATATAGGCTGTAAACCCAAACTAGCAATTATATTATTTGTACATTGTTTGATGATTAACCCTGTCAAACCTCTTCTCTTTTTAGAAAGTGCAAATTCCTTTGCAAGTCAGTACTTTAGCTGGATCTGACAGCTGCATTTAGTAAGGCGCACCTGATGGGATGCAGATAATTCCTACACTTACCACTCACAAATACTAGTGACAGGGGAAAAGCATTCATGTTTGGGTAATTTGGACAATGAAATCACATTTTACCCTGTGCAAGCATCCTTAGAAGAAGGAACAGATACTATATAAATTCCAACTGTAGCTGAGTTATCTGTTAACTGTTTACCGTGTATCATATCCTCATTAGTACTTAAATATTTTGTATAATCATTAGTGAAGAAAAAAAAAATCAACTCCACTTTAGTGCAAACCTCTTTAAAAAGAAATCCTTTGTGCTGTCAGGTCACAAGTAACAAATGAACCCCTTTTAAAAAAAACTTGTATAAATCCTCCAAGGTTTTTCAAATCTCCAAAACCGGAACTCATTCCCGGATATTTTCCCTCGCCACAATTCTTAATTTATATGTTTGTTTACGTTAAGCATTTTCTAGCATTGCTGACATGGCTTGGGTTGAAATTTATTTTCTCTGGTTTTAATGCCAAGCAGGCAATCGTTCACGCTGTGCTTGGTGGCTCAATAGCCATTTATCAATTGATTATTATTGTATTCAATTTGGTTAGCTCTGCTTTGCTGCAAAAAAAAAATGTTCTCACTCAAATCAGCAGTAAAATACAGAAATTTAAGTAAGTTAGAAGATATTACATGGTTTATGTATACATACATTTCAGAACTTGCTGTTTTTGATGTTGCATTAAATAAGCACAGCACACGGAAAAAAAACAGAAGTAATCCATTGTAGTCATTATGAGAATTACCCCATCTGAAAAATCCTAGGGCAACGTTTTTTGTAAATGAACCAGTATGCCGCTGCGTGTAGCAGGGTAGTGTATGCAGACATTTAATATGTTTGCATATTTTTCTTCCAAAGCAAATGCCTGCTGCTTTCCTGTTTTTGAATTGGCAAGAGAAGTTTTTGGAGTGTAAGCTCAGTTTTGCTGTATGTTCTTCGTTAGAGATTCATATCAACTTACAGTATTATCAGCAGTAATCAGGGTCCCTCTACAGGAGATACTCAAACGTGCTGGGCAGAAAATGCTTTTGTCAAGTCTGGGACTTTTAATGCAATTCATGCAATTCTCTCCTCAGTATTTACCTACAGAACTATAATATGGTAAAAAAAACAAAAAAAAACTGTAAAGCATTGTCCAAAAAGTGATCAAACTATTGATTAGATTTTTTGATATGCAATCTTTAAAAAAACAAGAAAAGTAAAAAAAAATGTTTTTTTTACTTTATACCTATTCACTAAGTGACTTTGATGTCAAGCATTCTACATTTTTGAGAGCTGTGTAAAAGCTGATGTAGACAACTAGTTATGTATCACCATGTGCATGGTACAGAGACACCGGCTTGTGTGATTAATTATTACTTGTTACTGGCCTTGCAATAACATTTCAGCTTTCCCGTCAATAGCAGCATACCAAGCTTCCTTTAAGGCGGCCCCCAGTGCAGGAAAAGCTCTGGGGAGGACGCCAAGACACAGCCTCGCAGTGTAAGTGAAAGGAGAAGGGATAAAAAAAAGTGTGTTTATGTATATGTGTTAAAGAATGTGGATTGCTTAGTACTAGGGCTAAAACATGGCTTAAAAAAGTAAACATTGAAAACAACAACAAAAAAAAGCAAGTCTGACAAAGAAAGAAAAAAAAAATAGAAATAAGCAGATATAAGTTAAAAAAAAAGAAGCTAAACTGACTTAGCTATCAAGCCTCCACACTGTGCCGTGAGCAGTTTAAACAACGCTGCAGTTCAGCTCATCTGAGGGCTGGAGAATGCTGTTCTCTACCACATGAAGTCAATTAAATCCTAAGAGTGGGGCCCCTCAAATTTCTATCACTGCGAAATCAGGGAGGGGAAAGAGGAAAGAGTGTATGTGGTTTTAATTCCACTTATGATTACTTTCACAGAAAGGATGCTACGGGCTAATTGTTTCACATTTCTTCCACATTTCATTTGGTTTTCAGTTTCTTTTTTTTGGGGGGGGATCAGTTCTCCTGAATTCAGATTGGAGACAACTACTTCCTCAAGGTGAAATGAACTGTCCACACAACTGTCTTTTGTTAATCTTAGTTTTGTCTCCACTTTCTGTAACAAAGCTAGCAATCAAGCACAAAATCAGCTGCAAACTGTTGCCATGTCACCACGTTGACAGTTTGGGAAACATTTACTCCGAAGTAAGGAAAACTTTTCAAAAGAACCAAAATATGCAAATGGAAAGTGCAGGAGAATAATCTGTTAAAACTCTATTTGTTATACATTTCTTGTAGATGTCAGCAAAGTAAGAGAAAAGGAAGCACTCACCTGTTGGGACATTCTGAAGAGAAGGTTTGCATCACAGTTCTGCCATGCCCCCATGTACCCGGGCTCGCTTGTCGGCGTCCTCGTTCCGAACTGCATGGGGTTGTCAGGACACAAGTCTCTGAATGCCTGGTCTTTTGCCCTCCTGCTGTCTGTCTCTCTGAGTGTCTCTTTCTCTCACATCCACTTCTGCCTCTTCTGACTGAAAAGTGAAGGTGAATTTTTGAGCCTCTTGGCATTCAATAGCACAAGTGTGGAGTAGTTACAAAGCTGCATGTAGGCTGCATTTCATTTAGGAAAAGAGAGTAAAAAAAAGGGCAGGAGAGGATGAGGAAGGGGGTGGGTGGGATGTGAAGTAGCACCGAGGGATGTGCTGGTAGTGGTGGGGGGGTGAGAGATGCAGAGATTATTTTGCACCTTCCTCACAGATACCCCTATCATTTATGCATGGATTGTGACTCCCCAAGGCTTCTCTTTGCTCAGCCTAACAGCTGCCTGTCAGGTGTGCGTATAGCACCAGATATGGAAAAGAAGAAATCTAAAAAAGCCCAACATGCAGCTTTAAGAGATGTCTCTGGATACAAAAGTCAACTGCACTGCTCCACTGTCAGGCACCAAATGACATCCTGCACTATGCTCTCTCAGCCTACAGATACCCATATACACAGAGGGACACGCGCACACACACATTAAGGAGCTCACTGATCACAGGCAGTTGGGAGGGAAAAGGCTCTGGCCCTTGCTCTGCTGAGTTCTCTATTTTATTAACTCCTGCTTTTCTTCATCAAACCTTTCAAGTTGAACATTTCTCAAATGATAGTTACTTCTGCCATTACTGGTGCTGCTGTCTTGCATTGTTTTCTTAAACGATGTAAAATAACAAGAGAATCCTGAGTAAAATATAGCCAACTGTACACGCTAAAAATAATCAGATTGGAATTATCCTACTTTTTAATACCAATCTGTCAATTAAAAAGCTTTACATATAAAAGCAGAAAGCATGAATCTCTGTGCATTTCACTATGTGTGCAGAATTTGTGGGTCATTATTTCCACACTTTCATTGTTGGAAGCAATAGGGGTTTTCTTCCTTCTTCCAATGCCACAAAGACAAAAAAAAAACCCAAAACAGACTTTGCTTTACACTGAATAGAGAAAAAGAAAGCTTTCCCACACAGAAGCAACTGCAAAGAATAAATGACAACAAGAAAATCTACAACATATAACAATATTGAAGAGGTTAATAAATTCATATATGAACCCTAACCTTGATATCGCAACGACACACCTCTCAAGCACTGAATGGGTTAATTCCTTGTGGTTGCCTTAAAATTGTCCAGACATTAATGTGTCAAACAATAGCATTGCCAAAAATGAGGGATCTGTTCTAAAAGTTTAATAAAAAGTCAAGGTAGATTTGTCTTGTAATAAAGCATGCAGACTTGCAGTAGGACAAATGGCCCAAAGCCCCACTTTCTTCCTATCTGCAAGATAACAATAAAGCTTGCGTCCACACTCTGTAAAACAAACAAAAGCCAAGAGCCTGGGTGACTGGTCAGTGTCATTAGCGCACAATGAGGAGAGATGAGAAAGCGAACGCTGTGTTGACACAAATGTGCCTCCCTCTTCATCCCACATCTCTTGAAAGCTTTTCTGTTAAACTTTCCTTTGGTTCACCACCATTAGGCGCACGCACACTTATACGCACTCACACACACACACAGTCTCAGGACCAGTGGATTCACTGCCTTGAAAGTAAGGTGCGGGGTTTAAAGAAAAAAAAAATCCTAAAATTCGGGAAAATTTGTGAAAAAAGATATACAATTGTACCTATAAAATACCTATAAATCCATATATTAGTAATTGGAAAAGCAGAATTAGAGGGGAGAAACTGCCAATCAATTGTGCCAACAGTGACTGTGCTTTCACAGCCAGATATTAGCCATTTAAACTCCCTCTAAATTCTGCTAGCCTCTTGATTTCTGAAGTGGCACTCAATGCTTCAGTCAAGCTGCCTGCTCAGCTCCTGACCTTCCCACTAATGGCTGTTATTTGAGGGAGGCTTAAGGACACTGTCAATAGCAGGCTTCCTCCTATCTTCTCTCCTCTGCATCCCTCCCACCCTCCTTCTTTCACACTGTCCCTTTCTCCATCTATCTCCCACAATTTCCCCCTCCCATCCTCCTTGCCTGCTCTCTGTCCTGCATGTAGTTTCCAACTCTAATATATATATATATATATATATATATATATATATATATATATATATATATATATATATATATATTGCAGTGGAAAGAGCACCTGCAGTAATAGTCTGTTTTATTAGAACTCTTATTCTGCAAGACTTGAGATTCCCAGAGGACCCGGCCATGTCAAAGCCGATATAATTAACTAGAGGCTCAGTAACGGATCAATTACCAGACAAGCAAGTGATAGTGAAATCAATGAAAGATCATCAGCCACATTATCAGTGTTGCAACTCATTAAAGTAAAACTAAGAAATGTGCTCAAAGCGAGCCCAGGCAAGGTGGCATTACAAAACAAAAGGCTAATTTGGCTACCCTGCTGTGAACAATCTGTAACAAAATTAGCCTCTCTCTCCCACCCACTCAACCTCCTAAACTGCACAGAGCTGTAACTAAATGTGACAGACTGAGAGAAGCTGTTTATTAAGACACCAACTTCAAGTTTATTTAGTTCATAAACTCACTCCTGGAAAATCAATATGGTCTGTGCAAGGGTTATTAGGCAGACTATCTTAATACATCCAAATGCAATCTCCTTATGCAGGGGTCATGGACCTGAGCCCAAGTGTAATATTCATTATACCAAAATATGACAGGAATCTTTGTTTCATTTCATATGGAAGAAGCTCTGCACAAAATAATGACAGGATTAATTTGAAACATGCATATTATAGAATATGTTGGCATGAGCACCTGACCTGCGCGTCTGTCGTAATTAGCATCCCTCTATGTCCTTGACTCCAAAATGAAGCCAGCACAATTGATCAATATGGATGAATCATTATACATTGTGTGATTTGACAGTATGTCTGCTGTATCGCTATACCAAACCTTCGAGAACATCACTCCTTCACAGGGGCGTACAGATAACTATGTGCGTGCAGCAAAGGGTATGATAATTTTATACACAGAGGACTGATACTGTTCCTAAGCTCAAAAAAAGAAACAGAAGGTGGGGGGCACATGAAACTGAAAATAAAAACAACCGTTACCGCTGCTGCTTTACAAGTCATCAAACAGACAAACTGGTAGCCATATTTGACAACCATAGCACTCATCAGGTCAATGACTGTATCTAGTCTTTTATGTAAGTTACACATACAGGAATGGGATCCCACAGACTCCATTTTATCCAAATAATCTGAAAAAAATAATTACCTTTTTCTCTGTAACAATAAAACAGTAGCTTGTACTTGATCCAAACTAATCCAAATCTTATTGGAAGAAAAACCAGCCTATTGGGGTTATTTCATGTTTAAATCATTTTCTAGCAGACTTTAGGTATGAAGATCCAAATTACAGAAACATCTTTTATCTGGAAAACGACAGGTCCCGAGAATTCTGGATAACAGGTCCCATACCTGTACTAGAATGCTCAAATGTTGACAAGCGACTAAAATTTGATTTGCAAGTCCATATATCTAGCTTGTCCATATATCTAGCTTGTTCTGTCAATCCAAGATGTTCAACACAGGGCCCTCCAGTTGTTCTTGAACTACAATTAATTGTGAATAAACTGTGTGCTGAAGAATGCTGAGAGTTGTAGTGTAAATTAATAAAAGTATGAATTACTGTACACTGTACAGGGATGTGATTTATTATCGGAAATGATTGGGATTGGTTTTCCTGATAATTTGTCTATCCATGATTTGAATCACCATACCTTTATTAAAAACATTTAAACATTTAATAGAATTGCTATGCCACTAATATGGATTATGCAGTTTAGTTAGGATCAAGTACAAGGTACAGTTTTATTATTACAGTAAAAAAAGTAATTTATTTTTAAAAACAGAATTATTTGCAGAGATGGCCTTCATGTAATTCCTAGCTTTCTGCATAAAAAGGTTTCTGGATAAGAAATTCCACACCTGGATTATGTTTATAAAATTAAAACTCTTTTTCTAAATTAACCCCAGGAGCCTAGCATTATAATGTAGTAATGCCAACTACTGTACTACCATATCAGTAACTATGGCACTATTCAAACCTGCATTAGTATAAAAGTTGGATTTATGGTTCAGTATCTTGTTTGTACTCCTGCAACAATAAAGGAAAGGTTAATTTTCACCTTCTGTTTATAAAAGGTAGCAAAACACAGTAATACTGGGACCCCAAATCAATGGAAGTGATAGTGACTTCAGACAGAGTGTCTCAAAAAGGTGAAACAAAACGGTATTGGTATTCTATTCCACCACAATTAAATTAATTCATTCAAAGCAAGGCAGAATTAATTTGTCAAACATAGAACAATAATCGAAAAACATCCCTGGGAGATGAATGATTGTTTTACATTAAGAAGAAGGTTTAAAGAAAGAAATACATCTCCTTTAATAAGCAATAGTTGTATAAAAAAAAATTGTCACAGGGCTGCATTACAATTAATGTGCTGCTACATTTTGCATACATCTAGTACTTTAGGAGAGTCCATGATATCACTCCAACTTGCACCAGTAAAAAGTGACTAAAGTTTGTCGGAGCACAAACATGACTGAGGGCACCTGGGAAACTAACAACATATTTAGTCCATTCCAGATTTCAAAATTAAATATTAAAAAATCTGTTTGCTCTTTTGAAAAAAAAAAAGAACTTTAATGCAGAATACTGTGGGAGCACCACTATTAAGTGACATTTCCAACAAACTTGGAGTTTAAAAAAAGTCATAATCGCAGAATACTATCCTGTATTTAACTAGCAAGTGAAGCCACTGTAAATGCAGTCAATCAGTTGGCTGTGGAGCAGGGCAATTGCTTGATGCAAAACATGAGTGGTTATGGTTTAGGGAGGAAGAAAACATTAATCACATTAATGATCGGGGTTTGTGGATTGCTGACAATTTGAGAAGACAGTAAAAGAAGAGCAGCAGTGGGGGGAAGGGGGGACACAAGGACCCAGACTAGGAGTTGGCAACAAAAGAGTGTCTCTTTGTGCATCTTCTGCCTACTCCTAGCTCAGGACACTGTTTTCAGTGCCTATTCATTGCAAAATAAAACTGTGTATGGAGCAGCGACACTTGCCAGCAATGACATTGATTATAGATTTAACACAGATGTGGACTGTTTAAAACAAACTTGGACTATTTTGCCAGTTTTTGTAATCTCAGTCCTACACTCTGGGAAAGTCTGTCCACCTTGTAGGGGCAATTACAATATTTTTCATTATTATTCCTGAAGTGAAGTGGCAGAACTGGCAGTTTATATGCGTCCCTATATACACACCTTTATCTGTCCATTTATGGGGCCCACTGTTGGGCCTGGCCAACAAATATCTGGCCAAGAATTGGACAGATATCAATTGTGTGGGCTTAAAAATCTCATGGGAGATATTTATGCACTGATGCTCTTCCCGTCCAATGGGTCTCTGCTAATCTGAATTAGCATGAATCAGCATGTAGCAGGCGAAATCCAATCCAATGTTTGTAGATCTTGCCAAGCAAAGTAATCTATATGTAAGGTCTGCCCACATGTAGACTGTTTGTCCAGACAAAATATTAAACCGCTATTTGCGAAGCGCATTGAAGTCAATGGGCATCAAAATAATTTTGATGCGCAATAATTTTGATGTGAGCAACAATTTTGATGCGCAACTATTTTGTCCATATCCATTAAAGTCAATGGGAGTCTGAATAATTTTGGCGAATGACAACTTTTTTTTGTTGAATGTATTCGCCCATCACTAATCATTTTTTATATTTATACCTGTATGTTTATACAACATATAGGGGCCCATTTACTTAGTTCTAGTGAAGGAATAGAAGAAAAAAAACGTGTTTTTTTTGGCTACTTCGACCATCGAATGGGCTACTTCGACCTTCGACTACGACTGCGACTCAAACGATTTGAACTAAAAATCGTTCGACTATTCGACCAATCGATAGTCGAAGTACTTTCTCTTTAAGGAAAAACTTCGACCCCCTAGTTCGACACCTAAAAGTTACCGAAATCAATGTTAGCCTATGGGGAAGGTCCCCATAGCCTTAGCAATCTTTTTTTGGTCGAACAAAAATCGCTCGATCGAATGATTTGAAGGATTTAATAGTTTGATCGAACGATTTTTTGTTTGATCGTTCGATTGAAGGAATAGCGCTAAATCCTGTCGAATTTAAATCCTTCGACTTCGATTATTGAAGTCGAAGGATTTAACTTCGACAGTCGAATATCGAGGGTTAATTAACCCTTGATATTCGACCTTAAGTAAATTTGCCCCATACTGTATATTTATCACACATTTTCAGTCATGTTAAGGTTAGACTTGCTTCCCTCTCAGTCATATCACCACATCTTCTTTTTTTTAATAATAAAGGTTTGTATCTGCATGCATCTGAATGACATGGGTTGAATTTGCATTTCTTTTAGTTTTATCTAATAAGTCTGTTGGGACTTATTACAGCAATTTCATCAACAAAATAAATTGTGTTTTCCCCTTAATATTGGGCATGTAGAAAAATATGACATTTTTAAAAAAGCTTTTTATAAATATCTTTTTTTAATGATTAGTACTAGTGTTTATAGTTTTTTTTTTGCCATGTGATCATCTTAAGGTTTTCTTTCAAATGCTTCTTCCATGATGTTTTATGCATGAATCCAGGAAATGTCATTTGTATTTGCTCTTGGGATTTCGCAGGGTAATGGACGCTCTTCTTGAAAACATGATACACTGCGTGACACTATGCCGCCGACTGTGAGATATTAAAAATACACAGGGCTGCTTATTTGTTTAAAAAGATCTTTTCAGACTGTGTCTCCCCTAGAACCAACTGTAAACACGTGTGAACTGTAATTCTTAAACAGGGATTGTCCCTCTATGATTCACAAATGGATGAATTAAACACAGGATTTTTGATCTTTTGGTCTGGTTAAATAACATAGTGTTTATTCTACACTAATTCATTGACAGTATTTTTTCTTTGTAGTATGAGGAATAAAGTTAAAAAAAATGCACATTAAGCTAGTACATTTTTAATGCTCACCCTAATGTAATGGACATGTTTTGATGATATAAGGTATTGCATTTCCAATACATTGTATTACATTTTTTTGGGGAGGATGCAAGTGTAGCAGTTTGTCCTATATTTTTAAGTGTATGCAAATAGAAAACAAGAAAGCAAATAAGCCTCGACACTTGGGGGCATATTTATCAAGGGTCGAATTTTGAATTGAAAAAACTTCGGAATTTGAATTCAAAAAGACCAACCAAAATAAAGTTGAAGTTTTTTTTTGGTCGAATAGGTCAGTTTTCGACCGAATAGGTCCGTATTTGGCCAAATTCTAATCGTACGAATCGAAGGAATAGCGCATCGCATCGACTTTGATTTGAAGTTTTTCCCAAAAAAACTTTGATTTCTCAAAGTCCACCAATTGACTCCAAGGGGTAAATTTATCAAAGAGTGAAGTTCTGCAGCTCACAATTCATTTCTATGGGATTTTGAAAGGCATATTTATCAATGGCTGAAAGTGAAAGTTCACCCTTTGATAAATACGCCTTTAAAAATCCCATAGAAATGAATGGAAAGTGGCGGAATTTCACTCTAGTGGCGGAACTTCACTATTAACTTCACCCTCCTATAGGTTATAGGATGTCCCACATAGGCTAAAACAGCAATTAGCAGGTTTTAGATGGCGAATGTTCAAATTTTTAAAGAGACAGTACATTATAAATTTCGATATTCGAATTTTCAAATTTTTTTCAAATTCAAATCGAATTTGGACTATTCGAAGTACACAAAAAATAGCTTGAAATTCGATTTTTTTTCATTTGAAAATTCACCTCGACCTTTGATAAATCTGCCCCTTGGACTTGGCTGGTGGAACATCACAATGAAATAAGGGCATCTTACAGTACCTCACCTTCAAAACAGGAGGGAAAACAATAATTGCATGTATGCTTCTTTTACCCCACTCCAAAATGCATCAGGCATTTTGAATGCCCTGCTAAAAATGAAGCCTCAAAATGCTGGAATGTGCCCAAAATGAGTACATCTAAAAATGAACACAAAAAAAAAAATGAACTCATTACTATGTACGTTTCTAGAACAACATGCTGGGTCTAATTAACAAGTAATTCATCTAGTTAGAGGCACATTCATCAAAGGTCGAATTTCAAATTCATGTAAGTTTTTAAAAACTCACCATAAATTCTAAATTCAACCAATCAAAATTTATTAAAAATAAAATCTAATTTTATGTAATTGACCCGAAAACGCAAATCGAATTTGAATCAAATTTTAAAAACTTGATTCTAGTTTTTTTCTCCAAAAAAAATTTGAATGTCAAGTACGTTGCAAACAACTCAAAATTGATCCCTGGACCTCTCCCATTGACTTAAACAGGAATTTGGCAGGTACATCTCGAAAATCAAATTAGAATTTTTTAAAAAACTAGAAGCTAGAAAACTAGAAACTAATTTGAATAACTTTCTAGTCGAATTTGACAGTTTTGACCTCAAAAAAAGTAAAAATTTGAATTTGGATTCGACCCTTGATAAATCTGTCCCATAGTGTCCACATTCTAGTGTGTGATTAACAGTACAGTGACGGCACTTTTAATTTAACTTTTATTTAAGATGTCAAGTGGAACAGTGTCATGAAGGCATATCAAACAGGGAAAATCTACAATGTAGCTCTCTTCGAAGTTTACTGTCTCAAAACATTTGTGGCTGGTATGTTTAATACAGAGCAGACATGCTAAAAGTGGAAACACAAAGGCCCTTCTGGGTTATGTCTTGCCTTTCAGTGTTTTTATAGAGTGGCACCAGAGGTTGGGGATGTCCTGTGGTTGTGCTGCATTGGGCTTGTGAACAGCCAGTTTTATTCTATGTAAGGTCAATCCCATACCTTCTTCAGACCCACTACTCCTCCACTCATCCAATACTGGTAGATAATGGGACCAATGTAGAATGTTTCCTATGCTCATACTATAATAAATGTCATCAAGTGTAGGGAAACCATAGTTTACAAGATGTCACAGGAAAGTGGAAAATGTGGAGCTTTTCTTTATTGAAGGAACTATTGCATATGGAACTACATATTACAGCTTTATGAAAAATATTAAGCACTTTGAGGCAAATGTATACATTTTAAGAGTTGATATAGTTTGCCACTATTCATCTAGAAAAAATGACACATAAAAAGCTATTGACATTTTAATTATTTTTTAAAAAAAAACTATATTGCAGACTACACGATTGAGGTTTTGCCACAATTCATGCCAATCATGGCAACACATAACTACAGGTATGAGATTTGAGGTTTAGAAATCTGTTAACCAAAAAGCTCTGAAATATGGACTCCCATAGAGTACATTTTAAGCAAACCATTTAATTTTTTTTATAAATGATTTCCTTTTTTCTGTAATAATAAACCATCAAGTACCTTGTACTTGATGGTAACTAAGCTGCATGAATCCATATTTGTGTCAAAACATACCTGCTGGGTTTAATGATTTTTGAGCAGACTTAAGGTATGGAGATCCAAATTAAAAAATACCTCTTATCCAGGCAACCCTTGAACTGGCAAAACTGATGTGTTTACTTCAGAAAAAAACTATAGTTTATATAAACAAGCTGCTGTGTAGCCATGGCGGCAGCCATTCAAGCACAGGACACAAATATTGTGTTATGTAATAAAAGGCACTAAATTTGCCCAAGTGCAGTAACCCATAGCGACCAATCAGCAGGTAGCATTTACTGGTCACATGTTTCAAAACAAACATCTTATTGGTTGCTATGGGTTACAGCTTCTGGGCAAACTTAGTGCCTTTTATTACATATGGGGGTCAGTATAGAACAGATAAGTTCTAAAGACTCCCATTTTATGCTACATGTATGCTTATCTGTTATTTGTGTATCATGTGTAGGGATGTAGCGAACTGTTCTGCTGCGAACTAGTTCGCGCGAACTTCGACCGTTCGCGTCCGCCGCATGTTCGCGAACGTTTGGGAACGTTCGCATTTTGAGTTCGCGTTCGATTCGAATACAAGTCGTTCGACCATTCGACCATTCGAATTCCTTCGACCGCTAAAAATCGAACAATTTCCATTCGTTCGAACGATTGTAAGCATTCGATCGAATGAAAAGCATTCGATCGAATGGCTTCGATCGTTCGATTCGAATGAAAATCCTTCGATCGAATGATTAAAATCCTTCGATCGTTCGAATCGAACGATTTTAGCGGGTGTTCGAAGTTCGCGAACTGTCCGCGAACGTTCGCATTTTTTGCCGGTGTTCGCGAACGGCGTTCGCGAACACCAAATCGGCAGTTCGCTACATCCCTAATCATGTGCCCTTTCTCCTTTTTCAGCTTTGAATGACTGCCCCATGGCTATACAGCAGCTTGTTTATATAAACTATAGTTGTGCTTCTGAAGCAAGTTTTTTTTTTTTTAAATGTGTTTCCATTATTTCAGATGCACAGTACTGTATTAGTAGAAGCACCGCACATTAACTTGAATTCCACCACAAAACTGTTTCTGGCATAATGAACATAATGTAATTCTAAGAATTTTACACTAGACATTAATTAACAGTTTAAAGAATTCTAAACTTACTTTTAAATGTAATTGCTAATAAACCAGTAGCAATTACCAGTATCTGTTTATATTCTCTGCTCTGCTGCTTCTGACTCCTGAAACAAAGTAGGACACATCTGGAGGAGAATTGCTTCTGCTACACTCTAACAATAGTTAGAACTAGAGATTTGAAAGGAAGACACAAATACTGCTTTCAGTTGCAATTAGATTACATTTGACATTTGCTTAGACTCAAAGTGACATTCATTATACAAAAACAGTTTTGCGTGGACATCCTCTTCCCAGTTACTGTTTAGCAAATTATTTGTGTTTAGTACACATACTGTTATTTCATTGTATTGTCTACGGGCTGTATACAGTTTAGTCAGAAAAGGTTATCTCATGGTTTAAAACTCAAGGACCAGATTCAATTCGAAGAGGAAAAAACTTTTCTTCAAAATTCAGTTTTCATGTGATAAACAGTGAGATACGTCTTTCTGAATTAAATTGCATCTCAAATTGAATCTCGTGCATGAGTTTCCATGTGAGAAACCTTTTTCTCCCTGAATTGAATCTCACCCTATAGGTACAGGCTTGTCTATCATTTTCTACCACATTCACATGGCTGTGCCCCCCAAATGATGCCCAAGTCCTGGCTGTTATGGGAATATTATACAAGGCAGACTTGCAAAAGAGCAATTTGACAATTGCAAATCCAAGAAAATGCAGAGTCTGCAAAACTATGTAAATTAAAAAAGACAGATTAAGGCACTTTAAAACAAAGTAAACAAATCATTAGTGTTTTTTTCCCTTTAAAACACCTTTTTGTATATTTTGAGTATTTTACTTGGTTAGTCAATGTAGAGGCTAGATTATATAAAACTGATGTCTACTGCAGGAATAAAATGGATAGTTCTTCTTCTGTACAGTCAATGCTTTTGTTTTGTGACATTACAGATCACAAGAGCATCCTGCTTGTTATTGCACTCAAGACAATGGCTTTTTAACTGCTCTGGGTCCACTTGCTCAAACACAGTAATCATTATCCTGCCTAAGTGATGCTGTACTGAAAGAATTTCAATAGCAGCCAAACTCTACTACATACCATTGTCATTAGTTCAGTCTGCCCACCACACTAAGGAGTCTCCCTGATGAATAACTGACAGGCAATAATAATGTAATAACATTTTGAATTTTTTTCTCCAATGTTTCTATATTAATACGCTTATTTTACACATGTTTAGGAGTCATTTTTATTTGTGGACAGAGGTCATTTTCAGTTTATCAATCCCATATCATTTCGGCATTATCCATCACAATTTAGACTAAGGAGTAACTACTGAAAACAGATAAAAGTGCAATTACAGGATGAAATATTATCTCCAATGGCAAATAAACAAATGGAAGAAGGTCTATGCCTTTCAGATATCTATGAGCTACTGGGTAATAAAGAACTAATACACATTTCTGTTGATGACACTGGTTTAGAAAAGTAAATGAAGGTGGAAGGCTGAGATCTTGCTAGTAGCCAAAGTTGTAGGTGGTATTATTTATTATATTAGTACAGACAGAAGGTTTTTGCAAGTGGTAGACAGAGTATAAATTAGCTATGTCTTGGAATGAAGGCAATGAAATTGGGGGGGAGTACAGTGATTACAGCATGTACTCAAGCAAATAAGCCGTGGTCCCTTTACTCTTGTACCCTAACCTCTTTATACTGTATACAGGTGGAAGAGGGTATATGTATACATACCTAGTTTGGGGTGAAACTGTGCACATTGACTTAGGACAAATTCCTTACAAACCTTTCCTGTTAAACTCCTTCTCGAGTCAGTAAGGAAACATGCATCAGAGCTAGCAAACATTGCATTTACCCTTGCACCAGAAATCTGTCTTTAGTTGCATAGGTTTGTAGCTTGTCCACTGTTAATGTCAATTACTTAAAGAGTGGACTGTATCTGACGCCTTCAGAATAAACAGTCTGTGGCATTTATAGACAGATGTTATTGTAAAATTCTGGATTGCTTTGAAATGCATTGACATCTTAACCATGCAAATACTGCAAAGCAAATATGTACACTCAGTAGTCTAATACAGGAGATTCAAAATGGATAATAACTGTTAATAATATCACTCTACCAAGAGACTAAAGGTGGCCATAGATGCACAGAGATATAGTTGGTGCTTGTATAGCGTAACACAAGCCAACAAATATCGCCAGAAGACTTGGATTTCGGTCAGCTTTGGCCAGACTGCTGAGTTGTCAGATACAGGTAGAATTCTATTGTTTCTTTTCTGTATATCTGACAATTCAGCTCTAAATGTCTGTATTGAAAATGAACCATATTCCTGCAACCATTGGTCATAATCCTGATAATAATTGTTACGTCTATGGGCACCATAAGGACATCTACACAAATAGATTCCGGAATCAGCTTTAACTGTGGCACATGTAAGATTATGTAGCCATACTGCTTCCAGACAAAGGCATTCTCCTGGACTGAACCAGTGCTGTCCAACTATTTCATGAAGCAGGTTATAAGAAAGGCCTACACAATTTAAATTATCAAACAAAACTTTACTAGTTACCAGCCAGCCTTTACTCCTGTATTACAGTACATCATGGTTCCTGCTCTAATACTTGGATTTTATACAGATTGTGAATATTGCTGCCTATCCTGACTTCTGACCTGGATAAGGACTACATATCCTGTTGTGACTGGGTGACTAGCTTTGAAAGGTGTCCAACTACAGTGAAGGTTTTGGTCTAAAGCAGTTTACTTAAGCATAAATTGTAGAATGCAGTCAATGGATTTCTGCTCTCTCACATAATACTACAGTCCTGCCGGGCTCTTACACACAGGCTTTTGTTGTTATGCTATGTTCATATGCATTTATATACTTTTTTTTTTAAACACAACTATTTGTGAGTTCCAAATGCATCCTTCTATTCTATTTTTTTTTTATAAATATGCCTCAAGCTCAAAAAATGCAGCATGTTGCATTTAAAATATTGCAATGAAACTAGACTGTGATAAAACACAGTTCTGAAGGCACATATGCATAAAATATAGGCATATAATGAAATCAATTAGCTGATGCGTTTAGGTCTGCTCAAACCTGCATCACAAATGTGCATCAAATACACAAAAAAGTCCATTTGTAAGAGTCCTATGACTGCCTATATTATCATACTCCTGACTGGTGAGGCATTGGATTTTGCAGCAACCCCAAGTAAAATTAACGGTGCTGCATTATCATCAACCTTAATAAGGTTCTTGGTCACTTCTCTGTTTCTGTAGATTTGTCAAGGGACCTATTGAATTGCATTCCATTGCAACTGAGACAACTACATAACATTTGGACAGGGTGTCTTTTACTTCATAACAAAGTTACAGATCTATAAAAACATAGTCATATCAAGCAAACGGCTATAGTTCTAAAAACATCAAGGGCTTTCTAAGGTCAAAATACTCTTTGTATCCTGTGTACCCATTGTATTGTCATACTGGTGATTCAATATTCTCACTAAATTCCATCTTGATCATCTATAGATCACCAGTATCAGGTTACTGTCAGTGTATTGAAAATGTTGGGTAGTGGGCACACTAGATGTACAGTATGTGTGCACCTCTCTGTGTAGTTGTACCAGTAGATTAAAATATATTACTTATCATAATAATAAATAAAACATAATAATTATTTGTATCACCTAGAAGTGAAACAAGTCTGTTGAGTTCACAGTTTTAAAAATCTGTCTTATTACACCAAAAATGCATTTATGGGAAAACAAGAAAAGAGATAAAAAAAAAAATTACTTTCTAATTCACATAAAAAAAAAAAAATCACCATAACTGCCTGCATCTTCCCCAGCAGAACAGTAGGGGCAGTGACTGACCATGAAAGAATATGTTACAGGCTACATTAATGAAATGATTACAAACGGGAAGAATTATTAAACCTACTGTATTGCACTGTAACTGTAACCTGTGGTGGAATTTAAAGAGGATGCAAAAGGTACCCAACAGTTATATTTCTAACTGCAGGTTCCAGAGAAGAAAGAACAGGGCCATGTGCATGTGCTAAGGGTGGGGTGTCAACATCCGTTTTAATTACTTACCCTTACTTAACCAAATGTATGTTGGGAATAATGGCATTCAGGTTAACTGTCCTGCTAAAACACTGCAAGTATAGGTATGGGATCTGCTATCCAGAAAGCTCCGAATTACAGAATGGCTGTCTCCCATAGACTTCATTTTATCCAAATAATCCAAATTATAATAACAATTTCCTTTTTCTCTGTAATAATAAAAGAGTACTTTGTGATCCAAACTAAGATTTAATTAATCCTTATTGGAGGCAAAACCAGCCTATTGGGTTTATTTAATGTTTACATGCTTTTTTAGTAGACTTAAAGTATTAAGATCCAAATTACAGAAAGATCATTTATCCGGAAAAACCCAGGTCCCGAGCATTCTGGATAACAGTTCCCATACCTGTATAAGATTCGACAGCTCATTGCTTGAAAGCAGCTATCTGTTATCAACTAATCCTGAAAATGGGGTATTTTGACTTTATTTGTTATGCTAAAATAATGTTTGCCTAGTTAAAGATAACATTGGCTTTAATAAGTGAATGCTATGTCACCGTGTTCTCTTTTATATTGAATGCTTTATTTCCCAGTGAACTCATGGCAAGCTTTATTGAGCCCTCCAAGCTCTACATGAAGAACAATTGACATCTGTTAATAAGTTAGTTTTAAGCAACATAAGACCTTTGAGTTAGGGGTTAGAATAAGTCCACGAGGCAATGAAACTCATTTTGTGTCTTCTCTTCATCTCTTTCATTTTTTTATATTCCCAAAACTGTAATAGTCATTATCACTCAAGTGAATGGCAATTACATTGCTACAATGGCTGTAACACTTAATATTTAATGACTATATGACTGTATCACTGAACATAGCACAAAGACCCCAAAGAATCCAAACTACTGAAGCATATCTACTGTTCTGACATTTGCAGAATTCCAAATTCTTTATGCAGAGACAGAACCCTTTTCAAGGTTAAGAAATTCACAAAAATAATCTTAAATTCTAACTACATTGCAGTTAAATCTTCAACCATTTTTACCAAAAGATGTTTGTGGAAGATTAATTTCTAGAATGTTGTTTGCTGAAGAGGGTGGGTACAGGCCAATTAGCTAGTAATTCATAAAAGTATAGAACAACATACTATGACATCATTATTAGTGAATACATAATGGACATATATGTGCTGTCTGTTATGTCATTTATTTTAGTTTTGCTTAGCATGTGGAATGAACCTGATCAAATTAATCACTAGTGTATCCAATGCTTTTTTTTTCGGTAATATCAACAATATTTAAAAGGATTAAAAATAGGATTTTGAAGTTTGGAAAGTCAGGGCATCCATTTTGAAAAAATATTTATTGAATAACTGAAAATATTACAAAATTACTGTATCTCTATCCCACACAATCTGAGTGTGATAGGGAGGGCTCAGGCTGATGGTAGTGAGTGTACAACATGAGTTGTGGCTGTGGATACTCCAGGAACTATAGCAGCATGACTATAGCAGCATGACCGCCCTTAATTTCCAAAAAAAAAGCACGTACGAGAAAATAATGGAACAAAATCATGCATCAAATTCAATTGTGTGACTTTCAAATTGATTGCTTGCAAAATGTGTATTTTTTTTTTCAATTTAATGCTGGAAAAACTAGACTTTTTCTGATTATCAAACGAAAAACAGCCCAAAACCCTCGATGATAATGAAGGCAAGAAATATCTACAAAAAGTTACAGCAAAATCTATGATTAACTTTTACATGGATTCTACAGGTTTCAGCTGGAATATTTTTAGATTGGGATCTTAGCAGCTGTGGAGCAGGATAAATAACAAATTTGAGGTTTTTTTCCCTCTAAAAGTTTGAGCTTTCCCCCTAAAAAACTCAACAGGAAAAAAACTGAGTTTTCATTAAAAGGCCCGTCAATATATTCCAATGGAAAAAAAAGTCAGTCAGACACCATCATATTTTATGGCCAATGGTCGTGTTGTGTCAGATGGAAAATTTACCATGTAGTCTACACATCATATTTTTGTATCAGTCCCGTTATATTTTAACCCATGAATCCCACTTGTAGGATGTGTTTTGTATATCTGACAAAACGTATCCTACAAAATCTCCCTTGGAGTTTAGCCTTTGAGGGTGAGGATTTTTTTTTTTTTTGCTGTTTTGCCCACCAAATTTATTATTTATATTTCATTAGCCCACATTTGCCCTCTGTTAAATGCATCCTGAATGCAACAGTCAGATTTCTCATGTGTGTGTTCCAGTGCCCTATTACTGTAGGACAGTATGGAAAGTTTACTTTGACCCTGAGTGGGTGTATGTTGCACTAAGGGATAGGTAGTTAATTCACGGCTTTGCTGCGGTCTGGCCCACCTGTACTTCACTGGCTCAGCAATCGGATCATACAGTTCCTACGAAGACTTGATCAACATTTTAATGCTCTCCTTATCTGGCAGGATTTAAAAACCTGAGTAAATTATATCTGTCCATTTTTCTGTCATAGAAACCATCATTGGAGAACCATCAGTGTGCATCATATATGGCCCGACAAGCTGTTAAAGTGACCGATCAGCAGCTTTTATCGGCCCCAAAACTTTTGTTGTACGTGGCCCCGTGATTTCTAATGGTGGCCCTGCCTGCATGTATTGTTATATTGTGTTTTCGGTATAGTTATACAGTATAAACATGAGAGAGTTTGCATGTTAGTCAATTTTAATGAATGAATGTCAAATGCTTGATCCAGGGAATGTTTTCGCCATTGGGGTCAGGAAGGAATTTTTTCCCTCTTGAGGCATAATTGGCAGTGGCTTCAGGCTGGGTTTTTTGCCTTCCTCTGGATCAAAAGAGTGGATATATGATAATTTCTTTTAAGTTTTATTTGTCACAGCAGAGGTAGGACCTTGCCAGAGTACAGGTAAATTTATATAAGGGAAAAAGGAGGTTCTCTCCTGTGACTGCACAGTGGGTTGATGGATACCGACGGTACTACTGCTTGTGCTAGGTGACAGCCTGCTTGGATTTCCTATCATCGACACAGAGGACCCGACAGCAGGGCTGTTTGTCAGGGAGCCGGGAGCCCCCTCTGGGGAGTAGTCCGGATCTAGGAGGAAGCCCCTCAGGAGGGATCAGGGTCGTGGTATCCAGGGGTAAGGCAAGAGAATAAACAAAGTCCAAGCACAGGTCAAAAGGCAGGCGGAATACAAACAAAGTCCAGGGCCAGGCAGGGGGTCAATGACAGGCAGAGTATCAGCGAAGTCCAGGTCCAGGCAAGGGGTCACACCAAGGAATCAGGCAGATATAAGCAGGGGAAACAGCAAGGGAACCCAGGAATCACTTAGGAATCAGGATCCTATTTTCGGGCGCCATCTTGGCACCTCAGGCGTCCTTTTATGTTTGAATTTGGCGCCCTTGCGCTAGCGTCAGCGCGCCTGCGACCGTCGCGCCGCGCTGACGTCACAGCGCCGGCGTCGGAACCCACGTGGGTTGCCTGGGTACCGCCATCTTGGATTCTTCGCCGCCGGGAGCGGACGCGACTCCTCGCGCTCCCGGCGGTCTTGACAGTACCCCCCCCCTCACGGGGGGCCTCAGGACCACCGGAACTTGGTTTCTGGGGAAACTTGGAGTGGAAGTCTCTTACCAAACGAGGAGCATGCACATCACCGTGTCCCTCCCAAGAGCATTCTTCGGGGCCAAAGCCCTTCCAATGGATAAGGTATTGAAGGGACCCTCTGGAGATTCTGGAATCAAGGATTCTCTCCACCTCGAATTCTTGTTGACCCTCCACAGAGACGGCAGGAGGAGGAGATTGGACACCAGAGAAACGGTTGGAGACGGTGGGCTTCACCAGGGAGACGTGGAACACGTTGGGGATTCTCATCTCTGGTGGGAGTTGAAGTCTGATGGCTACAGGGTTAATTATCTCCAAGATGGGGAACGGACCCAGGAACTTCGGACACAACTTGGGAGATGGCACCTTCAAGCGAATATTCCTGGAAGAGAGCCAGACACTATCACCCACCTTGTAGGGAGGAGAGGGCCTTCTACGGCGATCCGCGAAAGTCTTGTGACTAGAGCACTCTTCTCCAGATTAGACTTGGTTGCAGCCCAAATAGCAACCATATGGGCTGCCAGATCATCTGCAGCCGGGACGTCCGACAACACGAAGTCCTGAGGAAAGGCTTGAGGGTGCTGTCCATACACCGCCATAAATGGAGACCTTCCTGTGGAGGAATGACATGCATTATTATGAGCAAACTCCGCCCACGGGAGGAGGTCCGACCAATCGTCCTGGCAAAGAGAGACGTGGTTCCTCAGGAACTGTTCTAAGGCTTGGTTCACACGTTCAGCTGCTCCATTCGTCTGCGGGTGGTAGGCGGACGAAAATTGAAGTGTTATTCCCAAGTCTTTACATAGGGAACGCCAGAACTTGGCGGTGAACTGGGTGCCTCTGTCGGAGACGATCTCCACCGGGAAACCATGCAGGCGGAAGATGTACTTAATAAAGAGTTGGGATAATTCCACCGCAGAGGGTAACTTCTTCAAAGGGATGAAATGGGCCATTTTGCTGAAGCGGTCTATGACAACCCAGATCACAGTATTCCCACCGGAGGGAGGAAGTTCGACAATAAAGTCCATAGAGAGGTGCGTCCACGGACGAGAGGGAACCGGCAAAGGCTGTAACAACCCGCTGGGGCGGGAATGGCTAGGCTTAGAAATGGCGCAGACATTACAAGCAGCCACAAAGTCCTTTACATCCTTGCGGATATCAGGCCACCAGACTAGGCGCCTCAAGAGTTCAAGGGTCTTGGCCGGACCAGGATGTCCAGCTTGCCTGGAGCAGTGGGTTTGTTGCAGGATGGCCAGGCGAAGTTCTGGAGGGACGAAGGCCATGCCAATCGGAGTATCTTGAGGAGCCGAGGACTGCCCAGCCAGAATCTGGTCGGCAAATTGGGGATACAGAGAGGCAATGATCTTGACTGGTGGAATGATTGGTTCCTGCCTCTCAGGGTCACGGTCCACCGGAGTGAAGCTACGAGACAAGGCGTCGGCCTTCAGATTCTTGGAACCTGGGCGATAAGTCAAAACAAAGTTAAATCGGGAAAAGAAAAGGGCCCACCTGGCTTGTCTGGGATTTAGCCTCTTGAGGGACTGTATAAACTCCAGATTCTTGTGATCTGTGAAAATCTGGACAGGAATTTCAGAGCCCTCCAGGAGGTGACGCCATTCTTCAAGGGCAAGCTTGACTGCCAAGAGTTCTCGATTTCCGACATCATAGTTCTGCTCTGCGGATGAGAACTTCTTGGAGAAAAACGCACAGGGGTGCAATTTTCCATCAGTGGAGTGTCTCTGAGACAGGATAGCTCCGGCTCCGACTTCAGAAGCATCAACTTCGATGCAGAAGGGTAGTGCAGGATTGGGATGTCGGAGAACAGGAACGGACGTGAAGGCCTCTTTCAAGGACTGAAAGGCTTCTATGGCAGATGGAGGCCACAGGCTGGGTTTACCCCCTTTCCGGATGAGGGCCAGGATAGGTGCAATGCGGGAAGAGAACCCCCGGATGAACTGTCGATAATAATTAGCAAATCCGATGAATCTCTGGATTGCCTTGGTACTCAGTGGGAGAGGCCACTCCTGGATGGCCGACACTTTCACGGGGTCCATCTCAAATCCCTCTGGAGAGATAATGTATCCTAGGAAGGGGATCTTGGATACCTCGAAGACACACTTCTCCAACTTGGCGAAGAGAGAGTTCTTCCTCAGACGAGAGAGTACCTCCTTCACCTGGGAGCGATGACTTTCAAGGTCCTTGGAAAAGATCAGGATGTCGTCCAAGTATACGACTACGAACCTTCCTAGGAGATCTCGGAACACATCATTAACAAACTCCTGGAAGACGGCAGGGGCATTGCATAGGCCGAAGGGCATAACAAGATATTCATAGTGCCCATCCCGAGTGTTGAATGCCGTCTTCCATTCGTCACCCTCCCGGATGCGAATGAGGTTGTAGGCCCCCCGGAGATCCAACTTGGAGAAAATCTTTGCCCCTTTCAGCTGGTCAAAGAGCTCGGCAATCAGGGGCAGGGGGTACCTGTTTTTCACGGTGATCTTATTCAGGCCCCGATAGTCTATACAAGGCCGAAGGCCTCCGTCCTTCTTCTCCACGAAGAAGAACCCAGCCCCTGCAGGAGAGGTAGAAGGGCGGATAAACCCCCGCTGGAGATTTTCTTGGATGTACTCCTTCATAGCGATAGTCTCTGCAGGAGAGAGAGGGTAGGTGCGCCCTCTGGGGGGCATGGCTCCTGGCAGGAGTTCAACCGGGCAGTCGTAGGAGCGATGTGGGGGAAGAAACTCTGCCGACTTTTTACAAAACACATCGGAAAATCCCTCGTAAGTGGGGGGCAAAGTCTTTAGTTCCGCAGTGGAAACATTCACCTTCTCGAGGGGTTTTGGCGGAAGGCAATGTTGCAGGCAAAATGAACTCCAACGAGAGATCTGCCCAGTGGACCAGTCTATGGTGGGGTTATGCAGACGTAACCACGGAAGACCCAATATTACTGGAGTCGAAGGGCAGGGGATGATGAAGAAAGAAAGTTTTTCTTGATGCAGCGCCCCAACTTGTACAGATAGTTCCGCCGTGAACATTGTGACGAATTCAAACTCCAGAGGTTTGTCATCTATGGCGGTAATTCGCAGGGGTGAAGACAATGGAAGCAGGGGAATCTTCATGCGTTCGGCAAAGAAGGCGTCCATGAAATTGCCATCCGCTCCGGAGTCGAGGAAGGCCCTTTCGAAGATAGACTTACTTGCCAGGTGAATCTGCAAAGGAAGGAGAAGTCTGCGTGAATTTTCTTGATACTTCTCCTGAGGCCCTCGAGTGATGCCCCCTACATGAGAAACCTGAGACATACCTCGGGGTACAAAACTCTTGGCTTTGGCAGGACAGGCGTTGGCAAAATGGGAATGCCCACCACAGTACAAACAGAGACCTGCCATACGTCTTCGGAGTCTTTCCTGCTCGGAGAGGCGAGCTTTTCCTACTTGCATAGGCTCCTCCAGGGGAGACGTGGACACATGAGTCACAGGGACAGCGGGTGCTTGCAGAAACGGCCTTTGAAAGCGAGGGGCCAACATGGGAGAAAATCGTCTGCTGCGCTCTCTCTCCACCTGGTGTTCTCTGAGACGGGTGTCCACCTTAATAGATAGAGCGATCAGTCCTTCCAGGGTGTCAGGAGTCTCTCTGGAGACGAGATCATCTTTGATGCGGATGGATAGGCCTTGGTAGTATACGGCCTTGTAAGCGTCATCACACCAGGAAGTCTCTGCCATCAGTGTTCGGAAGTCTATAGCGTACTCATTGACACTGCGGCTTCCCTGCCGGAGCCGGGCAGGGGCGTTCGTAACCCGACCTGGAGCATCAAAGACTATGCGAAAAGCTTGGAGAAAGTCTTTAACATCATAAGTCACCGGGGAATTCTTCTCCCAAAGAGACGTTGCCCACTCCAGTGGCTTGCCTTCCAATCGAGACATCACATACCCCACCTTGGAACGCTCACTTGGAAACTGTGTGGGTTGGAACTCAAATTGAATTTGGCATTGTGTGGCAAATCCCCTGCAGGCTTGTGGGTCCCCACTGAAGCGAAGGGGAGGTGGAATGCGAGGCTCACCTGTCGGGTAGCTTGCGTTCGTAGAGGCTGCCGCCATGGGGGGATTTTCAGCAGGTGGAGCAGTGGAGGGCGCAGAAGGCACTTGAGCAAGCAGGACATCGAGTGCTTGCCCAATGCAAACCTGCTGGTTTTCGTAGTCCTCCATGCGGGATGCCAGTCCGCGGAGCGCTCGTCCGACATGAGGTGTGGCTTCCTCAGAAGGATCCATGGCCCGAAAATAATGTCAGGGAGCCGGGAGCCCCCTCTGGGGAGTAGTCCGGATCTAGGAGGAAGCCCCTCAGGAGGGATCAGGGTCGTGGTATCCAGGGGTAAGGCAAGAGAATAAACAAAGTCCAAGCACAGGTCAAAAGGCAGGCGGAATACAAACAAAGTCCAGGGCCAGGCAGGGGGTCAATGACAGGCAGAGTATCAGCGAAGTCCAGGTCCAGGCAAGGGGTCACACCAAGGAATCAGGCAGATATAAGCAGGGGAAACAGCAAGGGAACCCAGGAATCACTTAGGAATCAGGATCCTATTTTCGGGCGCCATCTTGGCGCCTCAGGCGTCCTTTTATGTTTGAATTTGGCGCCCTTGCGCTAGCGTCAGCGCGCCTGCGACCGTCGCGCCGCGCTGACGTCACAGCGCCGGCGTCGGAACCCACGTGGGTTGCCTGGGCGCCGCCATCTTGGATTCTTCGCCGCCGGGAGCGGACGCGACTCCTCGCGCTCCCGGCGGTCTTGACACTGTTGAACTTTTCTCATGGTAGGAGATGCCATCCTCTCTTTGGGTAGAGAGGATGGCATCTCAGCGGTGGATAAAATTACATAGTGCTGATCTCAAGCGAGGAGAAGCAGAGCATAGTAGCGATCTCTTCTGGAATTCTGGCTTTGAATTTTGCCTTGGCGTGAGGCTGGCAAGGTCCTATTTATTTAATCAAATGTTAATAAATGCTGTCGTCATTTTCACAATTTCTGACTCCTGGTGTCTCATTATGGTATGTAACAATGGGGTTCAAGGGGATAGCTGAAGGCGAGGGGTCAATTGAGGAGTCCCCTTGTCAATAAAAATTATATGCATATGTCCCCCCTGCCTATTATTCATGAATACAGAGCTGCTAAATGTAGGCCGTCTTGTTTTCATGGGGGGGGCAAAGGTCTGTTTGCTCCAGAATTAAAAACCTGAGTTTGCCCTATAAATCCAGAGCTGCCTGCATTTAATTGCTTTGTATTCATGAGGCATGACCAGGATGCATCAATTTTCTGCATTGTACCCTGTGCTGCAAGTAAATGACTCTCAGTTTCTCTGATTCTGATTGTTTGTCAATTGATGATATAACACAAACCAAAACTGCTAATACTTGGTAAAGGAAAAAAAATAAATGCCTCCCACCATGCAAACAACATTCTACATTATTACACTCCAACAAAAAAAATGTATAAAGTAGGCATGTGCACATGACATTTTGCTAAATATATAATGTATACTGTATTTCATTAAGATGATCTGTATTAACAATTTAAAAAATTGCAAAAGAAAACAGTTCTTAAAAACTTTTAAAAATCTATTATTATACTTCCCTGACAGAGACTTCTTGGTACTCTTGCCCTTGCTTGAGAATGGTGGCTCTTGATGATATTTCATCTGGTTAATTTGTACTTAATTAAATTAAATTACAACCACATCACCGTAGGATGGGCTATTTGACGGGTGCAAAAAAATGTGGGTGGAAATAGATAAAGTGAGAATGGAGAGTTGTGACTTTTTATTAGGTATGCTAGATAAAAAAGGTCCCTGTCTTCACACATTCCATTATGAAATGCGCTGAGGTGCTCGTTAATATCCTGCCATCCAATTAGTGCACTTGTAAGCAACCAACTCTTCAATCCCCACAGCAATTAAAGAAGTCACAGTGCTTCTAAAATAATTATCTGATCATTGCTGGTGACATTGCTTGACTTCATAAACTAATATATTCGTTCAGGCTCTTAGCGAGAAATTCTTCTCTTGACTCAATGAGATAGCTAGCCAAACTGAAAACAAGAGCTGATGACATTTGTAGATATCAGGGTTTTAGATTTAAGCCATACATGCTTATTATCAAAGAACAAAGATTACAGAACATGATACTAGTACAAATTTACTATGTTGTAGAAGAAGCTCAAGGTTAAAGGCCATTCATTCTGTTATTAGGGTTGTAGAATGTTTACACATAACAAGGAATACATCTGTTGTTTCATGTCACAAGTATTCCTAGTGCAAGGCCAAGAAAGGCACATATAGTTTTAAAAACGTTCCCACAGCACCGATACCATTCTGAACACTGAGTCCTGACACAGTAGATGCACCTTATTTGGCTATTGTTCCGAGACCCTGAGTCTGCCCCTACGATGGAAATAGTGACAGTTATGCTAAAACAATACTGATGATTGGATGCTGCTGGATCAGCCCCATGGAAGAAGAAATGGTTAAATGGTCACTTGCTGTATTGCTAATTGTTCCCTCCATCTCCTCACGAGCTTTCAGAACGTATGAGCTATTATTTAATACTCTGTATTATATGACTGTATACCTCAAATAAAGCTGTCTGAGTGAATCTGAATGGTTCAAGTTAGGCCCAGGGGGAACTTCGGGGCAGAGCCGGGCCAGACCAGGCAGGCGCCCTAGGCAACCTGCCCGGGCACAGCGCCGGCTGAGTGCGCGCATGCGAGAATTGGTGACCTTGTGCACATGCGCATGTTCACGCTCGCGAACATCAGCGTACAGAAGCGCAGATCGTAATGCGCGCATGCGCAGAAGCATGAATCGGAGTAAGCGCATGCGCGGTAGCCAAAGTAGATGCTGAAATGCCACACTTAGTCGGGGAAAGAGGGGACCGGACATGGGGTAGGCAACAGAGCAGGTTCGTGCCTGGCGCCCCCCAACTTTGCGCCCTAGGCACGTGCCTACTCTGCCTACCCCTAGTTCCGGCCTTGCTTTGGGGCCAGGTTCAATTTGAGTAAGTATTTATTTAAATCCAAGAGAGACTTACTCATTGTGGGCGTGAATTAGTGGTGTGCAGGCCATACCGATACCCGCAGGACCCGTGGGTCAGGGCGGGTTCAGTTCGACCTCGCACTGCTCCTCGCGGGTGGCTCTTCTCCTGCTCTCCCCGCCACCTTCAAATGCCGGGATCCGACTTCCGGGTTCCGATTTTATAGGCTCGAGTCTGCATGCCCTTTTTTTACATCATCGGCGGGGCAGGGTGGTGCGGGTCTATAAAAGGACCCTGGAAGCGCGGGTGCGAGCAGGCGCGGGCTGCAACAGGGCGGGTTAGGGTTGGGTGCGGGTCAGGAAAACCCTGACCCGCACATCACTAACATGAATCATATATTTAATACAATACGTGTATACAAGAATATATTTATGTGATCATTTATATTTGAATTATTAATTTGAACAGTGGCAAGCAAAATGTACAGGTTTTTTTCTTCCATTTACTCCACCTCTTGACTTAATACTCCACCATACCTGGCAGCATGGATTTGTAAGCAGCAACCGTTTGGAAGTTTAATCATCTACAGCCCATAATTACCAGCATTGGAAGAGATACACACATTAATATTGTTCAGTGTAAACACATTCTCTGGTAAACATGGAATGCAGTGTATTTCAAGTACCCACTCCTAGTTCCTTAGCTCATAGATTAGGAGATCTACGTTGGACCTTTCTTATTATAGACTGTGTTTGATACTATACATTGACAATAAATGTTACTTTTTAATTGTCAACGTATGTTTGTGCAAATACCGTCTCTGAAATAATTTACAGGATGGGAATGCTCATGGGTAGTGGGTTTTGCTGCCTCCCATGTATCTCCCCTACTTTAAATAATTCATGATGTGTGTTCCCTAGTGCTGCCTATACCTCATGTTTCATCTGTATATTATATCTGCTTGGGTGGAGCACTCTGTTTTTTTTATCCCTAGAAATGGAAGATTTTATTTTCAGGTATAAATCTATTTGATCAATTGTTGTTCTAGGCTAGAGTTATCACCTTTTGTTTCCAAACAGGATCTTATTTGATGACACATATAGGACAACACTATGCATTAAACTATGCCTGTTGTATTACATGTAAATCAAATTACAAGGTGGATCACATTTGTTTGCATTTAATAATATCTAATTGTATATTGTATAATGTACAGTGGAGATCATCTCTAATCTATAATATGTGTTTTATCACAGTGGGTAAATAGGATGTGCAATGTAAATTCCACGTGGCAGGGACATCCAACCTTCATGACTTTTAACATGCTATTTAGTCTTTACTGCATATATTTATTTGTATTTTGTGCAACATTCTGTCCAACTTTTTATAATATAACTGTATTATACCAAGCTGCATATAAAATAGATAAATATATAAATGAAGACATAGTAATGTAACCATTAAAGCGATCTATACTGGTTGTATATAAATATTTTTTTACAACATAAATATTTCTATGAAATTAAATGTTTTTTTAATAAAACATTCTGAACTTAGCCTCAGTGGGTTTATTATTTTATACATGTTTATAAAATCTGGGTGCCACTGTGACACCTGAAGGTACCTGGACAGTTTTAATACTTTGTAGACTGTATGTGAAAGCTTGACATGACAACAGCACATCTCACTTAACCCTACCAATGTTGAGTCTCAGCAGTTAAACCTTTATGTATCCTTTGCAGACTAACTGGCACTTACCAATTGCAATGTAGATGGAATGTAGAAATTAATGTAGAGTGGCGGAATTTCACTCTAGCGGACTATGGCAATTAGTGATGGGCGAATTAGCGCCGTTTCGCTCCACCCATTCGCTGGCAAAAATGCGGCGCCATCCTTTTTTTTGACGCCGACGAATTTTCGTGGCCGTTTCGCAAATTTATTCGCCGCAAATTCGCGCCTGGCAAATAAATTCGCCCATCACTAATGGCGATCTCTAGCTTCAACCAATTGTTGAGTCATACTGGATCCTATGGGGATTTGTCAGGTGAGGCCTCCATAAACTGGTCGATGGGGTTCTCATCCGAAGGGATTTTCAAAACTTCCCAATAGATATCTGGCCCGCACAGGGGCCAAAAGTATTTCAATATGGCCTGGATATTGGCAGCTTTTATCAGTGGTACCAAAAGAGAAAGTTACTTGTTTTTCTTTCTTTACTACATCTCTATATCTAATATTGATCATAGAACTAAACTGATCTGAAATTAACTCCTGAAACTACACCTTTCTTTAATTCAAGGAGGGGTAGCTTAATTCTTTGGGGCCACAGATTTAGATGCTCAGAGCAGCACATGTATGCCCATAATGTAAAAAAAGGCACAAACTTTGCTCAGGTCCCATATCTGAAAATGTAAGCTGCAATTTCCAGTTGTGCAACTGCTCACATGGCAGCAATTGTGGGGCAAAGAAGGGCAATTTGCATCGGAAGATGCATTCTGCCCACTGTACTTGCAGTCCATTATCCAGAAACCCATTTTCTAGAGAGCTCCCAGTAATGGCAAGGCCAACTCCCATAGACTACATCAGGGGTCCCCAACCTTTTTTACCTGTGAGACACATTCAAATGTAAAAAGAGTTGGGGAGCAACACAAGCATAAAAAAGTCCCTTGGGGTGCAAAATAAGGGCTGTGATTGGCTATTTGGTAGCCCCTATGTGGACTGGTAGCCTACAGGAGTCTCTACTTGGCACTATACTCAGTTTTTATGCAACCAAAACTTGCTTTCAAGCTCGGAATTCAAAAATAAGCACCTGCTTTAAGGACCCTGAGAGCAACATCCAAGGGGTTGGAGAGCAACATGTTGCTCGCGAGCTACTGGTTGGGGACCACTGGACTACATTGTAATGAAATAACTGTAATTTTTAAAAATATCTTTTACTCTGTAATGATAAAACAGTACCTTGTACTTGATCCCAAATAAGATAAAATTAATTCTTATTTGAGTTTATTACTAGTCTTAGGGACACATTTACTATCGGTCGAATATCGAGGGTTAATTAACCCTCGATATTCGACCCTCGAAGTTAAATCCTCCGACTTCGAATATCGAAGTCGAAGGATTTAGCGCAATTCGTTTGATTGAATGAATCAAACGATTCGAACGATTTTCCTTCGATCCCAAACTGCCTAGAAAGCCTATGGGCTCCTTCCCCTTAGGCTAACATTGGTGCTCGGTAGGTCTTGGGTGGCGAAGTAGGTGGTCGAAGTTTTTTTTAAGAGACAGTACTTCGACTATCGAATGGTCCAATCGTTCGATTCGAAGACGTAGTCGAAGGTCGAAATAGCCAATTCGGTGGTCGAAGTTTTTTTCCTTTTAATCCTTCACTCGCGCTAAGTAAATGTGCCCTCTAAGGTATGGAGATCCAAATTACGGATAGGACCCTCATATGTAAAACCTTAGGTCCTGAGAATTTTGAATAACAGATCTCATACCTCTAATGCTATACGGTTCTGACCAGGTTGCTACCAGCAAGGTGTTTGGTCCATATCTGTGTGGTTTTGGTAGATTCAGTTTACCAGAAGAAGTGAGCCTGAGGGTGTGGTGCAGGGAATGTGCAAGTACATATAATAAAATAAAACATGTAGAGTTAATAATAAATGAACACTGTTTAGTCTATGATACTATTAGTAATGATATCACTGTAATCTTAATATCCCCAGTAGATGTTTTAACATAACACTAAATGACAGCATAATGATTAGTTCATGGACCTTGTGTGAAACAGAGCAAAAGAAAATATTATCCCTTTAAATGTTAGCAAAACAAAATGTATCTACAGGTTAGAACACTTTTAAGATTACAGTTAAATAAAATGTTTTAGAAGAAATATAGAGGCAGATTAAAATTACATTATTATTATTATGAACAGTCAGTGTACATTTTTAATGACTCCTTTTGGCATAGGTACATCCACCCAACAGACTATTAGGCTTACCCAGCCTTCTAGCCTGGCAGATCCCAGCAAGCTGCATTAGCTAAAATCTTAGCACTCTCCATTTAATCTCTCTCAAGGGGATCCGGATGAGATGGTAAGGTGATGGGAGGTAACAGAAGAGGAATACTGAATTCCATCACCTGGCTATCAGCAGAAGTAGTGGCAGCCACAGAGTTACCTTTGGGACAACGATTCATCTGCAGTGTTGGCATTTGGCAACAAGATGCATTTCGAACAGTCCTAAAATAATAGGCTTCTGGAGCAAATGTTCCTTTACTAAAGTGATGCTGCATAAGTGATATTTGTCACAGAGCTCTTAAAGATTTTCTTTAATAACCCAGGCCAAGCTAAGATTGATATTTGAGCTCTGTGGTCTCCTGTTGTCAACAGTGCATTATAAAAACCAATACTAAATACTTTATAAACAAGTTTCCCTACAGTGTATTAGAGGAACAGTGCATATTTCATGGCCTGTAGTTAGATAGCCACATATCCCTCTCCCTGTTACATAATTAATAAGATGCTTAGAAGTGCAGTACAAAAATCAAGCAAGTTGTGTGCCTTTACATTATACTTGGAAATATACCTAATGTGTACTAATTCAGTGCCAAACCCTCATTGTGAGTAAAGACATATACACATCTTAGTAGACTTCTTCATTGCCAGTTACAATTCCTTTTACGATTATCAAGTTATGCACAGTTTTATTTCTCAGGTCTTCCTTAAAATAAAAATGCATAGATTTCAGGTTAGTTTCACTCCTATCTCAGTCTCATCTTAATTATTTCAATGCTTGTCCCACAGTTTATAACTCCTTTCTTGTAGTCTCTCATACTGTTTGCCCCCCCTCAGCATTGCAAAATATATTGGCATTCTATACACATTGGCATGGAGTATGTAAAGTAGCAAATAGCTTTTCGAATATCATGGGGGCCTTATTTATAAAAATCTGAATTTTTACGTATTTATATAAAAAAAAGTCTGACCAAACTAGAATCCACGATTTATTATTTAAAATGCATGATTTAATCAGATCAGGGTCAAATTTGATAAAATCGTGCAAAAACTCAAAAAGCCCACATTTTTCAAATTTTTTGTCAAAAAAAAAAATCAAAATAATTAGATTTTCAGGTTAACTTCAGCGAAGACCACAGAAACTTTCAAATACTATAGGGACCTCTCCCATTGACCTATATAAAACCTCGGCAGGTCTGTGTTATGATAGGTATCCCAAACCCAGAACAATCCCCAAGGTCCCAGGCTTGGCTCAGTCTTTTGCCTCTAACAACCACCTTTCACTTTAAAAGGAGCATGCCGCTACTCAGGTGCCACCAGGTCTTATAGTGAGAGGACCAGGGAGAGAGTTCTGGGCAGGCAAAGGAACCGTAGTACAGAAAGAATTCAGATCAAGAAGCGCACATAAAAATTTGTCTTTCATCAAAATTATTTGTATGCCCATTGACTTTAATGCATTTGGACCAAATAGTTGAGCGTCAAGTCAATACAAGATTGTCCTTATTGTGTAAATCCATGTATACGTGCTTCTCAACAGACTGCAATCCCCGTGCCAGAGGGCAAGAAATTCCGAGTAGATATACAGTAGATAGTACCCGGAGAGCACACTTTTGTCTTTAAAATATCAAATCTTTATTTGCAGAAAGCTGTGCACTATTTGCAAATAAAATTATGATATTTTAAAGACAAAGTCTGCTCTCCAGGTACTTTCTATATCTACTTCGTATAAAATTGTTGCTCGCTTTAAATTTGACATGCATCAAAATTATTTTGATGCCCATTGACTTCAATGCGTTTCGCAATTTTTTTGCCACAAATTACGCAGTAAAAACTGCACAGATTCACCCATCGCTACCCATCACTGCAGAATATGTTGGTGCTTTATAAATACATAATAATAAAAGTAATTTAACATATGAATGCCCAAATTGCATAAATAGAGTAGCCAGGTTTTAATGGAACACAGCATTTTTAGGCCATTACTAGTCCTTAGCCAACAGTAGTATCTATACAAAAAAGCTGTTTTGATTGTTCAGAAAGGTTATTCTGGGTTCCTACCATTAGAGTGATGTAACCAGACCATTCAATACTGACATGAAAGTCCTCCACTTTAAAAATGGTGGGGATTTCTACAGATTTAGAGGCTTATTAATCATTTTAGTGGTTTTAGATGTTTTTGAAACCACGACTGAACTCACTTTCTCTAAAACCACAAATGTCATTAAAAGAGCGTAAAAAAAAGTATGAACAAAAAAAACAACTGAATAATGTGCTATAAAACACGAATGCTAAAAATTTGAGTCTCTCAAACTATTCCTTGTGAAAAAATATCAGAAAACCTCTAAAAGTCCGAATTGATTAAAAGTGGTCCAATCAGATCAGCAGCTCCCATTGACTTCTATAGCACCTTGACAACTTTTACTTGGCAAATCTTTGCATTAGAGGTTTTCTTCTTTTTTGATTGTTAGTAAATGGACCCTTGAGTGGCCAATTTTATATCCAATTGTTGAAAATGTCTACATGATCCATAGGCAATAGCCATAACAGTCATGATACTGTAAGCCAGTCAATTTTTTTTTCTGGAAGAACAAGCCAACTCAAAACAAAGGAATTCTGTGTTTCAATCAGCCTCTAGATCATTGGTTCCCTATTCTGCATATGGTGGGTCTTCTTGAACCCCTTTATAAGTTAAAATGTTCTGCTACAATAGTCAGTAATAATTAAAGTGAATATTTAATTCTAAGCCAGTACCAAAATTTAATTGTGTCCCCCGAGAAGAAGGCGAATAAATTCTATTGTTATGCAAAATACCATATAGCATACTATGTGAATCTTGCATTATTTATGAATGCATATATACAGTATGTATAGATCATTGACATGATGAATAAATATTGCACTGCTTTTTGTCCATGTTTTCTGTTCTCTTTTTAATTGAATTTCTTGCTATATTTAGTATATCCTTACCATATTAATATATTTATTCTGGAATGAAGAACCTCTTGTTATTGATTTAATATCAGCAATTTAGCTGAACTAACTACTAAATTTATAATCCATAATTATTGTGGAATATATTATATTATCCTAAATAACAAATGTGATTTGACTGATTTGAAATTTGATTTGCACTGATCAAATTGTGACTGATCTTCATTGGGAAGCATACATTTTATAGCTATAGATCAATACCAATATTTCAAATTAACAGGGAAAAAAATAAAACCCCTAAAAATCATGCCCAAAGCTTTCAATGGTATTTGACATCCCAAATCAGTGTTTATTTTGGATGATCTATGATATTGATCTTATTGGATCGTTTTTGATGAATTCAGTGGTTTTCATTTTTTTGTTTTGCTAGGAGTTGTCAAATTTTTAGAGGTTTTTCAGGTATTCATATTTTTAAGTGCACCGTTCAGTACTTTTTTTATTTATACTTTTTATATTCTGAGCTTTTAATAAATGCAATGACATTTGTGGTTTTAGAGAAAGTGAGTTCAGTTGTGGTTTCAAAAACCTCTAAAACCACTAAAATGAGAATGTTGATTAATAAGCCTCAAAATCTGTAGAGAAATCTCCACCATTTTTAAAGTGGAGGACATTTCTCCACTAAGTGGGGGCATATGTGGAGACTTATTTATTAAAGTTCAAATTTTTTATGGTTTTAGAGGTTTTTGAAACCACAACTAAACTCACTAACTCTAAAACCACAATTGTCATTGAATGTATTAAAATATCTGAATATATATGAACGAAAAAAAAAAGCACTGAGCAATGCGCTAAGAAATACAAATACTAGAAAATTTGAGTGTTGCTGACAATTTGTAGCCAAAAAAAATACCAAAACTTCTAATAATAATAATAAAATTCTGATTGGAGTTGAAATGGCTCAATAAGATCAGCTCTATCATTGACAACTTTTACTTGGCAAAGTTTTGTTTTCACGATTTTTCACTAATAAATTCTGAATAGTTAGAGCTTTTTAGAAACATAAAAAATGTTAGTGATTTGTGGTAAATGGACCCCAAAGTTTTGCACTATACATTCTGCTTGGGCTGTTATAACAGAGGCAATGAGCCTCTGTAACTGCCTAGAAGATTGTATATGCCTCTATAAATACTATAAATACATACTTTTTTTTTCTTTGAATTGTTGTTGATGGTCCTTCCTAGGATTATTCAATAGAAGAGCATGGGAGGTCAATCAAGAGGCAAAGAAACACACAAAACAAATAAAGCCACTGCCACACAATACTATTCACTTTAAAAAGTTATATTTGAAGCCAATGTAGTTCCTGAAATGCAAATCCACAGCAGTAAATCCAAGTACCCCAATGAATAGTTCCAGTCATACAGGTGTCGTGACAAGAGAAGGCCACTGGATTATGGTTTATGTCACACTAACCTTGAAATATTAGACTTTGGAAAGGGGAAAATTATAATAAATTCCAATTTTTTTCTGTATGAAATGCTTAGGCTAACAAGGTTTCAGTGTCAGACTTTCATGTTCATCACATGATACCTTTCCAAAAGATCACAGAAGTACTTTTTCTTTCCAATAAGAAGGAGTAGTTTTCCAGCTAATTTTATTGCTGCAACTAAGAACACCTCCCAGGCTGCCAGGGGGTTGCGTAGGGAGCAGTGTGGGTGACTTATGGTTTCCCATGCAGCCCCATTAATCTCTGGCAGCTGCAAACTTCCCCCAGCTGTAGGTAGGGCACAGCCACAGCACCCACCATGTCTGCACCAGCACGTGTTGTTGTTTTTAAACCGCAAAGCCTTGCCTTTTACTGCTTGGGTTAATGCACAGCCTGACAAGCAAAGCATTTGTGTTTTTTCTATTTACTTGGGTGGGAGGAAACTGACTGGGAAGGTGCCTTCGGTGCAAAAGTTCAGCACTGTAGAATAAGCTAAATGTTTTCCTACACACACAGATTTACACAGGGCTGGGGAAAATGAACTGAGCTGACAAATGAGTCTTTGGGGTTGTGAAAAGAGCTTTGAAAAAATGAAATCTAAGTTTAAATCAGTATTTATTTTAGTAGCTGCAAAGGCTTACCTCTGTAAAAAGACATTTTCATTTTAGGAGTGGCTTCGAGGCAGAGGTGCTAGTCTATAAGGTGGAGCTAAGGGGTCATTGCCAGGAATTACTACCTCGAAAATGTATCTTTTTGACCAGTGCCAGATTAAGTATTAAACATCTGTCTCTTGACTGTAAGGACACTGGAGCTCACTTGTTAAAAAGGGAGAAGCTTAGAACAACCACTCTATAACTGTTCCCCTAAAACAAACTTCAGGAAGTCACCAAACACTGTGTTTGATTCTGCACAGTTTGGTAACTTGCCTGATGAATACCACAAAGCAGGAAACCCTCGAACCCATTCCTTGGATCATTATCATGGCTGATCTTGTGTAAATGGTAGGCTCCGAGGTCTCAAATTACACAGTTCAGGGGACTACAGCTCCAAACTGTTCTTGCAGCCATCAGGGCTGGAACTAAAGGATATGAAGCAGAGGAACCTACCTTGGGAAAAGCAATTGCAGAAAAAGGTTTATTTCAGTCTTTTGGCAGCCATATGACTTAATTTGAATATACATGTACTTGATACATTTATGTTAGGAGGGTAATTTCGACGTATATCTTTGTACAATAAACATTGATTGTCTTATGAAGCGGGCAGGTTTGGAAACTTCTGTTGGGTTTGCATAAAGAAGTGATAATTTTGATACATGGACCAACTGGATTTTGTTTTTACATCTATTACCCCAACTACCTACTAAATAATCATAAAGCAGTTGTTCACATTTAAAGGGGATATAAAGGCAAAAAATAAAATCCTATTTTTACTTCCTTTAATGAAAAAGAAATCTATCTGCATTATACTTTAATTCAAAAATGTGTACCATTTTTAAGAAACCTAAATTGTATGCAGTGAAATTCCCCCTTCATTAGCTGCTGATAGGAAACTTCAGACGGTCCCTAGCTGCTCAGCAGAGAAACGATCATACTTTTAAAAGTCTTACTTTTCAGAACTAGCCCCCCCATCTTACTTTCCAGAACTAGAGCAGCTTTGTTTGTTGCCCTGTAGCGCAGCCAGGGACCATGTAGAAATTCATATCTGCAGGCCCAGTGCAGTCTGCATATTCAGATTATTATCAGTCTTGTTGTATAGGCTTCTATGGCAGAAATTATTTGACTTGTGCTGTTTTAATCATTTAGGATGATCCCTAAGCTTAGCCTCCCAACTGCAGCCCAGACCACACTGAGCATGTACATGGTCTTGGTCTTGGAAAGATGGTTTAACATAGTCACAACGCCCTGTGGCCAACTTTGAAAGCATAAATCACTTGTTTAATTAGGCTTCAAGTGCAGTAAATTCATGTTTATATTTATTATACAAAATACAGCATATCTAGCATTATTCTATTTTAGACTTAGTTCTCCTTTAACTTTTGGTATTATTTTTTTTTTTTTTTTTAGTTTTTGAATTGTCCTGTTTCTCCCATCTATTGAAAATTCCAAGCAAACCGCACTTACTTTATAGTTTACTTTTCCAGGGTATGGGTGCACGTCAAATAACCTGTTCACCAAGGTTATATCTTGAACACATTTCTCTATAAAACCAACTCTCAAACCTGAATCCCCTTAATTTATCAATAAAGCTTCTCTAAAACAATAGGTGCCACAAAAAGTTGCAACAAAATTGAGCATCAATTCGAACTGTGCAACTTTTTCAAATTGTCACTCCGAAAACTCAACTTTATAGAATTGTTGCCAGGAAAACTCGAATTTAGCAGATTATCGAACGAAAACCAAAACAAACAGCCTGAAACTGTCAAAATCAAAAATCATGAATGTAAAAACATGTTCCAATTATTAAAGGGACCATCTGCCATTAAATTCTACATGATTTCGACAGGTTTAACTGGAGTATTTTCAGATTTAAATTCTTAGCAGCTTCAGAACCTCAAAAAATTCTAGGTTTTTTGCCTCTCAAATTCTAGATTTTTATAAGAACTCCACCAGAAAAATGTGAGGTTTAAGAGGCCTCGTAATGTTTAAATGTATTTTTTAGGAAGGTTGCAGTAATCCAAATTATGAAACATTATGAAAAAGACCCTTATATGAAATCCCCCTTTTCCCCTACAATCTGTACAAACTACTGGCATAAGGATCGCTTGTGTAATTTTTTTATTTTAATTTTAAAAATTAGCTGTAGCTCATCCTTTGTGCTTACTGTAATGCTAATATAAGTTATTACTGTGCAGGAACGGTAGTTGCCTGCAGTCCCTAATTCCCAAGGACAGTCCTAAATTGTGAATACTATTCGTGTTCATGTTTCAGGTTTCTGAAATTGGCTACTGCTCAGAAGCATTTACATTTTTCTGTGAACAGACTGTAGTTCTCAATGTCTGCTCTCACTTTCTTAGCTGTAGGTAAAGAAACATGATACATACTAGTCATACCCAGTATACATGTCCAGTATGGCTGATGAGTCATATAGATGTTGTCATGTACTCCAGCAAAGTTTCCCTGAATTTTTTTTTTTCTTCTAAAAATTGGCAGCTATGGCTTACCAAATAGTTTTAGTTAAAATTCCAGCGTATTTCACTACCAAACCACTGCAACAAAGTGGTAAACTAGTTTGGAATTGGATATTATTCTATAATATCCATCATAAGGACGACAGGCCGAGAGGGTTAATTTTAGGACATTTGCACTATAGCTATTATTTAAAAGAAAAAAAAATCTGCTGTCTAGGACCCCTGGCAGCATTGATGGCAGAATTCATACTGAGTAAAAATCATTGCAAATTACAGATAAATGAGGAAGCGGGGCTTCCATGTGTGCCCCTTATATGATAAATGAACAATGCTTGGCACTCATCAATACAAAACATTTGCATATATAATGAGCTTACATATAAAGTTCAGAATTAAAGATGGGGTACATGTAACTACAAAGTTAATTAACTTAAATATTAAAGTTTGCAAGAAACGTATAAGCTCATAACATCCTCAGTAGATTTTTTATTACGGGTTGGGATTACAGGGCCACAACTGAATCACACTATTCATATTTAGCATCATAATCTAAAGATGCCCAATCAAGCTGGCAAATCTGGCAAAGTCTCCAGTGATTTGTGGGCCTCATTGGGATGCTTGGAACACTGGCGCCAGGGTCAACAATCTGATCATAAGGGGATCTGTGCAGATCAGTTGGGAGAGGGCCACATTCACGGCATGATATGGCCTTCAACTACATATTTGATATCTGATTTGAGCTATAAGCAGGGGTAATAGCCACCACCAGAAAAAACACCAGAAAATTTGCAAAAGCAAGTTTACTAAAGTGCGAGCACTTCTGTCATTGAGAATATTCTGGCAAAACATTTATATTAATTATTTTTATCGCATTCATGCTGCGTAAGTTGTCTCCCAAAGTTTACTAAACATTATTGCTAGAATTGTCGTCAAATATAGACAAAATTGTCGACAACTTTTATCTCCACCCAGAAATTGAAGTTATGTGAAAAAAGACAGAAATTGTATAGTAAAAGAGGAGTATAGTCAGTTTTTTAACCATAAGCAGTGAAAATTAGTGATTGCACTGGGAAAGAATGATCTTTATAAATGTATTTTTAGTGAATTTATTCATAAATGATTAATATAATGGTAAAATATTGTACTTAATTGGCAATAAGTATATTTAATAATACACTATAAACTGGTAATAAATACTATTTTATATAAACTCATTTATATATATATATATATATATATATATATATATATATATATATATATATATATATATATATATATATATATATATATATATATATATATATATATATATATATATATATGTTTATATACGATTAAGAAGGCGAGCACTCACAGGTCTTAGAAGGAATAAGTGTGAATTTATTTAGCAACTTTTTTGCTAAATAAATTCACACTTATTCCTTCTAAGACCTGTGATGCTCACCTTCTTACAAGGATATCTATGGACTCTTCATGCTGATAGCACCCAGGCATAGTACACCTATTTTACAAGTTGTGCCGGCGCCACACAGATATATATATATATATATATATATATATATATATATATATATATATATATATATATATATATATATATATATATATATATATATATATATGTAGAAAGGCTATGGCACACACTTACTGGAACAAGGAACCAGGTACTATACAGAAAAAAATATATATCCATGTAGACAGCTGAAGCACACTGGGATTTGTCAAGATAAAACTTATTTTATTAGATCAACGTTTCGGTCCTCGCAGGGATCTTGATAAAGGTCCCCCCCATAATTAACGCCACTTATCTCAAGACTCATTGTCTCATCGCACTTTAGTAAACATGCAAGCTGCGTTAATTTTGTCACAAGAATATTCTCAGCTATAATGGGCTATAGACAATTTTTTTTTACTTTAGTAAATGGACCCCTAAGTTTTAACCAGACATCAGTTAGGGAGATCAATAGTGTGTTAGGAAGCGTTTGTAGTACAATGCCTTTAAGACTGAACATCACCACTTATAATGCCTTATAATCCTCAAAGCATGCAGCCATTCCAATCATAAGTATAGCCACCAGTCTTTCTAGAAAATACACATGGCAGAGGGTAGCCACTACAACTTACCTGCAGAATTTGCAGGCCAGGTGATTTTGCAGTATGGTGTGTCCAAAACCATAAATCATGTTTTCAAAATGGGAATACTTTTTCAGCTTGGAGAACATAACTTTGGATGTTTGACATCTGTAGTGGGGATAGACAAACAAACATTCTTTAAGAGGTCATCTCCACAAAAAAGGATATTGGAAAGAATAGCCATCATTATTTATGAAAGGCATATCTTGTAAAACAAATATACCTGGTTTTTATGATGAAAAGAGTAATAAGTGACGTGGGAAGACTTTGTACAAGCTTGAAGAGGATGGCTTTCCTAAACAGTAGTGAAAGCTACAGTATACCATGGGCTTTTGTTTTATTAAATTGATTATGTACAGATATAGGGGGCCGTATTTATCAAAATCCAGATTTTTATGAAAATGTCTGACCAAACTAGAATCCATGATTGGTCCTTATTTATTATTTTAAAAAAGCATGATTTAATCAGATTGGAGACAAACACTTAAAAATTGAGTAAAAATGCAAATCCTATGAGTTTTTCCGAATCTCTAGATCTTTTCAAGCTTTTTCCATAAAAGCCCGAATTTTTCAGATTTTTCCCTGCAAAGTCCAAAATAGTCAGACTTTGGGGGCTAATTCCAGCGCAGACCACAGAAACTTCCAAATAGAATAGGGACCTCTCCCATTGACTTAAATACAACCTTGGTAGGTCTGAGATGCCGGATTTTTGAATCCAGACTTTTTTTCTTTCCACTTAAATTCAGATTTTATAGTAAAAAAAAATGTAAAGTTTTCGAGTTTTTGGTATTCATATTTTAATAGATAACCCCCTAAATGTTCACATTTGAGAGAAGGTGCGTAGTATTAGTGGTAGAAGGTCTGAGGTAGTGTAAATTGCACAAAAACTTGCAAAAAAACTTCAGGGAGCACAGTGCTCAGCTCTCTCATGCCCAACTGCTTGTGACAGATGGCACAATGACTAGGTACCACATAGCTGACCCCGTGGCCCTAGCCCCCCTATTCACCAGAACTCTGTTTACTGCATGGTAGCTTTAGTCCTGTGTTTGGCTCTTTGCAGTGGAATGTGTGACCATGTAACTTGTTCTTAAAGACAACTATGATATTTTATCTGCACACTATTTACTTTACACCACTTTTCACACAGTTTTTGTTGTGTAAATAATTTTGCAAATCTTTATAATATGTCCCTAAGTGCTGGGCAGCCAGATTTGAGGGGCTATAGTATTGAGTTTTTACACAAAAAACTTGCTGTGTATATTGACATTAATGATGGGCGAATTTGCGCCGTTTCGCTTCGCCCAAAAATTAGAGAAATTCGCGAAACAGCGAAAAATTTGCGAAACGGCGCCGGCGTCTCATTTTTGACGCCGGCGCCCGTTTTTTGACGCCGGCGTCTGTTTTTTCGGAAGAAAATTTTTTGACGCCGGCGAATTTTTGCCGCGAATTTTCGTGGGTGTTTCGCAAATTTATTCGCTGGCGGCGAATCTCGTAAATTCGCCTCTAATTCGCGCCTGGCGAATAAATTCGCCCATCACTAATTGGCATTATTTTCTCCAAAGTTTACCAACTTTAATGAAAAATATAACTTGTAACAATAGCTGGTCACTGAACTTTTGGTGCTAAACCAAAAGTAGCTTTTATATAACTAAAGGGAGTTTTCCTTTGCATACAGTTTAAACATATATAAATTCCATTCAGTCATTCATTAAGTTTACAGTGTTTTTAATGAAATACAGATGACACTTCTGATAAATTGTTCTAATATTTAAATGTAAATCTAATCCCTGAAACATGAATATACAGTATATACATGATATGTATAGCAGAAAACATTTATGCCGGGGAACATTCTTTGTAATTAAATATTGCATTAATGCAAAATGGTAATAATAAGCCCATAAATAGCTTTATGGCAATAATGAAAGTATATGTTAATGGAACACATGCTTTCACTCGGCCCTATAAAACTCTTGGGTTCCAAGCTTTACATTTTATATTCCCAGTTGATACACATAGACCCATAAAGGACCAACGCTAAAATTGGTTTAAAAAAAAAAAAGTTAGCATCCTTTTTAAATAATAGTTTTATGGTAGCATAATGTTAACCTTTCATGGGGTAAGTCTAATAATACTAAAGGCGGAAGCAGGCCCTACAGAATATTAAGAACTTGTGCCCCCCGAACTTGCCATTACGAATTCAAGAAAACTATATATATATTTTTTTACCATACAGTTTTTTTTAAAGGATTTCCATTTATTACAGAGCAATTTGCACATGCATAATGAAATGCATGTGCAGTTACAATCCACATGTGCAAGGGACATGCAATTATATAACTTTAGGTGCAGGTAATTACTGTATGAATTGGCTAAAAAACAATCAGCCGCAGAAAACAAAATTTTCTTGTTGTTAACAAATTAATCTAAGCAGTCCTCCTTACATTTGTGTTGGCAACTGGGAATAGTTAAGCTTACTTCTGTTTGTAAGTGCCATCTTTTTAGGAAACTTGAAACGCACAAACAGGTTAAATTTGTTACAAATTGAGCCTCAGCATACCATATCAAACTGCCAATATTTGAGTTTGTTGCTTGCACAGGCACTCAGATTAATTTACTTTGGGGATCCTGCCAGGAAGTACAGTACGATGCTTGCTCAGTAAACTTGTATCAAAGTATACATTTAGTATACCTTTCAAGAAGAGCCAGCTGGCTTTGGCAAATCAGATATCCACCATCTTCAAAGACGTGATTATTATCTTAGCTTGTTGTGGCATCCATGTTTGTTACTTTAAGTAAGGAAAACAAAAAAATTGCATAGGTGTGTTTCAGAAGTCAAGCATAGAGTGAATTTTACTGTTTGTTTTTTTTTAAAAAATTGTTACACTGCAGTACTTCTTCAGTACCAAAAGTACCAGCACCTACTGTACATTACGTTACAGTACATTGATTTTGTCTTATTCTCAGCCTGTGTTTTAAACATGGGATGAAGAGGTTAAAATAAAATAAACACAAATAAATGCTTCTTCTATATACCGGTAAGGGGTCGGTCATCTGGAAACCTGATATCCAGAAAGCTCTGAGTTAAGGAAATGCCGTCTCCCATAGATTCCATTATAGTCAAACAATCCAAATTTTTAAAAATGATTTCCTTTTTCTTTGTAATAATAAAACAGTGGCTTGTAGTTGATCTAAACTAAGATATTATTACTCTTTACTGAACGGAAAGCCTTGGAGCTATAAGCGCAGGGGCTGCATGACAAGGGATCCGAATGATCAGCGGCCAGATAACACTGGTATAGGTTAGAGATGGGCAGAATCACATGAGCTTGACAAAGAGCCATGAGTGCTCGAAACGTTGCTCTGTCCTTGTTGCCCTGTTTGTGTATAATAAAGGCGTTTTAAGTGGAGTGCTGCCCGCTGAGTCCTTTACTAGAGATGGGCAGAATAATATGTAGCTGTGTGTAGGTGAGAAGGAATGGGTTAAAGCAGGAGATGGCCAGGCCCAGGGGTGGAGTCAGAGAGGGATGTGATGTCAGGGGAAGAAGCAGTTCACTTCCTTATCTTCTAAATAGGTAGAACCAAGAGGCAGAGCTCTCTATGTAATATATAGTGAATAAAGTACCCCCTCTTGTAAAATATAAGGATATTATAAGTTACCGAGGAGTTTCATGACCATATAAAACACGAGGCCGAAGGCCGAGTGTTTTTATACAGGTCATGGAACTCCGAGGTAACTTATAATATCCTCATATTTTACAACTGGGGGTACTTTATTTATTATAATACACAAATTTTAGTGAGTCATGTGACAGAAATTACATCACTACTCACCGTTTATAACTGATGACATCACTACTCACCGTTTATAAGGATATAATTTACAAGATATTCATGGCTTTTCTGTATTATAATGTTATAAGCTGCAGTAGATACGCATTAACTCTTCAGTAAACTGCTGGCTTTGGGAGTAGATCTATTTGAGTAGCTGTTTGTAAGTTTTTTGCTGTTTATTTGCTGTTTTACAGCAGTCAATCACACTGTAGTCACTGAGACAGCATGGAAGTCAGCCTGGACCCAAAAGGGTAATTTCTGTATTATATAGAAATCCCGGCTGTGACATTGAGCTGCTGCTGCTGCTACTACAACAACTAATTAGAGGATACAGAGAGCTATAGTTGTAGTATACAGAGATGGTGGTGGGGCTTAGTCAGGAATAGGACATAGTCTGAATACAGTCATTTCTCTGGGCGTTCCTTTAGAAATCAGCAAATTGTATGGTATATCTATAGATATAGTTACTTGAGTCAGCAGCCTACTATCAGATTCTGACTTCAATTTTACTGGGCGAGTTTCCTCTGAGCCATGCTCAGAGGAAAATCTACTGCTACTGCTACTAAGGGAACTTCATATAGTAATCCTCTGTTAGAATATCTAGTAGGTTTCCAGATACCAGATAGGTCTCACAGTGCATGTTGCTTGCAACTAGAACAATGTTGGGATGCTTGCCTTGGGAGGCTATGGCCATAGTTGATTGGGCTGAGTAGCCAACTGGTAGCGAGACAGGCTCTTGATGGGCAGGGGTCTTGCAGGAGTAGTAAAGTACACTTGTCCACCCGACCCCCAGCCACCTGCCAGTGGCTGGCATGTCAGGTACTCCAGGAAGGTGGGTGGTGTTTGATTATTGGCAAGCATTCTCTCTGGGAAAAGGGGTAATTTCACTTCATGCTTTAAGTTTGCATAAAATCCATAGAGCCTGCAAAAAACAAAAATAATAATACTACTACCGTACACCTAACAAAGTTGCTTGCAGTTTCACTCCACTCAGCTAGCTAGAGGCAATTTCACTGTATCTGGGTAAGTATATAGAATTAACAGCACCCAATATTATATCATACGGGCCTGCTATTGCAGCTTCCCTTTGTGAGCTGGGGGACAGAGGTAGGTTTACTATACTTAAGCTGATCACTTAACTCACAATGCTAGCACAATGCTAGCCTTTATTTTCATAGAGCCTAGTTTTGATTGTCAGGGCAGAAAGCAGTTGGAGCAGCCTATTAGTTTTTTTAGGGTCAGATTTATCAAAGCGTGAGATTAGAACTCACCACTATTTTTTATTCCACGAAAAACTCTAATACAAAACTGTGCCAAGTAAAAGCTGTTGAGGTACCATGGGTATTGGACCATTTTCAATCAATTTCGACTTTTACAAGTTTTCCGATTTTTTTCCATTAGAATTTGCCGAAAATGAAATGTTAGCGTTTTTAGTGGTTTTCTGTATTTTAGCACATCATTCATCAGTTTCTTTTTCATTCATACTCTTTATATTCAGATCTTTTAATAACTTTCATAACATTTGTGGTATTTAAAGAAATAGAGTTTAATCGTGGTATCTAAATCCTCTAGAACCACTAAAATTTGATCTTCAATAAACAGGCCTCATGTCTTATCTCAGCTAAAGTAAAACTAAAAAGTGGTTTTCTTCTTAATATTTGATTGTTGATAAAATTTAAAAAAATGTTCTCTGTATGGGATAATTGTATATGGAGAGTGGAATTATAATAATTTAAAACATAGGAAAACACGTCAAACCATTATTTTTATTTATTTATTTATTTAATAGTAGGAAATATTACCTCCTTTGAATAAAGGGGTATTCCACTGAACAAAGGTAGTTTCTGATTGCTTTGGTTAGAGAAATATACTGAATGCTGTTCTTCACTCCAGTATTTCCCAATTCCATATTTAGCTCTTACATAGCTGCATTTGTCAAGAGCGAGACAAGATGTTGATGTCGCAAGCAAGAGAGCGCTACCCCGGTCCAGATGAGCAGTGAGCAGAGCGACAAGCAGCCCCTTGATGCAGAGTTTGATTGCTTTCCTTCTCTCTCCTGGGGATGAGTAAATTATTAACTGACACTGCCAAAACAGAGAGGTGTCTAAATAACCTATTAGGCCTCTGGAACACTTCACACCATTGATTAGTTAAATCTCTGTCTAATGTACCATGTGCCTTCTGACTACACTTATATTTTAGATGCCTGCATGAAATATATGGGACACATTTCAAATGTGTATAAATTAAAATGAGTGGTGTAAAGAACATTCCTTAAATTAACCCTTCTGTCAGTAAATATACAGCCTAATAAAATCCTCTGAGTTTCAGCAAGCACTAGTAAAAGATACAAAAGCATAATCTAAAACATGTATTTCAATGACAATTTCTACTTCTGTTGGCTTGCATAAATCTTGGACATATATTCACTACAATCCTATATCCCTTATTGACCTTATGCTGGTGCCTATAGACATTCATTTAATAATCATGTAGAAGTCAATGGCAGATGTTTCTTTTACAACTGGAAGATATCATGATCTGTACTGGATTTCATCTGAGAATCAGCAAAAATCATGGTTTTTGGGCAATAATCCAAAGAAATCATACTATTCGGTTTTTTTCACATTTTTTTTTTCCCACACCAGATTTTTTAGAGTTTTCGTTGAAGTGGTTTTCATAAAATAATGAAAAATATTCAGATTTTAGTAAACAACTCTTTAAAAGTTGCACTGCTCTGACCAATGTGGTCTCCCCTATTAAGTAAAGTATGACTATTCCTTTAATTTTACTAACTATCTTATTAGAAATAGAAAAGGTCCAGTTTCTCTGACTACATGCTCAGACACCAAGGAGCAAATTTACGTAAGAGCAAAATGACTAACGCAGGTGAAAGTTTGCCCATTTACGGTCACTTGCATAACTTCACTAGCAAAGGAGATAGACTCTAGTTGTACTTCACTCCCTAACGCCTGGTAAATTTGCACTCTGGCGATTGGATGTAACTACGCAAATTCACTAAGATGCGGATTTTACTGAATGTTACCTCTTCCCCCGAGGATGGAAAAGGTCTGAATCCAAAAATCTGGCACCTCAGACCTACTGAGGTTGTATATAAGTCAATGGGAGAGGTCCCCATCCTATTTGGTAGTTTCTGTGGTCTGCGTTTGAATTAGCCCAATAATCCAACTATTTCAGACTTTTCAAGCAGAAATCCAAAAAATTCTGGCTTTTCGGGAAAAAGCCTGAAAAAAATCGAGCAATTCAGGAAAAAACCTAACTTTTTTTAATAATAAATAAGGTCTAATCGTGGAGTATAGTTTGGCCAGACTTTTTAAATAGTCAGAAGGTTTTGGATTTTGATAAATATGGTCCTAAGTATTTATTGAGCATCTTCAACACCATAGTTCATGGTGTAATACGCCCTTCCTTCCCCTGTGTTGTTTTTATATATATGCCTCTGTGCATAGCAACCTGCAACCCTTCAAATGTTTATAAACTACAGCTCTCAGAATCCCCAACAGATTTTACAGTAGAAAGGTTTCATTTAAAGTCCAGTAATACCCAGAGGGTCCTTGACTACACTTTAGTCTTTTATAAAATCAATTCTGAGTGTTAACCACTGTGCCATATTTTTTCAGAATCAAACAAGGGACAGAAGAGTGGTTGGCACAACATATCTGAATTTGGTCTGTCTAGTGCAAAACCAAAGCCCTACCTATGAAAGCACCAGCTGACCTTATTATAATGTTAAATATAATTTAATATAACTTAAATGTAATGTAATTGAATGTGCCACCCACCCACAAGCTACCGATCGGATGCTAAATCAAAATATGACCTATGGCTAGTCAAGGCGCCAATCTTATCTCTCCTCATTTCCATGTACAAGAACTTGCCAATGTTTCAAGACAAAGGAGGGGAGGACAATATTATGAATAAGCCCTAATACCATCCTGTTATGTTTACCCTCCTTATACTATAAAACATGCAATTAGCTCAATTGGTTCAATTCTGATTTATAATAAAAAAAGAGAAAGTTAACCTAGCTTTCCACCACCCACACAAAAGTAATTTCCTATAAATCCTTCATTTCTTGGCTTGATCTAATGTGGGGGGCGTGTACTATGCTCAGTGCCAGTAATTACTTCCATACAATGCAAATACATTTTTTAAAAGCATCTTTACATATTTGTTATGATTCTGTATGTCTTTTACTTTTTACTTTTTTCCAGTAGAAATGTTCAGCTCGTTTTACTAACTTTTCAGAAAGTAGAAGAACAGGCAGAACAAATGTATATCTTCATGCAGGAGCTGGGTGTCAGATAATCATTGACAGTTAAGCTGGCCATAGATTTTTAAAAGATCCATTCGTTATCGTGAGACCACGATCATCTCAAAATGATCGTTTAAATGTACGATGTGTCCATTAACTAAAAAGATAATTTCAGGCGATATTGCAAATCGTAAGATGTACGATAGTTCGAATCCCACTAACTTCACAATAATTTGACGGATCGGTCGGACTTCGCTAAATTTCCCCTTTAAGTATTTCCTTAGACCTATTTTATGACATCCTAATCTTAATAAAAAAAAGGTCCATCAAATTCCAATTTTTTCCACAAATCTTGAAAAATATGTGGGTTTCCTATGTTTCTAAACAGCTCTAAAAATGTGAGATTATGAAGTACAAAAACTCTAAGGCAAAAGTAAAAGTTGTTGAGGTGCTATCGAAGTCAATGGGAGATGTGCTGATCCAGTTGGACCATTTAAATCAATTTAAGACTTTTAGAGGTTTTCTGATTTTTTTCTCCACTAGAAATTTTTCTAGTTTTTTTGTATTTTTTACCACATGGTTCAGCATATTTTTTGTTCCGACTTCTTGTGTTTAGATCCTTTAAATTCAATGGCAATTGTGGCTTTAGAGTTTGTGGGGGTCATTTATAAAGTCCATGCAGCACATTTTTATCCGAAAATGGTTATATTGTCTATGCTATTTCCTGAACGCTAATAAATTGCACTGCTCTGCCCTTCTTTACGGTTTTTGTGAATTCACATTTTGAATAATTTTTTGAAAATGGCTCACAAATGACACAGGTGTTTGCGTGAGTGCGCCCACTGTGCAAGGTTGTTGTGCTCGGAAATAGTGTTGACAGTAACTTAAATTTTGTGAAACTGTTTTATTTATATATTGTCTGCCACCAAAGTTATGGCGTAATTCAAACACAGAGGGGCAAATTCACTAAGGCGCGAAGCGCCGAACGCTAGCGTTAATTCGCTAGCGTTTGGCATTTTCGCTACTGCGCAAATTCACTAACGAACGCTGGCGTAGTTTCGCTAGTGTTACTTCACAACCTTACGCCAGGCGAATCTTCGCTAGCGACGAAACTACGCAAATTCACTAACTTGCGCAGTGTACTGAACGCTACCTTTTACGCTAGACTTCCTTCGCCACCTCAGACCTGGCGAAGCGCAATAGAGTAGATAGGGATTGTTTAAAAAAAAGTAAATTTTTTATAAGTCCCAAAAAACGCTGGCGTGTTTTCTACATGATGGCTGATAGGCTGAAAAAGATCGAAAAATTTTTGGGGCTCCCCTTCCTCCCCCCTACATTTCCTGACTCATGGCAACTTACCTAGACAGTGGGCACATGTGTAGGCCAAAATAAAATTTTTATTTGCTGATTTGAAGGTTTTCTAGGCATTTGTAGTACAGATACGTGTTCCTCCATTGAAATTTGAATTTCGTGCCGTATGCAAATTAGCCTTCGCTAGCGTAACTTTGCTTTATATAGCGAATCAACGCTAGTGCAACTCCGCAACCTTACGCTACCCCTGTGCGCAACTTCGGATTTTAGTGAATTTGCGGAGCCCTGGCGAAACTATGCCTGGCGAAGTGTGGCGAAGTGCGGCGAAGTTGCGCCTGGCGCAACTTCGCATCTTAGTGAATTTGCCCCAGAGTGTGCACATAAATATTCACAATTTGCAATTTTTGACACATTTAAAAAGCTCTTATAGACATTCGCATTGTGAAAAGAAATTCGCAATTCTGTTTGCACACTCTTATTCAGCGCAAAGTTTATAAATGAGCCCCTGTGAGTTTAGTTGTGGTTGGAAAACCTCAAAAACCACTAAAATTCGACCTTTAATAAATAAGCCTTGCACATCTATTGTCATACATAAACCTTATACTATTTATATATAAGTCAGCACTATGCAAGGGTCCAATAGCACATGGCAAATAATCCATGAAACATGCAAAGTAACTTCAGACATTTATTTGTGTAAAATCACCAAATCAGCCAATAATATCAAAACATGTGAAAAGGCATTACATCATAACATACTACAAGTCAGTGTCTCATGTCAGCCACTCCCTCCTGACAGATTTTGCGTCATTGGGTGCTTTATCAGAGGAGGTGTGGCTAAGGCCACATCCGTTATATACTGTACCTGCATGTTTCAGGGTTTGTTTTTCATGTATTTATATCATAGCCATATCACAGGGCAACTAAAAAATGCTCAGGTTGTTACAGAAACAATTATTACAATTATTAATAATTAAGATTATTTTCCTCAATCCCACCAATAGACATAGATACATACATTTAAATACATGTTCAAGGGTTAACTGATAGATTAATCCCTATCATTGCATTTTACCCAAATATAACTAGTTATTACCCTGCTCTGAGAAGGTTAATATTATAATTCTTTATTTTCTTCGTTACCTTTTTCATAATCAAGTGCAAGATATAATAATAAGGGATACAAACGTATCCATTTCTATTCCAAAACAGTGCACTGCTTATATTTAATGACAGTTCCACTCTCTTACAAATATACTGTATATATACATACAAAAGTGTTTACATGCTTCAGTTTCCTTGCACTATTTAACTCTTATCCAAATAAGGTGCAAGTGTCAAAGTGTGCTGAATTTTGCACAAGTAAATGTCTTACGTGAGTTACTTTGCATGTTTCATTGATTATTCGCCCATCTAATGCCTCCAATTTCGTTAGACACATCACCACCTCACAGATCCAATTAAATTACAATTTTGGGGAAAACACTGCATTGCTCCTGAAGTTGCACTTTGCATGCTGCTCTTGCACTAGTTAATGAGCCCTGACATTTATTCTATCGTCTATTATTTCAGATCTGACAAAACTTTTGTGGGAAATCCATAAAAACACATTCACACAAAAATTATTTTTATCTTGTCAATGAAGAGTATTATGCTAAATCCTCCAGGCTATGCACGTCTATTGATTGAGCACATTTCAGGGTCAAGAATTAATTGCAAATATTTACATTTGAAGATGATCTAGACAGTTTGAACACTTCAGTTTATTTTAATCACTGTAATCACATCTTTACTTAAAAGAGAAGGAAAGTCGTATCCCACTTCGGGGTAGCAAATATTAGACACCCCAAGTGAATGTATTTACTTACCTGAAACCCTGGGCCAGTGCTCCTATCAGCAGAAAACGGCACCAGCCCGGGGTTATTCCAGCGTGCACCACTGAGTGATCCTCTTCCGGCTTCTTCTTCTTCCTTCAAATTTCCCGGGCAGATGCATGTGCAGTAGAATGAATTAGGAGGATTTTTCGTTAAAGTTTGGCTTTTGGCTCTACTGTGCATGTGCAGCCTTGAAAAGAAAGAAGAAGCCGGAAGAGGATCACTCTGTTGTTGCTTGCTGGAATAACCTCGGGCCGCTGCAGTTTTCTGCTGATGGGTGCTTTGGCCCGGGGTATCAGGTAATCACTTGGGGTAGGATACGACTTTCCTTCTCCTTTTACTTTTTTTAAGTTTTCCTTCCTTCATTTTTTTTAATATAAATGAATACAATTTGATTTACTAAAATAAATACACTTTTCTGAACTCCTGCTTGCTACAGTTATTTCTGCTTTTGTTTTTTCATGTACTTTTATTGCTCCTACAAGACAGTGGCCATTATTAAAATGCTAGTGTAGAAAATGTTACCCTTTTTTTGCCGTTTTTATTTATTTTTATACTATATGTACTAGGGGAGATTTTACTTTGCTTCTACCAAGAAAACAACACAATCTAGTTAATTAACCCTCGATATTCGACTGCCGAATTAAAATCAAAGGATTTTGCGCAATTCGTTCGATCGAACGATCGAAGGATTGAACGATTAAGACCTTCGAATCAAACGATTCGAAGGATTTTAATCCATCGATCGAAGGAATATCCTTCGATCATAAAATTGTTAGCAAGCCTATGGGGACCTTTGGCCTCGGTAGGTTTTAGGTGACGAACTAGGGGGTCAAAATTTTTTTTTAAAGAGACAGTACTTCGAGTATCGAATAGTCGAATAGTCGAACGATTTTTAGTTCGAATCGTTCGATTCGAAGGTCGTAGTCGAAGGTCGAAGTAGCCAATTCGATGGTAGAAGTAGCCAAAAAAACCAGTCGAAATTCAAACTATTTTTCCTCTATTCCTTCAATCGAACTTAGTGAATGGGCCCCTTAGTGTTGGAATGTTGTCCCTGCTTAACAAAAGCCATACGTAATAATCACCTAATTAAGAATACATTGAATATGGCTGGTTTTAAAGAGAAGCTGAATAAAACATATTGGAGTAACATTCATTGCCACCGTATGCCACTAAAAGAGAAAACGCACAACAGCGTTGGAGAGAAATATTAGTTATCCAAAATCATACAGTATATCCATAACCATGTGAAAAAGGAAATAAGATTCAAAATTAAGGTTGAACCACAGCTTAAACTCAGTGCCTTGAGGGCAGAATTTTAGTTGTAATTAATTACTAATGTGCAGTAAAAGAAAGAAAGTTCATAAGTAAAGGAAAAAAAATATATCTATGTATATCTATAATATATATAAATATATAGGTTCTTCTGTTCTCAGCAGAATAACACAAAGTTTTGCTCTATGTACAATATATGAATAATATACTTGTGTAATGTAAGAGCTTGCAATAGCTCTTTCTTTTAATATAACCGAAAACTACAGCCTAAATCCAATTTAATATTATCCCCTGAGTATACATTTTACACTCCATTTTTTTTCTTGAAATTCTAGCATGTGTAGGTCTAACGTGCTGTGAAAGTATTAAAAAGTTGTAAAAACAAATTAACTTTAATCATGGGTTTAAGGGGGACTCCGACAGGACCAAAGCGGGAAATTAGACTTTTTTTTTTTAACAGAAAAAAAAAAATGGAAAAAGGTGTCAGCTCACAGGGGGTCACAGAAGGAAAACTGGGAGAACAAATCCTGGATATAAAGAGCAGATAAAATAAAAGAGTTGATTGTTTCATGCTAAAAATACTAAATATATATATAACTAAATTATATATATATATATATATATATATATATATATATATATATATTTTTTTTTTTTTTTTGGTGTGTTTCTAATGTAATGAAAGGTAATAATATAAAGAATAATATAAGCAAATCTAAAGTGAAACACTTTCCTTTGCTGTATCCTCTGATCAAGTTACACATTTGTACTCATTTAATATTTGTAGAACCAAAATTGTGAAATGATTCATAAAATTAAAACACTAAGGATGTAAGTTTTAGTGATGTACTGTATCAGGAATTTTTTCTCCCTAGAATCTCGGCCCCTTTGTTTGAACTGCAGCCTGGGCTTGTACACTGTTGTGTAGGAAATTAAAACAGACTGAATCAGTAGCAGGTTGGGGTGAAATCTGGCAGAGTTCAGAGCATAGGCTGACAGACTGTAGGTCAGAGCAGGCAGAATCCAGACACAGTAGGGTACTAGGGTGGAAGCCAACACTGGCACTGGGACTAACTGTCATCTACAGACTTTATTTATATATCAGCACTACGTTAATTTCAGGGTTGTGACTTTACATGTCAAATGAAAAAAGGTCTCCTGCACCTGTTTATAGTACAGGTACAAGAACAGAGTTAGGTCTGGAATAGTAACAAGCAATTAAGAATGTTATTTAATTCCTGTTATTTCAAATATCATAGGATATGAATATTTGAATATATGGGAATAACAAGTTTTTTTCAGAATTAACAAGATAATTACAAGGAAATGACATTTATGTTAAAAAATCATACAAAGCATGGCACCATAGCTAATTAAACATATTATAAATGTTTGTCAAATCCTATCCCTAGCATTGTCATTGCTGCAGTCTTCCCAATCAACGGCCTGTTCCTCTCCCAAAATACCAAAGAACAACATACCCTTTTTTAAACTTGACAAACAAGCCCTGGGGGAACTGGACATAAAAAAGAAACAAAAATTGAAGTTATGTAGACTTGCAATGTGAATTGCACATGTTTGTGAACATGTTTGTGATACCTTTAGGTTTGTGATTTCGTGAAGTCATATCTGATTCTGTACCTGTGGGACTGAGTGCAATTGCTCTCTACAGAACCAGCATACTATTTGAGCACTACTGAATCATTCTCTAATTCTTTGTGATTGTCAGTAGTGATGGAAGAATCTGACCCATTTCGCTTTGCCAAAAATGTGCAAAATGGTGAACATTCACCAAAATGCATTGAGGTCTACGGGCATCAAATTTTTATTTGTCGCACACTCATCACTACTTGTCAGACAATTTATCTCATCTAAAGAGTTGTTGCTAATCCATAAATACTCCATAAATATAGCCAGAGCTGCATGGCAGGTATTGAAAGCTACCAGCAATGTGTGTATTCTGAAAACCCACTCATATATACTGTATCACCACACTATCACCCCCTGCCATTTTTCACCTTTCAAAAGTCTCCCAACCTAACAGAACATGGCAAATGCTTCCACGGATTCAACCCATCTATCGCTAGAGATGAAGACTTGATTCACCCTCATTGGTCAACTTATAAGAGTGCATTTCTTCTGCCCAGTAAGTTGAGAAATCTTCTTAGCAAAATTACCAATGTGGAATGTGCAATATTATAACACAATTTTCCATCAGTGTTATAAAATATACACACAGCTACATGGATTTTACTACATGTAGATGTAAAAGAAATGTGTGATGACTTTTTAACTTTATTAGCTGCCTTTAGATATGGGTGGTGGTGGACTATCTGTATGTGTGGCCTTTCAAGATAATGGATTGAGAAATGAAGGCTTATAGCTCTATAGGCATTGCTCTCTCTTGTGTTCTTGGGAGTATACCCAGAATGTCAGCTGTCATTATAGTCATGAAGTTTACTATTTTTGCTACTATGCATTATCAGTTTTCCAACAGCTAAATAGCGTAATTCTTCACAATACAAAATATAATCCGTAGTTATGTATTATTTAAAGAATAAACCACACAGAGTCATTTATTGGCATGGCACAGGCCTTGGCCTTATAAATACCTCCTTGTTTTTACATAATGATCAGCTCTTCCTGGATGGGACAATATGCACAAGAGGATATCACTTCAGCACTATACTGAAAGCCCATTGGATTGTTTTAATGAATACAAAAATATTATGCCACCACTGCACTGTATCTCTGGCTTGTATGTTGTAAAACAGCTCATAAAATGTTTTTCATTTTAGATGTCACTGGCCCTGAATTGCTCAATGCCAATATCTCAACAGTGCCGTCCCCCATTCCCTAGTGCGCATGCAAACAAGTGCTTGCACGTGCAATTGTACTACAGGGGAGCAGAACAAAGTCAGGGACATGGACCTGGATTAGGGGTAGGCAACAGAGTAGGTACGTGCCTGCGTCCTCCCAACTTTGAGCGAGGCACATGCCTCTTCTTCCTGCCCCTAGTTCCGGCCCTGGCAACCAATGAGATGTTTGCTTTTTAAACAGGTGACCAGTAAAAGTTACCTGCTGATTGGTTGCTTTAGGTGAAAACTGTAGTAACCTTTGCTCCTTATACTACATAACACATACTCAGACAATATTCCAGATACTTATTCTTTAAAAACCTATGGTTTCTTTGTCCCATTAGCCAAATACTTGCACAAAGGGTTCAAACACTACTGGCATACCAAGAAGTCATATGTAATATCATGTTTACCAGTTATTCATTAGTTTAGTCATTAAGCAGTAATTCAAACTTACTTAAACCAGGACTTTAACATAAACCTAAGGAAAAAAAGACTTTTCTTCCCCTTCAGTGCCATTCTTCTGAAGATTTCGTAAATGTCATGATACCGTGTGTGCTGTATTTAATGAAAGGTTTCAAGAGCTGATTTCCCTTTAGGTTAGTTTATATCTTTTCTCTCATACCCGCTGCACCAAAGTCACAAATGGGAATAACGGTATACATAAGGAAAATCTGATAATCGGTTGTGAAGAATCACAGTTTATAGCCTGGTCCTGACGGGCTGGCAGGATTATTAGATTTAACTCACAGGGGCTTTTTTATTTTTATTTTTAATATGCCATTTCCCCACAACTTCCTCATGTTCCATTATTATCGCAGTGGCTTTGTATGGAACTAAATGCAATAACCTACCTCCTCTTAACAGGGAATGCTTTTAGGCTTGTTTCATGATAATAGAAAGTATTTAAAATAACTTATTTTTTTTTAAATAACTTCTTTTTTCAAGAATAACACCTAATTGACCTATACTCAAGCATTTGAATAATGGCAGTTGTAGTCTTATTTGTGTCTCATTGTGTTTACATACATTTATAATGAACAGGGGTCTTACAATCATTATAAAAAAAAATGGTTACAGAGTAAAAATAGAACCAGAGGGCACTACTCCAAAGAGTTTACAGGGTTATGGAACATTTGAAACATAAGGAATATTAAAACAATTGGAGATACATCTGATCAGTCAAGATACCTTGAATATGCATCCCTAAATACAGTAGGTGTGTTTCTAAGCAGTATTTGATAGTTTGGAAGGGAGTATAGGGAGGAGCTTCATTGTTAAAGGCAAAAACAAACCCCTTGTTATAAAAAACACTACCCCACATACTGTAGACCCCCCTTCCTACTACCCCCCCCAGCCTAGCTGCTTCCTCGTGCAAATGCCCCTAACTTTTTACTTACACATCAGTGCAGATTCAGGGATCAGAGTTCACTGAGCCATCTTCCAGGTCTTCGTGTCTTCTTCTGGGAAATTGCACCAACTGCGCATGCAGTGCTGCGACAGTCTCATTCTAAGATTACAGAAGACCTGGAAGATGGCTGCCTTGAACTCCGATCCCTGAATCTGCAACGAGGGGTAAGTAAAAAGTTAGGGACATTTGCTCAGGGTAGCAGCTAGGCTGGGGGGGAGGGAGGGGGGTCTATGTGGGGTAGGGTTTTTTTAATAAGGAGGTTGTTTCCCCTTTAAGGGCCTTGTATATTGATATGGATCTTTTTGAGTTACTTGGGCTTTGAACATGTACACTACACCCTGCAAGCATAATCCTTATTCTTAATATGATCTTGTGCATGTAACAAGCTCTTGACATGCATAATCAATAAACTCATAGGGGCAGATTTACAAAAGTGCGAAGTGACTAACGCTGGTAATTTGCCAACGTTAGTGCTTTCAGGCACTTTTTTACTAACGGCTGCAGGCGTAACTTCGCTAGCACTCTATCGCCAGGCAAATTTCCACTCTGGCAAATGGACGTTACTCCACAAATCTTTACTGAACGTTACCTCTTTCACCAGACTTGCCTTCGCCAGCTCAGACCAGGCGAAGTGCATTGGAGTACATAGATCTTCCTCAATCTTCTGTTACTTACATCATATTATTAGTGGAAAAAGTTTCTAAGTCCTAAAAAACGCTGGCGTCTTTTCCTTTTTTCAGAGTGATAGCCTGCAAAAGACCTTGAAATTTTTTTGGGGTAACCGGGTTCCCCCATACATTTTCTAATATATGGAACATTAACTATAAAGTGGGCTCATGTGTAGGGCATTATAACAACTCTATTTTCTTTATTAAGGTTCCCTGATTGTGTAATGTAATGTATTTGCTGCAACATATACGTCCATTCATCTTTATAATTTCCCACCATATGCAAATTAGTCTGAGCGAAGACCTCTAATGAAGTTTCGCTAGGCAGAATTGAACCCTAACGCATCTTCGCTTTATTACCAAAGTAACACTAGCAAAAATTCGCCAGCATTCAGCGTCTTGGACGCGACTCTGCATTTTAGTAAATCAGCGTTGTCTGAGCAAATTTTTGCCTGATGAAGTATTTTACAAAGGCTGCAAAGCCATCGCTGATGAATTTTCACTGCAAAGTAAATTTACCCTATAGTGCGTTGTACAACAAACAGTATATGCACAACTCTAGTGATGTGTGGGACAGCCTGAAACCTGTGAGTCGTGTGGGATCACTGGAATTGCTGTGTTTTATGGTTTGCAAGTGTGTTGAGGGCCAAACTTTTCTATGGCCCTCCCCACCTGTGATCAGTGCTCACTTCCTTCTGCTTTGCCTGCCTGCTGTCGCCATGGGACCACCCCTGTCTGGCTTACTTCAGGAATTTGGGGGGGGCAGGCGTGGGTATATAAAGAATGCCACTTTGTTGGGTGAAGTCAAGAGTGGGTGACCAGTTTGTGGTTTAGGGTAGGGTGAAGTCAACAAAAAGTCAGCCTGCACATTAACTCCACTTTAGATTACTGCTAAATTAGCCAGCAGTCAAGGACATAGCAAGGCATCTTGTGGGAGAAGGGCTTCTAATATAACTAAATACAATATGCTGGCCACATTGTTGGAAAGGAACAGTTGGTAAAAATGTTTCAATGCCTCGTCTGTGGCAATAAATATAGTGTTTAGTGAGGTGCAAGGGAAAGGCAATTGTTCAATGTAGTGTTCTGTAATACCATAAATATATTTGAAATGAATGTACAGTATACTGGAAAGTTGCATAGAATTATGTTTTCTTTCATTATGCAAATAAATGTAGGCATGACTTTCCCTTTAGGGCTACTAATAAAACATTTAAACATCATGAAAACCCAGTAGGATTGTTTTGCCATTAGCATGGAGTTATATTAGCTTAGTTAACATCAAGTAAAAGGTACTGTTTATAATTACAGAGAAATGTTTTTAATAGGTCACTGAGGGAAATGGCATTGCTCTATTGTTCAGCCTTCTGGATAACAGGTTTCCAGATCATAGACCCCATACCTGTACTAAAATTAAAATATTTGCCCACCCTTGCTTTACCTCCGCTACCTCTCAGACTCAAATAATATTTTAATTAAATATTTTATCAATTGAGCCTTGATGGGGTTTTTTCTTTTATTTTTCGCTTTCTAGTATAGCAGACAGCTAAGCAACTGTACTTGAATTAAATGATCTGTTGTGTGCCATGCGTTTCCTACTTTCACATGAAATGAAATATTTGTATAATCAATGAACATTTTTTTCAAAGAAATATACAACAAAACAACACAAGGGAAATCTTGTACGGACAACACAAGAAAAGTGGCAAGCAATAATAGCAAAGAAGAGAGAGAGAGAATGCAGAATGGGAGCTACTTTCATTACTGGGAAGCTGTGTGTCAGAATGTCTTTCTTTAATAAACCCTTTCTCAATAAGACTTTGGGTGCACAGAGGCTATTTAGACAGTCTATTGTGTGTCCACTGTGAGCCCTGTGAATATCTTCCCACCATTAGCTATGCCGCATTGACCATTTCAGCTCTGATTGCTGTTAGCCGGACTGTCGGGGGACACAGACCAGACAAAAGGATGGATCAGAAAGTGCAGCTCATAAAATGTACTTTGTACACACTATGCCCAATCACAAGCAGCAAAAGTTTAGATGTGGCAGTGTCATCTGAAGTCTTATGACTTTCCAAAAATCAATGAAATGATTCAGCTTTAACTTTCGCACTGGCAGTATGCATCTGCCTGACAAAAGCCTTTTCTCTAGCAAGCGTGTATGATGACAGGGATGCCTGCACGAGAAAGGAGGGGAGGTTGCAGGCACATGTTTTCGGTGACAAGGTTTTCTCCGTCCTCTGAAAGCTACTAAATACAAAAAGTAGAGCTATAGATGGAAGGCTGTTTATGTGATATGTGCAATTAAAAGTTATAGTGGCAAAGCTTTGGTCATTTTGATCATTAGTAATTAGTGATGGGCGAATTTGCGCCGTTTCGCTTCGCCGAAAAATTCGCGAAATTCGCGAAACGGCGAAAAATTCGCGAAACGGCGCCGGCGTCTCGTTTTTGATGAATTTTTTCGGCGAATTTTCGCGGGCGTTTCGCGAATTTATTCGCTGGACGCGAATCGCGCAAATTCGCCGCGAATTCGCGCCTGGCGAATAAATTCGCCCATCACTATTAGTAATACTGTAGCTACATGGATCTCAAGCTCTTTTGGACAGGGCCCTCTGTTTGGTTACTGTTCGCTATGTATATAATTCTGTATGTTCTTTGTAAGAATATGTTGGAACTATAAAAATACATTTTAATAATGATAATAATTTTATATTTGGTTCAGTGTTACAGTCTTCTCAAGAAGGGAACAGCTTCTTCCACTTGTAGATTCCTATAGTTGGGTATACACTGTGTATACACTGAGTGTGGAAATGCCCAACGCAAACAATCCTCAAGGTGGGAGTAAAGGATTAACAGAGATGTTGTGCTACTGAAATGAATTTTGAAAGCCAATCAGGTTGCATTAATAGACTTTAGGCGTACTCAGACAGAAGACTGTGCATGGAAGGAGTAAAACATTATCATTAATAGGTATATTTAATTAAACTTGAATTCTGCTTTCTGTGTGAGCCATTAATAGAAATAATTCTGTTAATACCCCCACTTCAGTTAATGTGAAACTCTGGTGGTATATTATACTCACAAATGTCAAAAAAACAAACAATTTCACATCAAGGGTTAAATCTGTTAATGGCCAGCTTCCGATATTCCTTCCTCCTTAGTGGACAATAGAGAAATGTGGCTTCCTCCAGCCATACAGGTGAAATACGTTGGAGTTGTGACATATGCGGAAGCGTGCAGAGACGAACCAGAAACATGCGCATTGTGTTCTGAGAGACGCTGGAGACTTTTAACTTTGTTCTTAAATGCGAATGCACGGAAGAAAATTTGCAATTTTACTACTATTTTACTAAGTGTAAAACAATTCAGCACATTTACTATCCATTTTTGGTCAACCACTGGCAAATTGATGCTTTATAAAAGATGGAAGTATCTATTTTAACAATGATTCTATGTACATCATTAACACTGGGTGTGTGACCATACCAGGAACGCTACACTATTTTTGTTTTCTGTTTTTTTCCCATTTAGCCTTTTTTAAAGGACACCCCGACCTGTATTTGGATTTGGAACTGTGTTGGAGGCGGAGGAAAGCCTGATAGGTTGTTAGACTGAGGACTATATACTATTGATTTATATACAGTATCATTGCTGCATAGTGGATGCCCCTAAAAATATGCCCTAATACAGGGACTCCAGAGCTAGGAGCTTGAGGTGTTGGGGACAAATTTGGAGTTTTAGTATCCCAGTGAGCACAAATAATAAGGCCTCTCCCAACCAGAAGCTAAAAATGAAAAAAAATACAAGTCCACAGGGTCAGACTGGCCTGATGGCATACCAGGAAAAAACCTGGTGGGCCCCACCATCCCAGACCCAGCACACATTTGGCTTCACTACAGCTGCAAATAATTAAAGGTAAGGGGGAGGGGGAGTTGAGGCTTTGTCAGGGGACCTGGGGCTGATTGGGGTTGTGGTGGGGTAGGGTATGTGTAAGCTTCTGAGCCCAATGGGCTCTTGACCCCAGGTTCGACACTGCAAGGCCAACTTTGATTGGCCTTTCCTTTCTTATGTTTTCTCTATGGTCTTCTGCAGTCTGATATCCAATGGTATAACTATCGGTGGGCAGGGAGTGTGAAGATGGCAGGTACAGTATGGGAGCTGGGCTTGTAAGGTTGTAGTTATGCCACTGATATCTATGTTTTACCCAAGGGGAATTCACTAAGCTCAGTACACAGAATCTTATTCAGATTCTCTACGTAATTCCATAAGACATTTGGGTAGGAGACTAATGTAAAGTGTTTACACTTAAGAAATGGGTGGTTTCTCTGATTAAAGGTTACCCAGGTGGTTTAAACAAGTCTACATCATGTCTTGGAATTTGGATACCTAGGTGCAGGTTAAATGATTACTACTGAAGTTGCAGCACATTTATGGGAGCAGACTGTAGAGGGGTTCTCTAGAATCCTTGTTCCCTAAGTTGTTTTTTTACATCATAATACTTTACTCTCCTATATATTTTTCACAGAGCATTAACATTGCAGCACCAACTAAACCACAGAGGGGAGTATAAAGTGTAGTTTACTAATTTCTCCAGAAATTCATCTATTAAAGTATTTAGTAACATTGAGCAAAATGCCTATTGTAAATGACAGCTAGAAGTAAGTTGGCTTCAAAGGTGAACACACACAATTATAATCAATTTACAAAAGCACACTTCTCCATATAACACTAATGTGAAGATTAATGGCTGTGACTGTAAGAAATAACTGCAAATCAATAGAGCAATGCTGACAACTAAACACCACGAAAATCCATTGCTGGTGGCAACTGATTACATAGCTTGTAAAGAAAGTATGAGAAGGGACAATTTAGTTAGTCCTTTTTTATGATATGGTACCCAATTATAGACATGGGCATTGCCATTCCAGAAGTTCCATCATTCACCATTTCTGAATCCTACAACCCATTGATACAATACCAGAAAAGAATCTAATTTTCTATTCCTAAGAAAATTAGGAATAATGGCTACCCTTAAATCGGCCTTAGTACTCATGGGTTTGTCAGGACCATAAAAGATTATTTTTGTCATTAGCTTTCAATTAATTCTTTTAGTATCATATCTTGTATCAGCCATTGAGAATCTCAACTAGAAGTTTTGTACTGCTACAGAGTCCTGTAACACTGGCTCCTCTATTGTATATAGCAGTGCCATCCAACTGGCAGCCCGCAACCCCCCTTCTTATGTGGCCCCCCACATGAAAGCCTGGCTGCTGTGACTGCTTACTTTGTGTAAGCTTTAAAATGTATCACTACAGATATTTAGTGATGGGCGAATTCGGCCATTTTGCTTCGCCGAAAAATTCGCAAATAAACGGCGAAAAATTTGGGAAACTGCGCCAGCGTTTCGTTTTTGAAGCCAGCGTCACTTTCCTCGATTCCAGCTCTGGCGTCCAAACAAACAGACGCTGGCGCAGTTTCTCGAATTTATTCGCTGGCGGTCAATCGCGGGAATTTGCAGTGAATTTGTGCCTGGCGAATAAATTCGCCCATCACTACAGATATTAACTCTCCCCTGCATTGTTTACTACTTAAATTCAGACAGTAAATTCCTGCATTGTTCACACCTGTAACCCCCGCTGCATGGTTCACACCTGTAAGACCTTTATTGTTCATACTTGTAAAGCCTTGGACTGTTCACACTTCAGACCCAGACTGTAAGTGCCCACACTGTTCACCTATTGAAAACTCTGACAAATTGCTGAAGGGGCACCGGCATTCTGTCACTTTATGTAGTTCAGGGTGAACTGTTCATCTTACAGTGGTCCTCTATCCTGCTCTATGCTGCCTTCCCTAGGTTCCCTGGGTGTGCCATACTCTGTCTTCCCTGTGTGCCATACTCTGTCTGCCCTATGCTCCTTGTGTCATACTCTGCCTTCCCTGGGTTCCCTGTGTGTATACTGTGTTATACTCTGTCTTCCCTGTGCTCCCTGTGTATGCTATACACTGTTTGCCCTATGCTCCTTGTGTGTGTCATACTCTGCCTGCCCTATGCTCCTTGTGTGTGCTGTAGTCTGGAGGAGGTTCCGACATCCCAGTCCGACACTGACTACTAGAGTTAGACAACGTTTTTGTCAATTAAGAAACTGAAATGAGATCTCTAGTATATGGGGGCCCACATAAGAAGGGAGGTTGCGGGCCATCAATTACAGTATATTGTTTCACATATTGTTGCCAGACAAATAATTCAGAAGAGAACTTAAAGTCATGCTAGCTAGCTATAATAATATATAGCTTTAACCATTGAAACATATTTAAACTATTGCAACACTAAACGTATATGCACCTCAAAAGGTCCCCTGTTAATAAGTTAAGCAATTATTATTATAAGGTGTTGTACCTTTCACACAGAAGTTTCTGTTTCAGAAATTACCTAAATATGCCTCTTCTCAAGTAGGTAAGTTTACTTAACAACTTCAGTTAGTGGGTAGGAAACAAACAGCTCAATTTTACAATATACAGACAAAAAATATCCCCATGGTAATAATATAAGGATAGCACAAGTCACTGTATATAGTAAATACAGAAGTCCGTAAACCAATTAAACCAACACTGAGGTGACTTTTACATTTCTTCCTATTTTACAATATACAGTAGGTACATCATTTTAAAATAAAACACCAGTTCTGATGAATAAATGAAATCATTAAACAACAATAAGGGGGTTGTTTACTAAACTCCAAATAAAAAAATCATGAAAAATGATTATTTTTTTTTATAAAATCGGACTTTTAAAAAATCACGAATTTTTTGGAATTTATTAAACCCTGAGGATGGAAAAGCCAGTATCTGAAAATCCGGCATCTCAGACCTTTCAAGGTTGCATATAAGTCAATGGGAGAAGTCCCAATGATTTTTTGATGTGCGCTTTGTTTTGTGCAATACCCCGAAGTTTTCAGAGTTTTTAGGTGAAAAATCCAAAACATTTGTGAAAATCAAATAAAAAATCTGAAAAAATAGTGAAAATCGGATAAGATATCGGAAAAAATCGTGAAAATCAGATTTTTTTCCCACAAAGCAAATTTTTGGGAAAATGTAATAATAAATAAGCAGAAAAAACCTGAGTGGATTTGAATGGAGTTTGTAGCAGAAAATATTGAGATAAATTCGGACTTAACCATAACCCCATAACCCCATAAGTGATGACATCCCTATGCACAATTTGTATTGTAGGAAACACCTATGAAAATTACATTTGTCAAACTAAATATCAACTATCCAAGTAACATATAGAAAAGTTCATGAAGAATGTATCTATATTTATTAAACAAGAGAAGGGCTTAAGCTTTGTTACCGCTTACACATGCACACACATAAAAAAATCTATGCATGAGTGCATTCAGTTTCAGACAGCAAAATTGAAGTGCTTTATTTTCAGTGTACAGAGTGTACAGAATGAAATTCTCTGCCAGAGAAGAAGGCTTAACAGGTTACAAAGACCTAACTGTACTTGCTTAATGCAAATGTTCCTCTTTGGAATTTGATACACTAGAATTCCGGTGCAAAATTACTACTGTAGCTAATACAGCTAACCCATAAACTGCCAGAGGGGGCTCAGAGAGCGGCACACTAATGTGCCACAGATCTCTCTTTCATTGAAACAGCTTCATCGACAATTACTGTGCAACTGTGCAGTGTGTCATTTGATAGCCGCCTAAATATGTTAGACCTTGAGCCTGAGGAGATTGTGAAAGGAAAACATACAATACCAGATCATTTTACATTTTTCATACTAAATGCATTATTTTCCTTGTAATATAAAAAACACCCTAGCTCCCGATTGTATTGCTGTCCTAACAGCGAATTGCAGATACAGTATAGTCCTACCAACCTTCACAAAAACTGTCAATTCTATACCTTGACTTCTGCTCTGAATAGGATGCTGCTGTGCCTATTGAAGCTGGGGAACCCCTTGGTTCTACCAACGCCTGGTCAAGAGGTGGGTGTTGCACCAGGGTTCCCCACAGGGTATCCTCAGCACCCTGCACCAATCACACAGCACAGTTGCATCTAAAGAATCGGGTGCAGATATCACTCACGCCAATCACTGGAAATGATACCAGGCACACTTTGAAAATATTTGGCCCAACTGAGCAATTGAGTGAGACACAGCTTATTTGTGTCCAATTCATTGTTCACATTGCGACTGAAATAATGGTGGAATTCTGGGGAAAAAAAACATGGTGACTGCGTTCGAAATTGCACTTTGCTCACTGTATCAGGGTAAGTTAATGTGCTTTACTATATCTCATTGCTTGTCCTTGTTACCCATATTGTAAAAGCACTAACGAGGCAGTAATAAAAATAATATACACTCTTAATTTGTCATTTTGATTTTTGGCTCAAAATGCTAGAGTGTTTTAGATTCATAAAAAAATAAGATGCTCATAGTGATTCTTAAAAAAAAGCCATATATGTTGAATGGTAAAGTGCTTCTATTCCCTGACTATGACAGACTAAGAGTCATCTTAGAAGCTGTAACTCCCAAAGACCTGAAATTCCACACCCCACATCCCCAAGCTTCTAAATGCCCTGTGTGACCCCACACCAGCACAGCCAATATCAACATCTGGCGGTACCTGGCAGTGAAGAAACTGCATTCTTAAACGTTAACGCCCCTCCCTACCCTGACTTCATTATCATCATGTGCTTTAAATATGTTCCTAGTATAGCACCCTTTTTCCCTGATATCCAGTGAAAGGAGGGAGGGGGCAAGGAAACGTTTAAGAGTGCAGCTGTGTTACATTTGCAAGGATTTAACCAAAAACATATACTGACATTTTGTAAGGATACAACATTTGTATTTGTTGCTGGACCATTTGAAGTCAAAGCATTTATTTCGACTTTGATGTGAAAGGAATAATGCTTTGGATAATAACATCAGAAAATCAAAACTTCTTCACATTGTCGTATTTTCCTTTATTTCACCAGACATAATTATTTCTTTGTCTTGATGCTCGGGATGTACAAATCCAATCCTTCGTTTTGGCTGAATGCCAAACCGAATCTGAACACTAATTTGCATATTTAAAGGGCTAAAGAGCTAGAAAGGCCTAAAAAGAACCATGCAGCGCGCAGGTAGACATTTTCTTACTTCCTTGTTTGTGTGACAAAAAGACATGTGCTTTTAAGGTTTTGGATTCAGTTTGGCCATAGGGATTTGGATGATTTTGGACCCTGCTGAAAAAGGCAGAATCCTGTCCGAATACCAAATTCTGTGCATCCCTATTTGATGCATCTGGTAAACAGATACACATGCCATTTCAGTGGCAGAAAGTGTATTGCTGTGTGCGTCGGATGGTTTCTCAATCCCTTTTACTGTGTAAGACATGTGGGACAAATATGTTAATATTCAGTAGTTCAACTCTTAACCTACAATGTAAAGGTCTAAGGTGGATTGTGTGTGACTGGGATAATTGGGAAGAACAGCAAAATGTCCCTAATTCATTATTTGAGAAATGGGGTTTAATTTACTAATGAAAAATGCAATTAAGCCAGCACTCACCAGGAACTCCAATTCCCCATTGGTAATCAGGTGCACGTCATTTGGTGTCCACTCCAATTTTAAATATCCAAATACATTGTAGCAGACAGCACCATCAGGAATATTTATTTAAAAAGCCTTTATTTTGCTATTTTTTGGCTTTGTGATCAGGACAGTTACAACGTTTCAACAATGGCCCTTTATCAAGCTAATTTACTCATTTTAATTTACTAATGAAAGCAAAGTGCTGAGTGTAAAAAAAAATCTTCATAGTTTACAATTTCTGTATATCTGTTTTACCCACATTATTAAAGGAATTATGTGGACAGGTTATGGGCATGCAATTTCCCAGTGACAGGTATATAATACATGGCTTCTTTGCTTCACTCAAAGAAACAGCTACAACAACCACATTCATACTAGGTGCTAGAAAACATTGGCATAAGGGTGTTTTATATGGCTTTTGCAAAATTGTTCATGTTTTGCACCTACAGTAGTATACAAAATAAGACCCTTGTGTATGGTGCATTAGCAGCTCGGTGGTTGCTGCTGCCGTTACTGCTGTTGGCTCATATTACAATAAACTGATATTACAAGGATTGATATTACAATGCATGACTAGCACACTAGCACACCCGAATTTCACCAGATGAATTTTAAACTGGCACCCTCCTTTGTGCCAGTTTGGGAATCCTAGTCTTAAAATACAATTAAACAGTATATTAGAGGAGCACAGATCAGCTGCAAATGATAAGGGTGATAGTACATTTTCCATGAAACAACATTATGATCGCCACAGGTGAAATTTAGTACTACCAATGATTCCATTCTAATAAAGAGCTGCACTAATATGTGATCTGCTAATCTTCTACTTGTGAATCTGAATTAAAGTCATGTTAATAAGCACAATAAAGCAGGAAGTTGTTTAAAATGTTCAAAATGAAACATAAACGTAAAAGAAGAGAAGCTGATAAGGATTTCCTACTTTGGCTGCATGTTTATGATCCAGGAAAGTAAAACATAGCACACTGAGAGATCTGGAACTGCATACAGAGTGCGGAAAAAAGAATGCTATTGTTTCATGGCCACACATCCTTAAGAAGATTTCGCCCTGGAGCCGTTAGAGTACAAATATATTAACTACGACTTTAGCAAGTGCCTGTCATGTTGAATAGCAGGTGAAAGAGAGATAGTAATTATTGCAGAGAACCCATTAGAGAGCTCCTTAGTAAAACAAGCTGCCATAGCAAGCTAATAGACTAACAGGCCACAAACAAGGTTCTCACGATTCCATTTAGTTGCATGTCACTCCTACCAAACCAACTGACACTTGCAAGCCATGCTTGCTCTGTACAATTAGTAGGGTCCATGCTGCCTTGTACTGGCTTCAGCTGGGGCCTTGCAGGATGCAGTACATGCACAATGTGGAGCCTGTAGGCACAGAAATGAACAATTAAATAGTTTTATAGCAATTTGAGGCCATTGGCTCGACATTATTATAATTGAATGATTTTTAAATTTTCAATTATAATTATTTAACCGATAAGTCAAAGGTCATATTTCTAATCAAATTTATAAAGTGCCAACATATTCCACAGATATGTACACGTTAAACATACAGATTACATACAAATACTGCCTGATAAAGGAGCTACTGGGGCCCTGCTCAATAGAGCTTGCAATCTAAAAGGTCTCTCATTACCGGAAGGGTCACTACAACACACAATATCTGTGGGTAGAAACTAGATAACAGCTCTGCACAGACTCTTATGAATCCTTCATAAAATTGGAAGATGAAAGAAAGGCCTAAATCCATTCATGAAGCCGTTATGGTATACTGCAGACAGGAAAACAATCTTGAGCAGAAACATAGAAAAAAACACTCTAAAGCGCATTTACTTTGCAGAAGAGTTCAGTCTAAAAAACAAAAGTTTGGAAGATTTTTAAAACAACCGTAACTGCTGCAACTGAGCAGGAAGCCCCAGATACACACTATTGGATGCACGCATTTTCTCTGAATTGCAGTTAACATCTTAAAAATTGGAATTACTACACTTACATTATGCAACTGATTTGGCAAGCACAAGCCTATTGCCATGACCCACAGAGGGAACCCTGGAATTACCACCACATTCACTGTGATTTTATCTCCAGGGTTCTTCAGCTCATTGTGCATCAGAAAAGGCAAGATGGATGCAATTGGGCAGTTATGCGTAAGTGCAAGTAGTACCTTTAATGAATAGCACCCTCCCTCCCGTTGCAGTTATAAATGAGGCTTCATGACCTTCATGAAACACCCTACAGGTAGCCATGGAGTGACAAGTGGGACCTCGGTAAATCACTAGCCCCTTCACTGGTCTAGAGGGCACAAATATCTAGTTACTGACTATATAATTGCACGATTCGAGCAAGGGCCAAGAAAGCTCATAAGAAAGATGTTCCAGTACCAAAGTGTTCAAAACTTGATGATTCTATGCCAAGAACATACAGGGAGGTTCATTGGCTCCTGACAAAATAAACCATAATGTGTTTAAATACCTAATGGATGCATAATTACAGAAGAAGCAGACCCTGCAGTTGCAGGGGGAAACAGGAGGTATAAGGGAACCAATATGTCCCTAATTAATTAGCAATTTCAATATATATTGGTACAACAGGACAACCTCTGGATATGTTGGGAGCCCTAAAATTAATTTGTTGTGGGGCCCAGTAACATCTAGTTGCACTACTAATACATTGAGATCTTAGATTGTAAGCTCAACTGGAGCAGGGACTGATGTGAATGATGAATGAATATATGTACAGCCTGTGGCGTATATTTCCCTTTATATATAAAGTATAATAATAATTATACTGACTCTTCAGTGATGTCCAACCTCACCATTCATTTATAAATTATAGTTCTAACTTATAGTTCACCTTCCAAACACAGATGTTTTCAAATTGTTCACCAGAAATACTCTTTGATTACTTTCCATGTTTTATTTTTGACTGTTTTTACAGAATTGAAGTTTAAAGTTGAATGATCTCTGGTCTTTTAGTCTGGCAGCTCAGTAATCCAGGTGCAGACTCTGAACTGCTACTGTTGAATTTGCTACATTTGTTGATGCATTTCTCAGCAGCATCTGTGGAATATATAGTGAATAAAGTACCCCCTCTTGTAAAATATGAGGATATTATAAGTTACCGAGGAGTTTCATGACCATATAAAAACACGAGGCCGAAGGCAGAGTGTTTTTATACAGGTCATGGAACTCCGAGGTAACTTCTAATATCCTCATATTTTGCAACTGGGGGTACTTTATTTATTATAATACACAGGTTTCAGAGAGTCATGTGACAGAAATGACATCAGAACTCACCGTTTATAACTGATGACATCAGAACTCACCGTTTATAAGGAAATAATTTACAGGATATTCATGGCTTTTGTGTATTATTAGCAACTATTGTATCAATTCTTACAGCTGTCTAATGAAACTCGGGGATTCTGCTCAGTAGGGACAAAGATAAGAAAGAAAGTCATTAGAACATTCAGGTGAGAATAAAATATTTTTAGTCATGTGTGGGCTCACTTGCAATAGGCTGTATTAGATTGATTGTGGTAATAAGAAAAAACAAAAGTACATACAAATAAAAAAGGAAAACGGCATTTGGTTTTATTATAGAAATAAACATGGAGGCTGATTATTTGAAGTTCCAACTGGGAATATATATCACTGCCTGCAAATATTTATCACTACAGAGCTTAACCGATAGACTGATAACAGGTACTTGTATTTGTAACTGGCCTTGTACTTGAGGGTAAATAAGCTGCATGAATCCATATTGGTGGCAAAACAACCCTATTAGTTTAAATATGTTGTAGTAGACAAAGTATGGTGATCCATATTAAAGAAAAAAAAAACATCTCTGGAAACCCCCAGGTCCTGAGCATTCTGAATAATAGATCCTCTGGATAATACTGTATATCCTATTCCAGTAATATGTATTGGCATTGGTAAGGCAACATTTACTAATTACCACTATAGGAGGCAGATTTTTTACAGTTTGAACTGAAATACAGAATGATTCCCAGCTGTTTCATCTATTTTGCCATTTATCAGAACTTAATAAATCACAGGTTACTGCTGTTACCTGCCGATGACATTAAACATTGAAATTATTGATATTAAAGCAATAAACAGCTTCCCTACATTCAACCCATTCTATTTGCTCCAAGACTCTTGCAAGGATTTAGCCAAAGGCAAAGTTCCCTTTATTATCCCTTGGGACAGCAAACTGTGACTTACAAAGGCAAATCGCAGCATGAATTAGGCTTGAACAAGTCCATTTTAAATATAATCATATATGTAGATTTAGGGGCAGATTTATTAAAGGTAGAAGTTCGAAGTTAAAAAAACTTCGAACTTCGAATTCAAAAAGACCAACCGAATGGTGGTCAAAGTTTTTTGGGGCGCTACTTCGATCTACTTCAATTCAAAGTTTTTCTAACTTCGACCTTAGATCTCCCAAACTCCCCCAATTGCCTCCATACAGGTTCTAGGAGGTCCCCCATAGGCTAAAACAACACTTCGGCAGCTTTTAGGTGGTGAATGGTCGAAGTCGAAGTTTTAAAGAGTCAGTACATGATAAATTTCGATATTCGAATTTCAAAGTTTTTTTCAACTTCGAATCGAAGTTGGACTATTCGATGGTCGAAGTACCCAAAAATTACTTTGAAATTCGAAGTTTTTAAGTTCGAACCTTCACTTCGACCTTTGATAAATCTGCCCCTTAGGGTTATTTAGTTTAGAGAACTGGCAAACTGCAAGTGATATTGTATGATTTTAAAATGTTTAATGATTTTCCTCTAAGTTCTTCACCTTTTACAGTAGGGGGGGTTATTTATCAAAATCCAAATTTTTCTGATTATTTTATTTAAAAAAGTCCTACCAAATTAGAATCCACAATTTGATCTTATTTATTATTAAAAAAACATGATTTAAATGGATCAGGGAAAACCAATAAAATCGAGCAAAAATTTGGATCTGTTTTTTTGTGATTTTTTCAGGTCTGAGATGGTAGATTTTTGGATTCAGAGTTTTTCCATCCTCGGGATATAATAAAACTCGAAAAAATTGAGGTTTTATGTCCACTAAAAATTCAGATTTTATAATTATATAAAAAAAACAGGTTTTGGCAGTTGGGCATTAATAAATAATCCCTTAGAATTCAAAATGCCATAATGAGTAAAAACATGCTCCACTGAGAATCGTTCTTGAATTCAGAGTAATCTTGCATTCAATATCTGTGCCGTTTGCTACCAGTATATTTTGCAATGACTAACGACTTATGGAGAATTATAATTAAGGGTGCACAGTTTGCTAAAGGTCTAATTCCTAATCAGTATGTAGAAATGCCATGTACAGTATTAAAGTGGAAAACAGAGAACAACCCTTAACTCCAAGGCAATTCACTTTTAGGTCCTGTCCCACAGGACTGAACTTGTTCATGCAATAAATATGTTTGTAGAAAATATAAATACATAATAATTAGGGATGCACTGAATCCTCTTTTTTGGATTCGTCCAATCCCCTGAATCCTTTGTGAAGAATTCGACCGAACCGTAATTTGCATATGCAAATCACTGAGGGAGAGGGAAAAAGTGAGCCGCGCACGAATGCTAAAAAATGTCTTACTTCCTTGTTTTGTGACGAAAAGTCACATGATTTTAAGGATTCGGTTGGGCCAGGCACAAGGATTCGGCCGAATCCTGCAGAAAATGGCACAATCCTGGCCAAATACTGAACCAAATCCTGGATTTGGTTCATCCATAATAATAATATAAATATTTCATTCACTTCATAGTTTCCTTGAGAATTAAAAGCTGGGGTATTATATACTGTATCTGTGTTGCGTATATCTGTGTTTCTAAACTATTAGTTGCTGAAATACAAGATCCCATAATCCTACAGCATACATTCTGTGTTAAAAGCATACTGGGGATAGTGGAGAAGAACATAAAAAACTAGGATATGTGTAGAAAATAGACATTTTGTAAATGCATTTAAAGATACTGTTGGTGTAAGAATATGCTGGTCACATTATGGTGTCCCTCAGTTAAACTGTGTGAGTTTTTATTTATGAAAATACACCTGTGCAAATACAATTTTGGCAAAAATTATGGGGGAAACCAAATGGTTTATTTAAAAATGAGCTCAGCAGCTGGCTGGCCTATGCAACTATCCATGCTGTAATATAACAAATCTCTTCCATCATTCTCTTCCATCCTCAATGGAAGCTCTTTGGGGCTTCACTGCTCATGTTTGCTTTATGTGTAATGCATATATCAGCTTCTTGTAGTGTTTGTGCTAAATCCATTATATTTTTCTCCTTCATGGGCTTCTTAATCTGTATAGTCCTTTATTTATATTCAGCACTGCATAAATAAAGTTCAACTGATGCATGTGTTCAGAAATATACATGCTGTGCAGTTATCAGCACTATGGTTCTATAATTGTGTTTCTTAACTGTGGGATCCCAGACCTTCCTGTAGTACAGCTTTTGTCATCCTTTAACCCGTTCAAACATGCTGGAGCTTTCTGGAGACATAAGATTTAGAAACACTGTACTGCTTATAGACTGGGTTTAAAGGAAACCTATACCCCCAAAATGAACACTTAAGCAACAGATAGTTCATATCATATTAAGTGGCATATTAAAGAATCTTACCAAACTGGAATATATATTTAAGTAAATATTGCCCTTTTACATCTCTTGCCTTGAGCCACCATTTCATGATGGTCTGTGTGCTGTCTCAGAGATCACCTGACCAGAAATACTTCAACTCTAACTGTAACAGGAAGAAGTGTGGAAGCAAAAGACACAACTCTGTCTGTTAATTGGCTCATGTGACCTAACATGTATGGTTTGTTGGTATGTTTGTGAGTACAGTGAATCCTACGATCCCAGTGGGCGGCCGTTATTTTTTAAAATGGCAATTTTCTATTTATGATTATCCAATGGCACATACTACTAGAAAAGTATATTATTATGAAAATGGTTTATTTACATGAAGCAGGATTTTACATATGAGCTGTTTTATTTTTCATAGAGATCTACATTGTTTGGGGGGTATAGTTTTCCTTTAAATAACTCTAGTATGTTCGCTGCTTTGGTTTCTGATGATACTGACCCCTGCATGCTATGGGTTGAGGGCACTTGACTGTAAGCTTCACTGGAGCAGTAAGAGGTGTGAATGACTCCAGTAATCTGTGTACTACCTAAAGGAAGATGATAATAATAATATTTAAAAACATGTTTGTATTAGTACATGAATGTTTTTCCATAGGGCATGCATTATTGTGCTAGTTCCAATCACTTCTGGCCTGAGAATGCTCTCCAATATTAACAACATGGTATTGAGTGCCACTTCAACTGTGTACAAAAGGCATTCATGTTGCATGATGTTTTAATTGTGCATAAAGATCCTAAAACTGATCCTTTTGCCTACCACCCACAGAAGAGATAGTTTTTCAGATAAAGACAATTGTTTAATGCTTTCAATAACTATCATTTGAAGATGAGAATTGAAGAAAACAGTCACCTAATACTGTACATAAACATATATGTATATATAAGTGTAAAAAGACACTAAAGAGTCTCATGGGAGGGTCCTTTTGCATCAACTGGGCACAGTTTGGACAGATTTTATTGTGCAGTGTTGCTTTAGGAATCCATATCTAATGTTGCTGGGCTACACGCCACATCATGCTTTAATCCTTAATCAAAATCTGCAAAATGCTGTAGTAGTTAAGTATCCAGATATATCAACAATGCTCAGGAAGGGATATGTCCCCTTTAACAGCATACAATACTGTACTAAAATACATAATGTCTTTGTAGTATAAGAGGAAAACAAAGCAAATAAACACACACACACACACTGGTCAGAATCACACCCAAGATCCCAGCTCAGGGGGGTCTTGGGTGTCATATATACATTTGGAAATTAAGGATAAAAAAGTTATTTGTTGTATAAGATAATTATATAAAAATACCAGAGTACAGTAATCTCTATGGCATAAAGGGATTGTTTGCTGGCTAGAAGGTGACTCATTTAAGGGAAAAAGGACAGTTTTGGAAAACAAGGGGAATGGGGCTGGTTTGCTGGCTGGAAGGAGATGAGTTAATGTGAAAAAAGGCAGTTTTGGAAGGCAACTTTCCTTTAAATGATGAGGCACTGGTGGAAACGGTAATAGGGAATTTGCAATGAAGGGAAGGACACACAATTATATTCTGCCAAGGCCCCACTGGACAAAAAGTGATTTACTTGAAAGCTGTCTTTGCACTGGGTAAATGCTCCTGTTATAGCCCGCTCAACCGGTGACAGCTTTCCAGATGTCAATCAAATTATCATCTATTTACAGTTGATTTGGTGGTGTCATTGGCAATATTTTTCGCTGTTTCTGATGAAATTGGAAGGGTGGATTTGCTGCAGTTTGCCCTGGCACTCAAGTGGGCAGAGTGCTCTTTGCAAATGTCATGTGTCTGCTTATCAGCAATCCAAGGGGACCGCTCTTCCATCCAGCTGACTAAATCGCTACCAGATGCAAATCTCTCAATCGTCAGGAGAAGAGCATGGCAAATTTTAATGTAGTTCAAGAAACTCAGTTTACATCAGTGCTCAAGGTGTGACTTTACCCAGGCTAACAGGTTTTTTTGAATGGCAATGAGCATAAATTAAATCTGAAGGTAGGAAAGGGTATAAAGAGATATAAATATTTTTTACTCTTTTCCCACACATCATTAAAAGTAGCTGATGAATTCTGTAAACTCCTTCACATTAATTATATATTATACAAAAATATGTTTGTTCTCATTCAAAAACTCTTCTGATAATTATTATTTTTATATAGTATTAACATATTCCACTGCACTAAACAAAGATTATACATCATTCACAACACTTCAGATTATTTGTTCAGTACAGACACCCGCTGATATTATAGAGGCCCATTTATCAACATTCTCATTTTAGAGGTTTTAGAGGTTTTTGAAACTCATTTTTTCTAAAACCACAAATGCCATGTCATTTATTAAAGATCAAAATATAAAAAGCATGAAAGAAAAAAAAAGCTCTGAACGATGCTCAAAAAAATAAAAAATACCAAGAAACCCTCTAAAAATCACCAGTAACATTTTACTTCACTTTTTACATAGCATGATAAATAGACCCCTTAAATATATAGTTGTGGACCAGACAAGGGTCTTCAATGGCACATAACAGAGACCCTACCTGGAGTCAAGGAGGAATTGGTTCTGATAAAAGCCTGGCTATGCCACTGAAGATAACGTTAGCCCACCATTCGGGTATTTACAACTTTAGTCTAAACAGAGCACATTATTCCCCTAACTCTTTAAGTCAAAGATGTGCCATTGCTTTAGAAGCATTCATGTTCAGGCTGGTGCAAATGTCTCAAATGTGTGCAAGTAGTTTTAACTTAACTACTTTAACACTTTGTCTCAATTTTCAGGATCAATTCACTATGAATTTACTTAAACTTGAGTTAAAACAAAGGCTGTGGCAGGATATCACCTTAGATGACTTCCATGGACACATGCTTCTACCCTACTTCTTATCTGTGTATTTAATTCCCTGTACTGGCTGATTTGCTGCTTACTAACTAGCCTTCACTAGTTCATTCTCCCATGGCATCTACTGTATACATAGGATCTAAAACTGCTTAGTTACAAGTCCACCAGCCTTGACTTGGGCTCCTTCTGCAAACTCCAACACCAAGGCCTCTTCACTGGGGCCTCCCACCACAGTCTCTGAACTATATCTTCTCTCCATTGCCCTGCCTCTTTTTTATAGGAGTCAACTGGTACCCGGATCAACCTATTATAGCAAGAGGGTTACATTTTCTCTGCACTGAACTTACATAGGGTGTGCACATTTAAAAAGAGGATGGACATCCAGAAAAAGAAAGAAAGATGAGAAATAGATAGATAGATAGATAGATAGATAGATAGATAGATAGATAGATAGATAGATAGATAGATAGATAGATATCCGGAGCCATGTGGATGAATAGATGGATGAATAGATGAATTGATGGAAGGACACATTAATAATTTCATTAAAAAAATTTATGAGAATGCTCCCTCACATGTATAAAGATTAGATAGATATATGAGAGACAGAAAGATTAATAGATAGGTGGATAGATAAGAGATAGATACTTTTAAGTCTTCTCTTTGATACTGTGCTGTGAATAATAGCAGGTCCTAGCCTTCAAGCTATAAAACTATTGATATTACATAAGGTATTGCGGCTGTGTGTAAACCCTTTCATAAAACATGACTCGAGTCAACTAGTATTTGTGAAATTAAATTCATAGTCATGTGATAAATAAGAAATATATGTTCTCAACGTAAGCATAAAAATTGTCTTTTTGCAAAGAAAAAAAGTATATCTTTTTTCTTACTACAAACACTTATAGACCAATGTGAAACTGCAAATGTAAGATGGAAAGTAAAGAGACAGTACTTTGATTATCGAATGGTCGAATATTCGAACAATTTTTACTTCAAATCGAATTCAAAGTCGTAGTATCCTATTCGATGGTCGAAGTATCCAAAAAATTACTTTGAATTTCGATTTTTTTCTACTTCGTATATTCCCTCGAATTCACATCGACCCTTGATAAATCTGCCCCTAAATGTTTGATGCATAGGACCCCATCATATCTAGTACTAAAATAAATATGGGACCTGTTATACAGAATGCTGCGGGTTTTCTGGATAACAGATCTTTCAGTATGTTGAATTTTTATATAGCTTAAGTCTATTAGAAAATCATGTAAACATGAAATAAACATGACAGAGAAAAAGGAAACTATTTTTAAAATTTTGATTATTTGGATAAAATGGAGTCTATGGGAGACAACCTTTCTGTAATTTGGAGCTTTCTGAATAATGGGTTTCAGAATAACGGATCCCATACCTGTACTTATAAAAATTGCTTTTTGTCAACAAGATCCATATAAAGTTGGCAATGGTGTATGATATAATTTGAGAGTCTAAGAAATTCCTTGAGACAGAGCACTAGCTGAGTTCCGGTAACTGAAATCTTGCCAGGTAAAATGACAAATATGATAACAGTTTTAACCCTGGCTGTACACTGCCCCCATACCAAATATAAAACTGACATATAATGGTCTCCCATGATACATGCCCCATTCTGCAACGAACGCCCCCTTCCTACCTATTTTCTTCCGTTATTTAAGTTGAAATAACTTCCTTTGTGGAAGATTATCTGCTGCCACTCCATAATTGCCTCCCACCATTTCCCTTACTCTATAACACAATAAAGCGAAGAGGTAGGCTCTGTAATTGGTAGTGCTTGGCAGAGGGAAAAGTTATTTTGATTAACATGGTTTTCCCTGGGAAGGCTGAAGAAATCAAAATGTCTAGTGTGCCATTGTTCATTATCAAAAAATCTACAAGGTGCAGACAAAAAAAGAAAGAAAAAACATAATGTTGCTGAATTTATTGATAGCTCTCTCTTTGAAAAAAGTACTCATTTCATAAGGAAACATTGCTTGAGAGCTACTGCAGAGATGTGATGCAGACAGCAGGCTTTCGCTGAGATCTCAGTAAGATAGGTGTATGCATAGGAAACCCTGCCATTTATAAGCTACTATAAACTTCAGTCAAAAAGGCATGAGATAACAATTAAGAAAACATAGTCCTGGCATCCAGTCATGAACTGCTCATCTTTAAACAACTAAAAAATCCGAAGTGTATTCCACTGCTCACTCTTTCCCGCTTACAACTTTCACTAGCAGTTCCAGAAAATGTCTTTGTAAATCCCTCTTGGGGTAGCCGCATGCGGTTTGGAAGTGGTGCATATTCTGTTTGGTGCACAGCGATGCTGGATCAATACTGTTGCCGTCTCAGGCCTTCAAGAGCACATTACTGAATAATCCATGGATACATCCAAGCTTGGCAGATCTTTAAAATGCCACCTGGCTTAAGATTAAAAGGGCAGCTTCAAACCTAGTTTTAACCCCTCTCTCGGAAACCGAGAAGCTAGAGAATACTGAAATAAGCTTTCACAAATAGAGGGAACCAATTTCCTACAAAATTCAAACATCTTTTAATATAATACTGGAAAATTTGGACCCTAATACATGTGGTATGTGAATTCTGTTTGTTGATAGAGTAGAGTTTCAATTGAAAGGAATACATCAAACAAAGTTGTATTAAATAAACAGGTATAAATATCCAGTTTGCAGGCATGGGATCCTTCCTTTATGCAGAAATCTATGACAGGTATGGAATCCCCTATCCTGAAACTCATTATCCATAAAGCTCTGAATTATGGGAAAGCCATCTCCTATAGACTCCATTTTAAGCAAATAATTCAAATTTTTAAAAGTTACTTGCTTTTCTTTGTAGTAATAAAACAGTACCTTGTCCTTAAACATAACAACCCTACTATATCAGTGTTCAAACAATCATGTTAAGGTTGATTTAGAGGGTTATTTACTAAAACTTGACGTTTTCCCATTCTGTAATAAAAAAAAACCTCGACCTAACTCCCGTCCACAAATTTAGCTTATTTATAAAGAAATCAGGTTGGGTTGGATAGTTAAAATTGCAACAAACGCAAATTTATCAGAAAACTCAATTTATTCGAGTGAAAACCAAACAACCCCAAAACTCCAAAAATTCGTGAAGGTTAAAAACATCTTCAAATGGTTAAAGGGACGACTGGCATGGACTTTTAAATAAATTCAATCTTTTTTTTTCTCTACAAAAACTTAACTAGAATAAATCGATTTTAATAAATAACCCCCATAATGTTTTAAATTTTTTAGCAGACTGAAGGTATGGAGAGCTAAATTACTGAAAGATCTCTTATCCAGAAAACCCCAAGCTTTCTGGAAAACAAATGTAATACCTGTATCAAGAAATTTCAGGAAACTTTAAATGACTTTTAAAATAATGGACAGTTTATATTTATCTGTTTTGTCTGTTATAAAAAGGAATAATTGCTTTGGCCATAGACACAGGGTTTCCCCTTGTTTGTAATGGGAATTGTCTGCCCAGTTTTGAAGTGGTTGGGGGCATAAGATTGGACACCTAAGTACAGCAAATGAGAACTATTAAAGCATCTTGTGATATACCATGTCTTGTAATTAGCACTGTCCCATTGGATAGCTTTTGTCAGCTAATTTGAATGTATTGCATTAATCAAAGTAGGCTTACTTTCTATATAATTTACACATTCCCAAACTGCATCTCCCTTAAGAACTTGTGCAACCGGTTTAAAGCGAGAAATAGAGACATCTGATTGAAAAGTGATGAAAAAGAATCTTAAACAAAATCGACAGGTATTTAAAATTCTGCAGTGGTATATTACCTACAAGGCAGACCAGGCTGTTTGCCATATAAATGTACCAATAAAGGCATTTTAAATTGATGGGTGCTGTACGAAAAATTTCTTCACTCATATTACCTACAAGGGCCGAATCCCCAAGTCTTTGGAGGGATAATGGGTATAAATGATGTTATGTATATCACTTAGCTAAATTAAAATGTAAAATGACTGAAGTGTTTATGATTTATGGATTGTTAATGTCAGTTTTGAGTCTGTAGATGGGCGAGCTACCTTCTAGTCCTCTCCTCTGGGATATTAGTAGTATTTAGCTGCACAGGCACATTTTTTCACTGTCGTGGCTCATGGGCCCTGATGTCAAATGAAACTAAAAAGAACATCCCCCAGTGAGAGTGAACTGGTCCCTTTATATTGAAGCATTATGTGATTTTTTTATCTTCTTTTTTTTCTTTGTACCCAATGAATGTACCCAATACCTCGGAGTTCCATGACCTGTATAAAAACACTCGGCCTTCGGCCTCGTGTTTTTATATGGTCATGAAACTCCTCGGTAACTTATAATATCCTTATATTTTACAAAAGGGGGTACTTTATTCACTATATTATTATATTATTATTTACATATATAGCATAAGGAAGTTCGGAAAAGGATGTCAACATTTCATAAGCGTCTATGTAGAGAGTGGGTTATTAAATATCCTGTATAGATGATTTTTTAACGTCATATCTTCATTCCATTATAGCAACCTTTATACGGTATGAATATTTGTAGCGCTGAACAGCCAAACCTACATAAACTTCCTCTGTGGGTGGGTGTATTTTGTTTATACGTCATAGGTCACCCATCAGGTACATGTAAAAATGTTATTCAAGAAGGTATTTCAGCAGCACTCCGATTAAGTGAAAAAATTGAAATTTTATTTGTGCCTCAAGCTAAGCCTGTTTTTGTAAAAATGTTATTGTTACACAACAGATCCAATCAACTGAATGACTAATTGCCTAATAATTGTGTCAGGACACAAGAAATTGCAGGCATAAACTTGGGACCGTAGAAAATAGAAAGCCATTCCATTCACACTTATTTAAAGGTACCTATATATATATATATATATATATATATATATATATATATATATATATATATATATATATATATATATATATATATATATATATATATATATATATATATTACAATATTTCATCAGAGAGTGAAGTGGCCATTGCACAGACCTTGCTAAAGCTCTCTCCTGACAGCCTCTCTGGAGTTAAAGCTTTGTTGAAAAACTTAAGATAGCTTTTAATACACCCATAGATTATACTGTACCTCTTCATAAAAGTGAAATTGGCAGTCGGAAGGCAGAAGCTATGTAACTTTTATTGCATTCATACCCTAATGTACTGAAGAGCTGTAATAGTTTACTTAATAAGTCCCACAAAAAGGAATTACATTCCCGACAGCATCCAGGCTTATGTAGTTGGCTGCCTAGTCGCTTAGCATCAAAGGAAGTAATGAGGATTTTGATGGTTTCCGCCCCCTTGAACATGAGTGTGTATGACATATTGAGAAAGTCAGAAGTATTTGGAAGCTGTTGCAATTAATGGAAAACATAACCTCCTGGTCAAAAACAATGAATTCCTTAAACAAGCAGCGCTGAGCCTGGCAGCCGTAGAGTACATTTCCTCAACTTTGTCAAGGCTCGCATTCGTTACCCTTGTATTAAATCTACATTTATAAAGTAAGAGACCTTCGTTAAAAAAGAAAGGTATTTGCACACTTTCAGGCAGTTGCAAACTATATCTCAACTAAGAAAGCAAAGAATACAGGATTTAACATGCAGTTGGGAGGAGACATGTATCAAATGTTTGCCTCTGGGTCTGATAGTTCTATAAAGCCTGAAGTGCAGATAAAAAAAACATTCACATCTGACTTAACTAAAGAGCCGTCTTACCAACCCATTGAGGAACATGTTTTGATCTCACTGCAGCTCATCAGCACAGACTATGGATTCTGCTTCTGCAGCAGCCCCTGTTAAATATGTGAAACATGAAATGCTCAAAGCTGTCTTGACGCACTTCCAACCCGTGCAGTTTTGTAAGTACTTTACATTATTTCCTTACAATATGAACAAAGTTATGACAATGAAGATTTTCATTCATGGTATATCTAGTATAGGTAAATCTAAAACAACTGGACTTGCTGAGTAATCAATGAAGACGTTTCACTACTCATCCGAGCAGCTTCTTCAGTTCAACTGACTGGTATGGGAAGTTCTCGTCATATAAACTCTTCCACTAATCCAATCACAATGGCACATTGTAACTCTTCAAAGAGGTGACATCTGAAAATTCACAGAGGTGTTGATTCTGTGTAGTTACTGTGATAGGATTATCCAATGTGTCATGCAACTCCTAGAAACAGGTGTTACTTGTGAGAGTTGCATGAATGGACGTGTGAAGTGTTCTGAAACCACCGGGGTACAGATGTTAGAACAACATTGTATGTAGCAGACAGGCCCCCGCCTCTGTTCAGGGATGGTTTCTCCACCTTGACATGAATCGCCTCTTTCACGCCTCGTTCAAACCAGCGGTCTTATTTATCCAAGATTTGGACCTTGCTATCTTCAAAGGAGTGTCCCTTGTCTTTTAGGTGTAGAAAGACAACTGAGTCTTGCCCTGTGGAGTTTGCCCTCCTATGCTGAACCATTCGCTTGTTTTGTCTCCCCAATGTATAGATCTGTGCACTCCTCGCTACACTGGACTCCGTATACCACATTGCTTTGTTTTTCTTTAGGGGTTGGATCCTTTGGGTGTACCAGTTTTCGTCTCAGTGTGTTGCTAGGTTTGAAAAACACAGGAACGTGTTTCTCCTGAGTTTCTCTGACACTCTAGCTTTATATGGGATGACTACGTTTTGTCTACTATGTGTCTCTGGGCGGTTATTTCTATTGGTGTTTCCTGTTGCTGGGCTTGGTTGCTGCTGTTTTGACAAAGGCCCAGTCTGGGTAGCCACACGCTTTCAAAGCTCCTCTGAGATGTTTTTGCTCTTTGTCTTTGGACTCTGTATCAGTTGCCACACATTCCGCCCTGTGGTGCAGAGTTCTAATGACACCCGGCGGATTCAGAATACTTCACACATCCATTCATGCAACTCTCACAAGTAACACCTGTTTCTATGAGTTGCATGACACATTGGATAATCCTATCACAGTAACTACACAGAATCAACACCTCTGTGAATTTTCTGATGTCACCTCTTTGAAGAGTTACAATGGCTTTTAACCTCACAATGACATGCACCAGATTGGAGAGCCACTCACTGAAAGCACACAGGCACAGTTTGAAGTAACAGTGGTTACTAGCTTTTCTTTATTTAAACACACTGGATATAATAACATTCCAAGGTTCATTAATATAGTAGGGGTGATGGTCTCACACTGATGACACACACACACCTGTTTGGCACCATTTTTTTCACTTTAAAAAGGTATCACTGTAATGGAGTTTGCACTTCCTGAAGAGGGCTCGAGTAGAGGAGCTGAAACGTTGAAATAAACTTTTTTTGTGTTTATTTGAAGTCCTTGGAGTGCGGTTTGTGATAATTGATATTGTATTACATTTTTTAACCTGCACCCAGGCATTGATGTTTTTTGTGGTTTGAGTGCACTCAGTTTGGTGTATATATATATATATATATATATATATATATATATATATATATATATATATATATATATATATATATATATATATATATATATATATATATATATATATATATATATATATATATATATATATATATATATATATATTTGCTTAAAATTTTCTTTATAGAAGATGACCTTCCTATAATTCATAGGTTTTTGGATAATGGTTTTTCTAGATTAGAGATCTCATCTCAGTATTTCAAAACAACATTAGACCCAATACATATCAGATAAAAAAAATCAATCAACTGTATTTCCTACAACTTTCTGTTATAAAAATCCTACCTGTGTCATACTTGCAGGTCTGTAATTTCTAAGATGTGACTAGTGATGGGTGAATAAATTCGGCAGGTGTGATGCAGCCGGCAAAAAACTTTGACGTGTGTCAGAAATGTTGCTCGCGTCAAAACAGGTGTGCATCAACATTATTCTGATGCCCATTGACTTTAATGCAGGCGGCAAAATTCGAGTTTGGTACATTTTTGGCCGTTACGCTGTTTCGTCATTTCATACATTTTTTTGCTGTTTCGCTAATTTCACGAGAAATTCGTGAATTTATGTGGCGAAGCGAAAAGATTGAAATTCGCCCATCACTAAATGTGACCTAAATTCCTTTTTAAAAATTTAAATGCCCTTTTCTGCAGTGGTTTTGTACCCAATTTTATGAAAAAATGTTATAAAATATGTAAAGGAAATATATTCAGTGTAATACTATTCATTACAAGTGATTAAGACCTGCTTGAAGGCACTTTTTTATTGTAAATGAGTGTACATTGTTGTATTGAAACCATTGCACATAAAAATTATGCAATCTTTTTTTGGGTTTGCCAGCCGTATGTTGGGGACTGTTTGGGAGCTTTAACACAATGTTTTTTGGGCTTAAATCATTACCTGTAGAAATGGGATGTCATTTGTTGCATGAGCTGTTTTTGGGACAATTGAGCTTTACATGGGTAGTTGGCAAAGATATCCAGCAATGTTATACTGTAGCATGCATGAAGTGACTTTTTTCCTTAATGACAAGTTCATCCACACATTTTCAAGCCAAAAACTTTAGGAAATGGCAATGATTTTAGTGCAGTTTTTTTCAGTAAAAGAAAATATATTAAAATGCACTTAGCAAATAAACTGCCAAGCTATAACAGGACCCCCTTAAATAAGACGAGCTAAGTGTGCATGATAGGAAATCACTCTTCACGCTGTAATTTTTACTGGTGCAGTCACAGTGCCAGTTTACCACCTGGGCTGAAAAAAAAAACAATTTAATTGGCAGGAGTGAAAAGTATACAGAAGCTACACAAACAAATCTACAGCCATTAGTAAAATCGTATCCTATCACAGCTGGCATCATGCACCCAAAATTAACCTACACTATAGAGTTATCCATGGATAACTTCCATGGAAATGATGAGCCTATCCCATTATGCAGAATATAAATTATATAAAACAGTATAAAGTATAGGAAAGACTGCATAAAATATCATTTTTTTCAAGGTCACTGACAGTTCTATATTATAAAAAAACAAGACATAAGATTTATGATTTGCAGTTTTGATTCTACCCTCGTTTAAACTTTCTTACTTCTGGAAAAAGCCAATTTGGTCGGTCTTTAATGCTTTTTACATTGCTTTCCTCATGGCATAAACTAAGAACAATAATGATTAAGTATCCTTAAGGACACCCATTTCTATTATGTGTTAGAAAGTTTTATAATTTAATGGGGAAAATATTATATTGGTCCTTAACGCAAAATTATTTCACAATTTGTTCGCAATGCGAATAAATGTTGGTGAAGTGAAAAATTTTCCCTATGCAAACACTTTGGCACTCAAGTGAGGATAGCGAATTTTATAGTTTGCGATAGTACGTAGTGTACGTAATAAAACTTCGCCATGATGAAGTTGTTACGTTTGCTCCAAAAGTTTACACCACCTTCAAGTAGGTGTTAAAGGTTCACAATGCGCATTAAGATTTGCAATGCAATAAAAGCCTAATGAAGAATATTACATAGCAACGTGCGAATTTTCAATTCGCAAACTTGTGCTCTTTGTGAATTTTATTACATTTATTACATTTAGGGGCATATTTATCAAGGGTCAAATTTAGAGTTCACATGAGTTTATAAAAACTCCCATAAACTCAAAATTCGAAAAAAAAACTACCAATCTAAATGTATTGAAAATTTAGAATTTTTCAAATTCGGATGAATAGGATCAACCTCCAAATTTGAATCACTAAAAAAAATTTAATTTTTTTAAATTATTTTTTTAAAAAAAAAAAATCCACCAAACAAATCCAACTTGATTGTAGGCGGTTCCCCATAGGCTAAAACACCAATTTGGCAGGCTTTAGATGGTTAATAGTCTAATTCAAATTTTTTAAGGGACAGTACATGATAAATTTAGAAATTCGAATTTGATTAAACTCAAATCGAATTCCTAGTCGAATTGCACTAAAATAAACTCGAAATTCTAATTTAAAAATTAGAATTTTAAAATTGACCCTTGATAAATCTGCCCCTTAGTTTCTTAAAGATTTATGTCTTTGATATGTTTGTTTGTAGCATACTTAGACTGTACATCACTTAAACTGTAAGCTCTGCAGTGCAGGTTTCTTACCACATAGCACTTAAGCTCTTTGTTCTGTGTGTATATTCATTGTGTGATATGTCTTCATCATGTATACTTTTATATACATATACCTTTATGCATTGTACAGCGCTGCAGCTCCTTAATAATGATTTACAAATAAATGTATACATATAGCATACTCCTACAATTATCTTATCTGGTGCCTTATAGTCTGTGAACAATCCTACCCATATTCTATGGGGGTGTAATAAAAGTCAGTAACAGAAAAATCATTCACAATGTGACAAATGTTTGCCTGAACAAATTTTCCTTTGCATGAATTTAATATTGTTTTTGCAAACCCATTAGCTGTTTACTTACCACTTTCAACTGTTGATGATAGATAGTGAAGTTTATAGTTTGCGCCAGTGAGCAGTAAATATAATAAAACTTCTAACTGAAAAAGTTATGTTTGTTCCAAAAGTGCACCTTCAAACACTTCTTAAAGGAGAACTAAACCCTAAAGTAAAAAAACCCTACCCCCTTCCCTACATAGACCCCCCTCCCTCCACCCCCAGCCTAGCTGCTACCCCAGGCAAATGCCCCTAAGTCTTTACTTACCCCTCCATGCAGATTTTTCCAGTAGAGTTGACGGACATCATCTTCAGCCACTTCGGTAATCTTCAGAATGAAACCGGCACTTCAGAAATTTTTGTTTCAGCACATGTGCAGTTGTCGCAAAACAGAAAATTGCTCCAACTGCGCATGCGCCGCTACGCCGGTCTCATTTCGAAGATTACCGAAGAGAAGAAGATGGCTGCCGTGAACTCCGCTGGACAAAATCTGCATGGAGGGGTAAGTAAATTGTTAGGGACATTTGCCCTGGGGTAAAACGTAGGCTGGGGGGAGGAGGGAGGGGGTCTATGTAAGGTAGGGGTTTTTTAACTTTAGAGTTTAGTTCTCCTTTAAGTGCAATGGCACATCAGGAGATTAATCGCCATCGATAAATCTCTGCTTCTACGGGCGACTAATTTGAAAAAGCTTTTCCACAGGCAAAAATGTGAATTGTTGGTGGTAAAACCCATGTATCACTTCAGTCTCCCAAAATCGCTTGAAGTTGCTTCGAGAGGAAGCTTAGCAACTTTGGAAGACTGAAGCAACACATGAGTTTTATCAACAGCGATTCACATTATTGCCGGTGGGAAAGCTTAACGACATTATCTGCCCACAAAAGCAGAGATTTATGGCTGGTGTTTAATCTCCTGGTGTACCATTGCCCTAAAAATTAGAATGTTACACTGAGAAATGCAAATATTACTCTTATTTGTGCAAATTATTTTACCCTTTGTGACTTTTATTACATTTCCTCCTAAGCTTTATTTCTCCTTTGCACTACAATTCAAAATCATACGTGGCATACAGACATCACCCACTATTTCAAATGTACCTGTCCCTCTAAAATATGGAACAGGTATGGGACCTGTTATTCAAATTCAGAATTCTCGAATTAAGAATCTTTCCAAGATTTGGATTCCCATACTTTAAATCTACTAGAAAATAATGTCAACATAAATAAAACTCAAGAGAGTGTTTTTTTCTCCACTAAGGAATAATTATATCTTAGTTGGGATCATGCAGAAGGTACTGTTTTATTGTTAAAGAGAAAAAGGAAATAATTGTTGTAAATCTAAATTATTTTTCTAAAATGGAGTCTATGGGGGATGGCTTTCCCATAATTCAGAGCATTTTGGATAATGGGTTTCTGTATAAGGAATCCCATACCTGTATATACCTACTATCCCCATTAAACCTCTCTTTCACTGTATTTTTCACTGCTTCCTCCCACACCACCACCACTCATTCTCTGGCATTGTAGTCATCTCTCCTCCAAAACAGCTGCAACATCATCACCGAGCTTGTATAACACAGTATAGTACACGCCGATTTATTGCTGTTTGTTGCAACTTATAAAGCATTTACATTACTTGTAAAATATAGTTATGTGATGCTGCTTATTACAAGCTAGTGTTTTACTTCATATGATGATGAGTTAAGATATGGTATTTGTGGTAAATGTACACTTCCTTACAAATCCCAATGAATTTCAATATAATGAGCTATCCTTATGAATATAATGAGACACCACATGAAAATGCTGGTCATTACTATGGTTGAGTTGTGTATCTTAAGGATACCACATGGCAATATTGGCAGCCCTCCCCCATGATATTTTCTTTTGACCAACAGTTCTTTAAAGACCCAATGGTAGACAGTATATCGGTATATTTGTTTTATCTTTCTAAATTATTTTCATTAGTCGCTGCCCACTGTCACAACCCCCTCCCCAGCCCATCTAGTACCTTTTAAACTGATAGGTGTGATGCAAGCAGGCCAGGTGGGGGGCCAATGGAGGAGCCCAAGTTACTCCACTGAAAATAAAAGGAGCTGCAACTCCTTCACTTCCTCATGCACCATGATCTCTTGCCAAGGGGGCAGTGGCATCAGCAGATGGCTCAGATAATCACAGTTAGCCAAAATGCCAAATTAAGGGGTTGAATTGAGGGCACCCTCATGTCTCCCTCAGTTCACCCCTCATTAATACAGTGTTTCCTAATACCAGCAGCGTATTTACAGGGGGCAAAGCCCTGCACTGCACTCAAGGTGCACTTTGTAAAGACCCCTATAAGCTTTTCTAGTATATGCATATTCAAAGGTTTATATTGCTAAGATTAGGGATGGGCGAATTTTTTCGCATTGTTTAGCCGAAAAAATGACGCCCTTAGACTTGTATGGCGGCGTGCGTCAAAAACATTTCCCCGCACGACAATTATTTTTTGACGCCGATTGACTTTAATGGGCGTCGGCGACATTCCGCCGGCAGCGAATTTTTGGCGAAATGAAGCGGGTCAAATTCACCCATCCCTAGCTAAGATGAGATGATCCATCTGTAGTGCCAAAGGTTGAGTATTATATACTATTATAGTAGTATATACTATAGTAGTATATACTATTATACGGGTCATGGAACTCCAAGTGGAATTCAACTTTTACAACAAGTGTGATACAAATTACATCACTAAGCACTGCTTATATCTGTTACTGAGGAGTTTCATGACTGTATAAAAACACGAAGCCGAAGGCTGAGTGTTTCTATACAGGTCAGGGAACTTTGCAGGTCATGGAACTTTGCAACTGGGGGTGCTTTATTTATTATAATACACACGTTTCAATGACATCAGAACTCACCGTTTATAACTGATGACATCAGAACTCACCGTTTATGAGGACATAATTTACATGATATTTATGGCTTTTGTGTATTATAAGGATATACGTTACAGGATATTAATTGTGTAATATCTTATGGGCAAGTATGATATGCGTGGGAGGTAGGGCAATGAAATACTGTACAAAGGCTTTTAGCATCAAGGAAAAGTTTTAACCTCCTTTTATAGTTTGACAAATAGTTACATCATTAGTTACATTATTGTGATGGTTAGCTTGGCTTTTAAGTTGGACTCTGGCCTACCAATTAACTTGACATTGTTCTAGCTAACCTATGCAGAACACATTTATAAACCTGAACAATAGTTCTGGACTAAAGTTAAATATTATTTTACAAGTTGTTGATTTTAAAAAACAGTTTTCTTATTTGTTGTCCATGGCTTGGTTGCTCAAATTCATAATTCTTCATTTCATCAATAGCAGATTTACTGCCTCCCACACATGTGCTACAATGACAACAATGCAGCCAGTCCTAACCATGGCACTCTGTTCCTGCCACGTCACTCTCAGCCTGTATTGCTCACAACAGCATACTGTATTCAGACACATGACATATTTCCTTACACATGTAGAAGATGCTTCTGTAGTGAACGTATCTTTTAAGAATCTAGAGGCAGGAGGGTTCAATTCATCTATCAAGGCAAAAGTTTATTACATTTACAAAAATTACACTCACATATTCAGCTATGGCCCAGTATTGGCCCTACGCGTTTCGACCACAAGAGTGGTCTTCATCAGGGGCAAAATCCATAAGTTATTACAAAAAGGATAAAAAGGCAGAACGAATGTATACATTGAACAGGTTTAAATACCTTTGATATGCCTCCATAGTCCCCCTACTCATGGAAAGTGGCGTGTGACGTCACATCCGACCCTAGAGCAGAAGTGTCACAGGAAGTTCCAAAATGGACAGCCGTATGTTGTCACAATACCATCATTTATTAAAGATTCTTTCGTTTTCCTTAACAAGTTACATTCAGTTAAAATTGATCACGACTCACAGTCACAAATTTTGTTAGTCACAATGGATATATCCAGCCTTTACACGAACATCCCTCATGAATTGAGTAAACAAATAATCGATAAATTGTTAAAGGATAAGTAAAGGGATGATACAAGAGCTCCTTTTATTATGATCTATTATGTTTTGTGTTGGATCATAATTATTTTCGTTTTGAAAAAAAATCTTTTACAGACAGACACAGGGCACTGCGATGGGGAGCAATGTGGCCCCCTCATATGCAAATTTATTTATAGCAGAGAATGAGGATGCTCACATCTATAAATCTGATTTCTGGAAGTACATTATCTGTTACTTTCGCTATATAGACAACCTCTTTTTTCTCTGGCAGGGTACAGAATTGGAATTGACCCTTTTCATCAATTCTCTTAATACTATTCCCTCCACTATCCGATTCACTGCATCATGGAGTATGACTTCTATATCCTTTTTGGATGTATTGATAGAATATCAGGCAGGTAAATTCAAAACTAGTATCTATCGTAAACCCACTGATAGAAATACTCTATTACATGCTGATAGTTTTCATCCACCTTCGTTAATTAAAGCTTTACCATATTCTCAGATGACAAGAGTAAAACGTATTACTTCAGAGACACAGGATTTAAATGACTCATTACAAACTATGGCTCACAGGTTTCGCGAACGGGGTTATGGAGAGGAAATAGTATCACAGGCTATCGCTAAGGTAAATAATGATGTTGTGATACCCAAAGCAGATAAAGTCATGAAAGTCTTTGTTACTAAATATACAACGGCCAGGAGGTATGTTAAACACATTATACAAAAACATTGGCACCATTTGCAAACTGATGCGATCATTGGTACTGAATGCCAAGAACCACCCATGCTAGCGTTTAAGAGGGGGAAAAATTTGAAGGATCTATTGGTCAGTGCCGACAACAAAGCGCATTACAGTGTTCCTCATTTTCTATCAAAGCCACAACCAGGCAACTATCGTTGCTATGATTGTTCTATATGTAATAGTATGATTCAGGGGAATTCCTTTACACACCCGCGAACCTTACAGAGGTTTGGGATTAATCAAAGGATCACTTGTCAATCAACGTATGTGGTGTATTTGATGATTTGCCCTTGTGGATTATATTATATTGGCAAGACCATTCAAAAATTGAAAGATAGGTTCAGTAAACATAAAAGTGTGATAAAAATTGGTAGGGAAACAACACCATTGGTACAACATTGTAAAGATAATCACCATAATGTCTCATCATTGAGAATTATGGGGATTGAACAAATTACTAATTCAGTTGGAGGAGTGGATAGAAATACACTTTTATTGAGGAAAGAAGCGGAGTGGATTTATTGTCTTAATACGATTACACCTCATGGTCTTAATGATTCTTTAAATTTGTCTTGCTTTTTGCAGAACAGATAGTTCTCTTATTTATTAATAAATTGCTCAACTTCTCAACACGCCATTCCGATATGGAGACTATTGGAGATTAATTGTTTTGCGAGTCCTGGGTAGGTATGATTGTCTCATGTTGCTATAATTATTTTGTCATAACTTTGAAGTACTTATGACGGTACTATGAGGAGGATATGGTGACAAGGACCACACTTTTACTGACACACAACATATGCTGGATTATGTTCAAACTTTGTGTTTTTTGTCTTCCTCTTCTCCCATTATATATTTAAAAAAAAATATATTTTCATATTTATTTTTATTTTTGCAAAAATGTTTTTTCTTTTTCAAATTTTTTTGTTATTATTTGTTTTTTTGTTTTTTATTATCAATTGGAATGACAATTAGAAGAGGTGAGGAAGTTTCTTGCAAGCTTATTGTAATTATTTTGGAAATTACTTGAAATTAAATGTAATACTAGGTGGAAGCTGTTGATCAAGCCAGTATAGACACCTTTTAGTTGTTTTAATTGTCTATTCCATTCTATTGACGCTGGAACGCAAGTGCGCTCCATATGATAAGCAGCAGGAACTTCCCCATATCTATTTAGCAGTGGGCGGAAGTGACGTCTACAATAGGCGTTGCTGAAACGCATTTGCGTTCCATTTGGATCGCAACGCACTTCCTGTGACACAAGCTTCTGCTCTAGAGGCGGATGTGACGTCCCATGCCACTTTCCATGCGTAGGGCGACTATGAAGGCATATCAAAGGTATTTAAACCTGTTCAATGTATACATTCGTTCTGCCTTTTTATCCTTTTTGTGGATTTTTGATTTTGCTCCTTATGAAGACCACTCTTGTGGTCAAAACGCGTAGGGCCAATACTGGGCCATAGCTGAATATGTGAGTGTAATTTTTGTAAATGTAAAAAACTTTTGCCTTTTTACATTCTGAGTGTGCAGTCCCTATATTTATCTTTTGTTTGATTATTTTTGGAGACTCTATATGGGCGGCCTTCATGGGACAAGCACCTCACTATTAAATTGAAATTGGGTGTGCGCCTTCTAAAAATCTAATTTGACTATGGCCAAGGATTTGTAACGTAGGTAAAAGCTGCCCTGGACTATATGGCCAAAATCAACCACCTAGATATTTGTTTTCTTCATTTTAACTGCACTTAGACAAATTGGTTTCTACAGGTTAAAGCTAATTTCTGTTCATATTAGTACCTAAAGCTGTAAATTCCCTGTACCTTTATTACCTAGATGTAAACTGTACACGTTAAACTTTATATAATTGTAGTGCTGTATTATAATAAACAAGGTCTTATAAAGACAATCTAGCAATTGAACAGTTACCATATATGAACTGAATGACAGAGTATTACTCTTTATTACATCCCATCTTTAATTATATTTTAGATTTTTATGGGTTACTGTAATTAGATGCTTCTCCCGACTCCCTACAAGCACTCTCTGCTCCCCACTATCAGAAAAAAACTGATGTTTTAATAAGAAAGGCACCAGAACAACAATAACACCTGCCTAGCACTGTGGTCAAGCAGTGCCATCTACTGCACTTATTCTTCCCATACCATTGATGTTCTACGATATAGACTTGACATTTTAAGTAGCAATTTTTTAAAGTAGCTATTTGAAGTAGCAATAATTTACATGCGCTCTCATTAGCAGTTCTTCTTCATACATTAATAATTTAATATAATATATAATAATAATAGCACCACTGTAGCAATCTGCCCAAATTGCAGTGGCTGGACAGTTAATTATACTGTAAATATCCACTTCAGAAAGATGAAACTGAAAATGCACGAGTATAAGGTGGGTGGGTGGGGAAGTTCAATTACTATAATAGATGCTTGTGTAAGTGCAGTTGTCAAAAGCAACCAGTGGACACTTAAGGTGGCAATAGATGTAAGTTGTTATCAATACAGATGTGTTGGCGAGCTAAATAGTCAGATATACATTTAGAAACATTTAGAATTCTACCTGTCTCTGATGATTCAGCACTAACAGTGCCTGATGTCCGGGTGCCTTCAAAGGCACCAGATCAAAATTTTCAAACCAGCCCGATATTGAAGTCTTCTACCAATATTGGTTGGTTTATCTTCGTTTCCTATGATATTATTGGTGCGTATATGGGCACCTTTCGCTATTGCAAGCTTTAAACTCAAAAGAAAGATCTGATTGGTTACTATGTGTAAATGCACTAGAACAATGTAGCACTTACAGTATGTTTATAAATTAGCAATAGTAAATGAAACTGTGTAGCCTAATGGGCCAATGATCTCCCAACCAAATAGCTGTAATGTCACATTAGGCTAATGTCACATTAGGATATCTTTCAGCATTTGAAACTTAGGTGTTACTTATACGTAGTTTGTCACCTATCATTTCTTGTTGAAAATAATAGTGACATTTTAGTGACATTTTACAATAGTGTAATCCTGTGCAAATAATCATTTTGCAGGAATAATTCTAAGGGCTTTCCTTGTTCTTTAACTCTGCTTCAAGAATCCTCCTTCTCTGAGAGAACCAGCTCCTATGCTGTTGAATGCCTTATCATGGCTTCCTTTTAAGCAAAAAATAACATACAAAGCCCTTCATTGCTCCACACTAAGGGGGTTATTTACTAAACTTCAAATGCAAACATCACGAAATATTTGTGATTTTTTTTTTTTAATAAAATCGGACTTTTAAAAAATCATGAATATTTCAGAATTTATTAAACCCCATGGATGGAAAAGTCCCAATCTGAAAATCCGGCATCTCAGACCTGTCGAGGTTGCATTTAAGTCAATGGAGAAGTCCCAAAAATGTTGTGATGTGCTCTGGGTTGTGTGTAATACCCCAAAGTTTTTCAGGGCAAAAAGCATAAGATATTGGAGTTTTCGGCTGAAAAATCCCAAAAAAATTGTGAAAATCGGATGAAAAATCTGAAAAAAACGTGAAAATCTGATTTTTTTCTCACAAAGCAAATTTTTGGAGAAAATGTAATAATAAGTACTGTAAGCGTGAAAAACCCGAGCAAATTTTATCGGAGTTTTTAGCAGAAAATATTGAGATAAATTCAGACTTTGATAAAAAAAAACCCTAAATCTCTTTTTTTGTGTCTACATAAATTCCTAGCCAACACCTCTGCTCCTTTCAGAGTCACAGCATGGCCACATCACTCATGTTCCTTCCTGTTTCCTGCATTAAATCTTTATTTCATTATACAGGTGTGGGATCCATTATCCAGAAACTCGCTATCCAGAAAATTACAGAAAGGCTGTTTTCCATTTCATCTAAATAATCCAATTTTTTTAAAATGATTTTCTTGTACTTGATCCAAACTGAGATGTAATTAATCCTTATTCAAACCACAACCAGCCTTATTGGGTTTATCTAGGGGCCGATTCACTAAGGGTCGAATTTCGAAGTAAAAAATACTTCGAAATTCGACCCTCGAATTGAAATCCTTCGACTTCGAATATCGAAGTCGAAGGATTTAGCGCTAAACGTTCGTTCGATCGATCGAAGGATTTTAATCCAACGATCGAAGGAAAATCCTTCGATCAAAAAAAGTTTAGCAAGTTTAGCAAGCCTATGGGGACCTTCCCCATAGGCTAACATTGACTTCGGTAGGTTTTATCTGCCGAAGTAGGGGGTCGAAGTTTTTTTTAAAGGGAAAGTACTTCGACTATCGAATGGTCGAATAGTCGAACGATTTTTACTTCGAATCGTTCGAATCGAAGTCGAAGGTCGTAGTCGAAGGTCGAAGTAGCCCATTCGATGGTCGAAGTACCCAAAAAATACTTCGAAATTCGAAGTATTTTTCATTCGAATCCTTCACTCGAGCTTAGTGAATCGGCCCCCTAATGTTTAAATGATTTTCTAGTAGACTTAAGGTGTGAAGATCCAAATTATGAAAATATCTGTTACCTGGAAAGCCCCAGGTCCCGAGCATTCTGGATAACAGGTCCCATACCTGTACTCTGTTTTATGATAAGATGATTTGGAACACATAGTCACTGCCTATACACTATTATGCATGTATACAAGCTAACCAATCACAAGACTGTCTGGGTGTTTCCTATGAAAATCTTTGTGCTCTGGCATGTTGGTCTTTTCCTACCATAATCTTTAATGCTGCAAGTTTTTGAGGGAAGCCTGAAGCGTACTGTCTATCTTTTTTTCTCTACCATGATATAAGGGCATATACTGAATTTTCTTTTTGTTTTCAGAACCTCATTCTGAATCTAGTTGCAGAATATATACACATTGGGTAAGAGTAATCTCATGTTGAAGCATCAGGGGAGAACATGGGGCTGCTGCCGCCTAAGGCAAAAGGCATGATCCCCCCCGGCTCAAATTTTTTGGAATTTATTATACTCCGAGGATGTAAGAAGTCCAAATCCAAAAATCCGTCATCACAGTCCTGCCAAGGTTGTATATAAGTCAATGGGAGAAGTCCCAAAGATATCCTGATCTCTGCTGGGTTTCGTGCAAAGTTTTGGAGTTGGAAAATTTGATTGATTCTTATTATTCGAATTTTTGTGTGATTTCCACAATTGTTTTGGGAAAATGTATTGATAAATAATGGGAAATAACCCGTGCGGATTTCATCAGAACAAATTTCAGAAAATAATTGGATAAATTAAGATTTTGATAAATAACCCCCTGTATGTCTAAGTAAATACAAGAGATCACATTTACCAAACAACACAATAGCATCTTTCACAAGTTATCCGTATATTCTTTAGGACTCAACACTTATGCTAAGCAATATCCCAGCCGCACTTCTCCTCTTGTAGCAGTTATGAAAATAACGTTGTATGAAAATCCTTTTAAAAAGCAATCCATTAAGAAAAGTGCCTTGGGCCTATCCCTGACTATAATAAAACATTAGGCAGTCTGCGGAATCTCAGTCGGAAAAAAGAATGTCACATACCATGAAGGATCACATGAGTTAATTAAACTGTAAAAATGCAAGCTGCACATATGTAAAAACACTGGGACACTCTCAGGATATGCATCTAACGACGTGAGTCGAATATCTGTCATTACACTTCAGTGGCACTTTTGAAAACATGTTGAATATTTTAAAACTGCGTAGAACCTAGTAAATAAAACTGAGCAGGCAGAAATCCGAAAATCCCTCATGTTACGGCTTTCCGTTCTCTGTCATTCTCTCACCCTCCCTCCCTTCCTCTCTCTTTTTTTTTTTTGCCTCGCTATGTCCTGCTTGTTTACGTTAAAAATGAGGCAAGCTTTTACTGAACTTTGGCGAGCTGATATTGGCATATTTACCAAGGGTCGAATTTCGGATTTAAAAAATTTGAAATTCGAATTCAAAAACACTACCCGAAAATAAGTTTTTTTTAGCCGAATAGGTCCGTTTTCGATTGAATAGGTATTTGGCTGAATTTGAATCGTACGAATTGAAGTAATCGCGCATTCGATCGAATTTCATTCGAAGTTTCTCCCCCAAAACAACTAGATTTTTCAAAGTCCACCAATTGACTCCAAATAGGTTTCTAGGAGGTCCCCCATAGGCTAAAACAGCAATATAGCAGGTTTTAGATGGTGAATGGTTCAAGTCAAATTTTTAAAGAGACAGTAAATTTCGATATTCGAATTTTTGATTTTTTTTCAAAGTTGAATCGAATTTAAACTATTCCCTAGTCGAAGTACACAAAAAAAATTGCTCATAATTTGAATATTTTGAATTCGAAAATTCACCTCGACCTTTGATAAATCTGCCCCTAAGTGTATGACGATGTTCATTTGAGTTTAAAACTTTCTCAAGAGGAAAAATGGGCATGACCCACAGCACTCAAATAGATTCCTCTTTTGAGATTTGACTGTTAAGAAAATGAATGCAAACAAAATAGTCTTTATTATTTTCAGCAAAAGCTAACTGCCCTATCATTTAGATTAATTTACATGGTCACTTATGTTGTATTACCTTATATTTCAACGCTGCTTCTGCACAAGAATAGTAGATGTAAGTTGTAGCATTAGAATGTGATAGGAAGTTTGCTTTCCTGTCCAGTCTGGATAAACCCTGAATCATGTCAGATAAAGGTGCACAGTTTGGGTCCTGGGTGGCTACAAGAAAAAAAATACAACAGATTATTATTATAGATACCTTTTAGACATCATCGAAATGTAATAGCTAAAACAGACATACACATTCAACTTTTTATGGCTTCTGGGAGGCCTCCAGTGCAACCGACTGATTACTGAATTTTTGGTATAGCTTAGCAGACAAAACTTGGTCTGGAGTGAATTTAAGGATGATCCACATATTTGGATAATTAAAACAAGCTTTATTGAAGCCTATTAAGTGCTCACAGATGCCAAATAGGGCCACCAGAGAGCAGACTTAGCATTCATCCTAGATAGTGGTTCTGCTCAAATGGCTGGATATCGCAGGAATTTTCCAATGGTGTGGGTATATATATTTATATATATACATATCTTCACTGTATACAGTTCTTGGAAATCTTTTAGCAAATTGTGTAGGCATGTTTGAAAATATCTGATGTGTCTGCATTTGTTATACATATTAATTATACGTGGAGAAATAGATAAGGGTTATTTGAAGTTCCCTCCTGCAGCTTTCACACAACTAAAGGTTCATAGACTGAGCCTTTACCATTGCTGGCTTTTATCCACCTTGACCTGACTTGTCTCTGACATTCTTGACCTTATAGCCTGATTTATGGCTTTGTAGGTTCTCTGTTTGCCTTTTTTGAGCACCATTTGATTACTGGTTACTGTCTCAGATTATCACAGGACTACTACCCTTTTTCCTGCTCAGTTTTTTATTCTTGCCTAAGCTTCATAGGATTCCTAACTCTTTCTCACTATGTCTGACCAATTTAAAATTAAAGGGATACAGTAACAGGAATTTCTTTTTTTTTTCAAAACGCATCATCTCCAGCAGACTTATGCACTGAAATCAGTTTCTCAAAAGACCAAACAGATTTTTTTATATTTAATTTTGAAATCTGACATGGGGCTAGACATATTGTCAGTTTCCCCCAGTCATGTGACTTGTGCTCCGAGTGACATCACCCCCTCCCAGCAGACTAACAACAGAACAATGAGAAGGTAACCAGATAGACCCTTAACACAAGGTAACTGCTCCCTGGTAGATCTAAGAACAGCACTCAATAGTAAAATCCAGGTCCCACTGTGACACATTCAGTTACATTGAGTAGGAGTCCTAAAGTGCTGGCTCTTTCTGAAAGCACATGACCAGGCGAAATGACCTGAGATACCAATATTACAACTAAAATATAATACACTTGCTGGTTCAGGAATGAAATTTTATATTGTAGAGTTAATTATTTGCAGTGTAATTTAGAAATAAAAACAACATACCGGTAATAAAAATCATGACAGAATCCCTTTAACATCTCTAGGGACTGTGAGAATTTGACAGGAAGGGCTAATCTCATCAATTCAATATTCGCCTGTACATTCAAGAGAATAAGCTACGCAGTGTTGTTTAGTTACTTTACTTCTATTATTGTAGTATTTCTATTTTCAGGAAAATAAATAAGTTATATAAAGTCATTACCCACAGAACACTTTCCATGTAGGTTCATTTTCAAATCTGCTACTTACGTCCAAGATAGAGTGAGCATTTACCAATTCTGTTAAAATGTATTGTTTTATTACTTTAATAAAGGTCTGTTATATTATTTATTAGCTGCCTTGTTCAGTTTGTATTTTCAAAGATCCATGCTAACATGGTAGTTATGCTAGCATAGGACTGCATAGGACTGCAGATTTAAAGAAACCATAAGGGAAATTAGAATTGATTTGAAGTTTTAAGCAGTCTATTTGCATGACTAACTCAGCAGGCCTTACAATGTTGTAACCCTGTTGTGACACACGTGATCTTTGGAAGCAATAAAACATCAGATGGAATTAAGGTTACAATTAGTGATGGGCGAATTTGCGCCGTTTCGCTTTGCCGGAAAATTAGCAAATTTCGCGCGAAATTCGCGAAACGGCGAAAAATTTGCGAAACTGCGCCGTTTTTTTTGACGCCGGCGCCCGTTTTGACACTGGCGCCGTTTTTGACGCCGGCGTCCGTTTTTTCGAGAAAATAAAAAATTTTGACGCCGGCTAATTTTTTTCGCGAATTTTCGCGGGCGTTTCGCAAATTTATTCTCTGGCGGTGAATCGCGCAAATTCGCCGCAAATTCACGCCTGGCGAATAAATTCGCCCATCACTAGTTACAATGCGGCAACAAGTGTGCCAATAAACTGAACATATTCAGACAAGTAAGAAATTGTTATTATTATCCTTTATTTATATGTCGCCAATACACTTAGGGGGTTATTTATCAAAGTCCGTATTTAGCTCAATATTTTCTGGAAAAAACTCAGACCAAATACACACGGGTTTTTGGGCTTATTTAATAATACACTTTCCCAAAAAAATCAGAAAAAGTTTTTTTCCGGATTTTTCACTCGAAAACTCCAAATTTTGGGGTATTGCCACAAACCTACAACACATCAAAAAATCATTAGGACTTCTCCCATTGACTTGTATGCAACCTCGACAGGTCTAAGATGTAGGATTTTCAGATTCTGATTTTTCCTTCCTCTGGGTTTAATAAATTCAGAAAAATTTGTGATTTTTTTAAAAGTCAGATTTTATTAAAAAAAAAAAATCAAGAATTTTTCATGATTTTTGCTTTCGGAGTTTAGTAAATAACCCCCTTAATGCATCAGATTATAGAGATTTCTCATAATTCGCACAAGCCCCAGTGCCCCAGATAATAAAAATATTATTATATGAGTTTAGAAGCAGCACTCTAGTTAGCAGAAAGACTACTTTTTGATGCCACCTACCTACCTTTGAAAAGGTAAAGAGCTCTGGGTACCACAAGGCACTGGGCATTCCTGTACTTATGGCTGACTTATGCCAAGTGCTAACCCTGGGTGCTGGGAGTCCTGCTATACTTCCCATGAAATATATTTTTAGGAAATACATTTTAGCATCTGGAGGCATATATTATTTGAGTGTGATTTAATACAGAATATACAGGTTACTTTATCGAGAGCTGTAATAGTCTAATACTATATTTAATATCACATAAATGGGGAAGGGGTTGGGCAAAGCAGTCGTTTGCACCTCATTACCTTAGGGCTGCAGATTTAAGAAAGCTGATCCTTGCCATTACATTTTTACAGATGCTTCTAGTTTACTTGTTCATGACTACACTATGAGGAAAGATTTCCCGCCACTAAAATGCTTGATGACAAAGGACTTTGGAAAGGACGTAAAGGAAAAAAACTGAATTGAGATGGTCAAAACAACTTCTAATCAGCTTAATGGCAAATGTTCTGCCCTTGGACAGACATTAGTACTGTTGGGTAATTATCAATCTGGAATGTCAATTGCTGATTAAAGGAAAACTATACCTTCACAAAGAATACCTAACCAACAGATAATAGATATCATAATGTGACCTATTAAAGAATATTACTATATTGGCATACACATATTAGTAAATATTGTTTTAGCTTGAGCTACACCTGGGCCTGTGCAAACCTAGTTATGCTACTACTGCAGATTGTAAATAGGTGTAATGGACACTATAGGCTATAATGCAATGTACTTGGGCCTAAAATTAGGACCCTGTGCTGTTGGGTGGGTCTTCATGATCTCCTTTAATACAAAAAAAGTGTCTCCCATAAATAGAATATGGTAAGTAAAAGCAGTGCACAATTATTTTATAAACTAAATTAAAGGTCACAAAACTCATATATAGACTTAGGGGCACATTTACTATGGGTCGAATATCGAGGGTTAAATTACTTAACCCTCAATATTCGACCATCAAAGTTAAATCCTTCGACTTCGAATATAGAAGTCGAAGGATTTACCGCAATTCGTTCGGTCGAATGATCATTGAAAAAATCGTTTGATCGACCGATTAAATCCTTCGAATCGAAGGATTTTAATCTGTCGATCGAACGATTTTCCTTCGATAACAAATTGCTAGGGAAGCTTATGGGGACCTTCCCCATAGGCTTACATTGGTGCTCGGTAGGTTTTAGGTGGCGATGTAGGTGTTCGAAGTTTTTTTTAAAGAGACAGTACTTCGACTATCGAATGGTCGAATAGTCAAATGATTTTTAGTTCGAAACGTTCGATTCGAAGTCGAAGGTCGAAGTAGTCGATTCGATGGTCGAAATAGCCAAAAAAACCTTCGAAATTCGAAGTATTTTTCATTCTATTCCTTCACTCGAGCTATGTAAATGTGCCCCCTAATCTAGCCCCATGAGAAGAAAATTAAGAAACTCTCAACAGCCTACTCAGATTAAAGTTAGTTGGCTCAACAAAGCAGTTTACAAAAAAGGCACCAGAAATGTCTTATTAGACTGTGATGATATACTGTACATATTTATTCTTTTTACCAACCCATCTGGACACATACAATGCAAAAAAGTAAAAAGTAAAAACAAAAAGGATTGAATGCAAAAAAATCACAAGATACACTGATCCAATAGCACAAGGGGTGGGTATTAATACAGTAATATGGCTGAAGAGAAGACTAGGCCCTTATGAAACATACTAAAGAAATGAGGTCAGCTAAACCTGTTGCTTGGAGCAGTAAGCCTATATAACACTAGGGATGATGTAAAACATTTGCAGCAGCCACAGAAAGTCCATGTGCAACTGTTTTGTCCACCCACCTAGAATGTACAGTGCAATAGAAATGTGTATTCTCACATTGCGCATGAAAAACTCTGGCCACAGACACAGCAGGATTTCTCTGTAGACTACAAACTGTGTAGTGCCTGGCTTCCTTTCACACCCCTGTTTGAGACACAGTTCATAAATCATTTGATTCCTCTCTTTTATTTCCCTTTTGCTTTGCTAAATATGTACTGTATGCTCCACAGTACAGTATATGTATTTAACTACGTACTCTACTGTACATATTAAACAGAAACACTGGTACTTTATAACTGGTTTTTACGCTACTATTTGTTATAAGTTTTATATAGCTAGTTTTTAATTTTTTTCTACTCCACTTTCCACAAAGCAAAAAAGACAGACTTAGCACATCATGCATTGCTATGGCTTAATAAGCAGATAGCTTGGGGCCCTGGGGTCTTGAGTTAGATTCAGACGAGGTCATGATCTTTTTTTTCTCTTTAAAATATTCATAAAGTGTCCCTAAATGGTGCACCATTAACAGTCTCATGATGTTGCTGTACTCTCTCCTGTGGCAGGTATTAATAAGCAGAGAGAGTGAATAATCCCAGAAGGCACTGTCAGGAAATGACAAGCACCTACAAAATGTATAAACAAAATCTACATTTGTTCCATCCTTAACAGGGGTGTCTGAAGAGCTGGCAGTTTAGTTCATGTACATTTCAAGAGATGCAAAACCAGTGCTCTTTGCTATTTTCAACTCCTGCATAACTAACAGTCTAACCACAATTCACAAATAAGTTCCAAATGACACATCACTTAAAAAGCTGTCTAGCAGGGATTTTAAATGTCCCTGGCCTGTATTCAAAATCCTGGGAAGTAGCTTTGTTAGCTGGGGAGTCAGCATAATGGCATCAACATTAATGGCCACAGGCTCAAACTGCATAGGAGTTGTCACATCACTCTCCAGGAAACATACTCTATATTCAAATCAATATGTGGGAGTTTTCCCTGTTGCTTCTCAGGGTCATCACTACCAGGGTACAGAGCAGAGCAAACTGTACTGAGAGCTATATTGTTATGTAAATTAGGCATGTCCAACATACTGCCCTCCAGGCCTTGTTGAAGCTGAACTTGAAGACAGTTTAGCCAACACTGATCTAAAGTACACTGCTTCTATGCCCTGATGTTGCCATTTTGATGTCAGATTATGCCCTGCAATAACTGCTTTACAAACTTCTTCCTCACTTCAACTGCTATGTATAAGGTTTCATGCAATTCGCACGATAGCACCCATTAAAGACAGTTCTTTTGCTTCAGAATAATTACAAAAAGGCAATGGGGGAAATTTACTACAGGGCGAAGTGGTTAACGCTGTCGAAAATTCGCAGCGTGACGTAATTTCGGCACTTCGCCAATTTAAGATAGCTGGCATAAATTCGCTGGCATAATTTCGCCAAGGAGATAGACTCTAACGGCAGGCAAATTTTCAGTCTGGCGAAAGAGCGTTACTACGCAAATTCACTAAGTTTTTGATTTTACTGACTGTTAAGGTGTCACTAGACGTAACAATTTCGATCGTTCTTGGAAAAGATCTTTCCAAGAAAGATCGTTCGTTTCAATTAAGACGTGTAGAGCTGAATCGTCAGATATACAGGTGGATATACGGGAAGAAACAATAGAATTCTACCTGTATCTGACGATTCAGCACTAACAATGGCCGATGTTTTGGTCCCTTAAAGGTACCCAAACAAAATTTTCCGTCCTGCTGGATCAACGAGCCGACCGATATCCAAGTCTTCTGCCGATATCGGTCGGCTCTTTTTTCACCATACACGCAACGAATATCGGACGAAAATTTGTTTCGTACGATATTATCTGTGCGTCTATGGCCACCTTTACCTCTATTGCCAGACTTGCCTTCACCACCTCAGACCAGGCGAAGTGCAATACAGTAGATAGGAGTTCCTCAAAAAAAAAAAAGTTTTTTTTTCCTATTTAAAGGATGATAGACTAAAAAAGATCGTAATTTTTTTTGGTGGTACCCTCCTTCCCCCTACATTTGTTAACATATGGCACCTAATCTATACAGTGGGCACATATGTAGGGCATTATAACAACTTTATATCATTTTATTAAGGTTCCCTGGACTTGTGTAGTGTAATGTATTTGCTGCAGCCTATACGGCCATTGTACTTTAACTGCACGCCGTATGCTAATTAGCCAACACTAGCGTAACTATGAACTGCTGAGCGTATGATTCCCTGTGCGCAACTTCGGATCTCCGTGAATTAGCGTTGTCCGGGCGAATTTACACCAGGCGAAGTGTTGTGGTGTGCGCAAAGCCAGCGCTGGTGAATTTTCGCTGGTTAGTGAATTTGCCCCAATGATTTAAGGCAGGGCTGTCCAACTTCTGTGGTACAGAGCCAGAATCTTTCCGGCCTTTTTCTGGTGATAAAGGTGCAGATATAATTCAGTACGATCTTCAGACTGTGTTGGGGCAAATCATCGGCCGACAATTTTCGCACTACAGCAATCAGTCGTTTTGTCAATTTCTGTTAGCTAACAATAATATCTTTGCATGCATTGCTTATATGATAATATACATGGCTGATTGTCACTACTATGTCCAGGATATAACTTTCATACGATTGTTGTCTGTCAGTTAATGGCCAGAAAATCACCTGATTTGTTATTTTTACTACTTTAATCCTACAATTTAAACTGAATGCTTAGTTTTAGATTGTTGCATTAAACGAACAATCAATATCCAAATGTCTGTTTAACAAGGAATAAATATGGCCAGCTTTACTCCTTAGCCCTAGCATTATTTGGTCTTAGCCCTGTGATAAGTGCAACACGTTTTACAAGTGTAATAAGAAAAGGTGTTGTTTATAAAGAGCAATTTAGAGCACAAGTTGCCTTGTTTTTTTTTTGTCCACAAAATTTAACTTTTGGAGAATATTTGGAAATTATGTATACATTTTTTATCAGTCTGTGGTAGCTTAAAATCTGCATAAAAAAGCCTGTATGCACTGCTAAGAAAAGTAACATTGGTTGCCAAAACATTTGAAGGGTTAATTGTAAGAGACGAAAGGGACACAAATCCTCTGCTGGAAGAGACTGCATTCCAAACTTCTTCGACCCACTCAGAGCCATAATCCTCTGCAGCTGGAACAGCCTCACCACCAGTGCACAGCTAATGCATATTTTAAGAGCTAGTCACTGGTCACAAATGTAAAGTGGACCAGGCAGTTCCTACTGCAAATAAACCATTCCTTTTGTAAACCCAGAGTCTACCCAAACTAAAGAGAAACCAGAACCGACTGCTTTAGAACCAGTCAAGTTGCCTTTTTCACCGTTTCTCTGTGTTACCTGAAGCACATACTCTGTATCTTAATTTTTCCACCAAGGGAGGTGGAAATAAAAAAAAATAAAAAATAGCTAGAAAGATTCAGTTGAGTTTGCCAAAAACAATGCACACGCGATAAAAAATAAACAAGAAGATAACTCAGTGAACATACGTCTGCCATTTTGTAAACTTTGTTGGTGTTACGATGGCTCTGTCTGCTGGCTGTCATAATAAATAACATAGAAAAGACATGTGTAGATTACGGCAGTTCTTGCCTCACAAACACCTTGGAGAGACAGATAAAGTCCTGAACATTAAATCAGCCTATGCAAACAAGGGCATATGTTCTTCTTTTTCTTTCCAGAATTGTTCTTTTCTTTCAGCTTCACCCAGCTAGAATATTTGAAAATCAAGATATAAATATGTGAAAATAAAAGTGTGATCGAATAGGCAGACGTCAACAAGTTTTACAAAACAGTACAATGCATAAGGGCCCCCATTTAATATGCAAGTAGCGGGACTTTGCGAATCCTACAGTGATTTAACGGAAGCAGGCCATTGTAATAGGACACACAGCTAATTGTGGCATACCCAAATCTTTTTAGATAAGGACACTCAACATAAAATAATTCACATTGCATCATTCGATTATCAGACAATATATTGTTCATATTTTCTAATAAGTGTGACACAATGCAAAACAATAAAAAAGCTTCCAAAACTTGTGCAGACATAGTTGCCAAAGTCAGCCCTGTCATGTGTTAACCATTTACTGTGACCTTCCATCAAGCTCTCTAAGACTGCAAGTTCTACTGGGCAAAGACTCACTTTATCTAGTGGGCAAGGACTCACTTTGCTTGGCTATATAGTATATAGAGGAAAGTATGGTTCATCGGGAACATGAACTTTTGAATAACTTTTTGTTTCCTGTAATGATTGATTCCACATCAGTGATTATTAGATTTGCAATATTTGGGATTATGTATATCAAACAAGAAATATTATTGCAGTCCCATAGAGTTAAGTGTAATGTGTCTTATGCAGACATTGTATATATATAGTACATCAGCAGTGGGCAGAAAACAATAGGGGTGGACGTGAAAGGCACAGTGCAATCCACCATTTTTTGCAGTTGGCATCATGAGTTTCACAGCAGTTGAATTGCTCCATTTTGGAGCACAGACACCTGCAGCTGCCCCCAAGAATGCAGTGCCATCTGTGCTTGGCAGTGCTGTATTCATGAGGAGCAGTATGGAAGACACATATGGTTTCCTCCCCTCACTGCCTTCTTGTCCCCTAACTTGCATATCATTCAGATATGGAATGTGGTGTGAACAGAGCTGGCCTGGGCCCTTTGATGCTGCACTCTGAAACCACATACCCTGTACCAGATTTTTCATCTATTGTGATGTGTGGAGTTCTTCCAGACCATGATAGAAGTACTCCCTGAAACAGCAATAACAACCACACACCCCTAGTGCTCTTGCACTTCTGTCTGGAGTCTTTGTAAATTACCACCATTTTTTTCCCCAAACAAGGCTGCAAGTAGATGGATTGATAGAAGGGCAGATATGAAATCATCCAAGCCACTCTTAAAAGCATTAACAGAATCAGCCATCACAACATCACCCGGCAGCACATTCAACAACCTCACTGTCCTCATTGTGAAGAACCACCTACATTGCTTCAAATGAAAGTTCTTTTCTTCTAATCTGAAGGGGTGGCCTCTGGTACGGTGATCCTCTTTATGGGTAAAAAGGTCCCCTGCTATTTGTCAATAATGTCCTCCAATGTACTTGTAAAGTGTAATCATGTCCCCTCGCAAGCACCTTTTTACCAGAGAAAACAACCCCGACCTTGACAGACTACCATCATAATTTAAGTCTTCCATCCCTCTAACCAGTTTAGTTGCACGTCTCTGCACTCTCTCCAGCTCATTTATATCCCTCTTAAGGACTGGAGTCCAAAACTGCACTGCATACTCCAGATGAGGCCTTACCAGGGACCTATAAAGAGGCATAATTATGTTTTCATTAATGCCCTTTTTATGCAAGACAGAACTTTGTTTGCTTTAGTGGCCACAGAATGACACTGCCCCGAATTAGACAACTTGTTATCTACAAAAACCCCTAGATCCTTCTCATTTAAGGAAACTCCCAACACACTGCCATTTAGTGTATACTGGTAACTTGCATTTATATTATTTTTTCCATAGTGCATAGCCTTGCATTTATCAACATTGAACCTCATTTTACAGTTTGCTGCCCAGTTTCCCAACTTAGACAAATCATTCTGCAAAGTGGCAGCATCCTGCATGGAACCTATAGTTCTGCACAATTTAGTATCATCTGCAAAAATAGAAACAGCACTTTCAATGTCCACCTCCAGGTCATTAATAAACAAGTTGAAAAGCAAAGGACCTAGTACAGAGCCCTGCGGTACTCCACTAACAATACTGGTCCAATTAGAAAATGTTCCATTTACCACCACTCTTAGTAGTCTATCTTTTAGCCAGTTCTCTATCCAGGTACAAATACTATGTTCCAGGCCAACAGTCCTTAATTTAACCAGTAACCTTCTGTGTGGCCCTGTATTGAATGCTTTATCAAAGTCTTAGTAAATCACATCAACTGCCATCCCAGAATCGAGTTCCCTGCTCACCTTCTCATAAAAAGAAATTAAGTTAGTCTGGCAGATCTATTACACAAACCATGCTGGCACAAAGAGGTTTGGCAATCACAGAGCTAAGCTTGCTAAGTACCCTGGGGTGAATACCATCCGGCCCCGGACCTTTGTTTATCGTAACATGTTCTAGTCTCTTTTGAATTTCCTCATGTGTGAACCATGCATCATTAGTTGTATTACTAGAATTGGGACTATTAAAGGAATTGTTCAGTATAAAATTAAAACTGGGTAAATGGATAGACTGCAAAATAAATCAGTGACATGAGGGGGGGCACATGGGCCATAACCGTTGCTTTTGAATCTGAGCTGAATGCTGAGGATCAATTGCAAACTCACTGAACAGTTATGTCCCATGTGGTCCAATGCACAGCCTATCTATTTATCCAGTTTTTATTTTTACACTGAACTGTTCCTCTAAGAAGGACTCCTTCATTAACTGGTTCCTCATTTGTGTAGACAGAGGAAAAATATGAGTTCAGAATCTCAGCTTTTTTTTTTTGTTCTCATCAACCAGCTGACCTCCCTCTGATATTCTCTGATATTAAGGGTCCCCCCTACTTCATTTGTTTAATATTTACTATTTACATATTTAAAAAAAAAATTTGGATTCTTTTTACTGCTTGCTGCAATTTCCTTTTCCATATCGATTTTAGCTTGCACGATTTATTGGCCTCCTTGTACCTTATAAATGATTCAGCTGTCCCAGCTAACTTTAGGGCAAGGCAATCCCAAATTAAAAATTTGCCTATTTAAAGAAAACATATTCTAAGCAACTTTTCAATATACATTTGTTAAAACTTTTAAGTGCTTTTAAAGTTATTTGTAAAAACAATTGCTATTGAATGCAATATTTGATTAACTCCTGACTGTTACTTTTTAAACAATATTGCAGAAGTCTTGGTTCCCCAGCAAAGACAGGTCTGTTAACTGGTTGGCTTTTCTTACATTGTTTCAACAGTCAGTTCAAAATTTGTAATAAATATATATTGCAAAGTTGCTTAGAATAATGTTTTCTTGTATTAGACAAAACATTATTTTTGGTTGCCATTCCCTTTAAAAACACATCTTTTCTTACCCAACTTAGCACCAACACTTTTATTGAACCAAAAAGGTTTTACTTTGCAACAATGTCCCTTGCTTACAAGAGGAATATACTGACATGTATATTTATTAAAGGGAAGTAAAGTCTGAAATAGAATAAGGCTAGAAATGCTGTATTTTGTATACTAAACATAAACATGAACTCACTGTACCAAAAGCCTAATCAAACAAATGATTTATGCTTTCAAATTGGCCACATCACCATCTTGTAACTTTGTTAAATGTCTTTGCAAGACCAAGACTGTGCATATGCTCAGATCTGGGCTTCTTATGGATTGTCATAAATTATTAAAAAAGCACAAGTCAAATAATATCTACCAGAAGCAGATACAGCAAGACTGATTAATAATCAGAATAGGCAGACTGCACTGGGTGCCTGTGTCGTCATGTAATCTAATGTGGATTTTATAGCTTTTGTATTGTTTAATACAAACTTTCTCCAACTCTGCAGAACCGGTGGCTACAGCAAAATAATCCTCCAAATAGAATCCCAGTTTATCTGTTTAAATCTGGAAACAGTAAAGGGGATGTACAGGTAAAAATAAAATCCAATACAAATCTCTACACAGTTGCCTACTGCTCTACAGGGAAGCAAACAAAGCTGCTTGAGTTCTGCATGGCTGGTAAGTAAGGCGGGGGCTCCCCCTGCTGTTCATAAATGTAATTGTGTCCCTGCTGAGCAGTTAGGGACAGTCTGACAATTCCTATCCACAGCATTAAATGAAGGGAGAATTTCACTGTATACTGTCAGGTTTCTTATAAAAACAGTACACATTTTTTAATTAAAGTATATTGGAGATAGGTTTATTTTTCATCAAAGAAAGTAAAAATGTGATTCTATTTTTTTTGCCTTTACATGCCCTTTAAGCAGCATTTTAAAGACTTCCCATTTTTCTTCTGTGTTTAAATATGTGAAAAACATTTTGAGCTTTGTTGCACAGATGCCCTCATAATGTCAAAGTTTGCACGTCTAAAATTTAGTGTTTTAGTTACTCCCTTTTAGAATTGTTTCTGCAACAGAATCTCAAAGGAGACCGTGTTATGATCACTATTCCCTAAATGCTCACCCACACAAATGTTAGAGATGAGTTCAGTATTATTAGTTATTACAAGGTCCAAAAGAGAGTTATTCCTAGTAGGTTCTTGAACGAGCTGGAATAAAAAGTTGTCATTCAGCATATTTACAAAGCTACCAGCTTTTTCTGTCTTGGCCACCGCATTACCTCAGTCAATATCTGGATAATTGAAGTCACCCATAGTAATAACTTGACCTAGTTGTGAAGCTGCTTCTATCTGTAAATGTAGTTGGGCTTCATACTTGTCACTTATATGAGGTGGTTTATAGCATAGCCAATTTTCTTTTAACCTTTTGCCCAGTCAAAATCTCTACCCAGAGCAATTCTTCACCATCAACAGTGCCATCAATGGTTATTTCTTCAGTGCATGGCTTTAATTCAGGCTTTACATACAAACACACTCCTCCACCCTTTTTAATCTCTCTGTCCCTCCTAAAAAGAGTGTAACAATTAAAAATCACAGTCCAATCCCACTAGGTCTCAGTGATACCAATTATATCACAATTTTTAGAGCATGCAATTAATTCTAGGTTGTCAGAGAAACATAACACAGACATAGATCTTTTAATTATAGCGTCTTTCTTTGATACTTATTGTAATGTGTAACTAATATACAATCATTACAATCTTAGTGACGTTTTTTCTGGCTGGTGAGACACAAAACACACACTGCACAAAACAGCCGACCGTACACGCTGATGTTATTGGAAACAACTCTCACTGGTTTCCACCTATCTGGGAAAAAAACTCCAGAATCTAAGGTTAGTGATCACATCTAAATTATATATGTTTTTTACATCAATATATCTCAAGGGCATGGAATTATGAGTAAGTGTTTCCAGTGTATTGCATGAGCAGAATAAGAACGTTGCTGGTATTATTATATTACCTAGTAGAGTGACCCACGGCAAGTACTCTATTGGCTTCTAATGACTAATATGTAACCCAATTGCTTGTAATACAATTTTACAAAAAAAAGCACTTTTTGACATTTCTCTATCATATTAGATTTCAGGTAAAAAAGAACATGGTTTATTTTGACAAGAAAAGTCTGAGCTGGAACACCAGTATGCTATTGACCAGATGTCTTTAGCTTGGTTGGCTATTTAATCAATACGTCTCCGTGCAAAATAACTGGCAGGGTACTGAGTCATGACAGCACAAAAGGCAGAACTAAGGGGAGCTGTGATTATATGTCTACTCTGAAAAAGTCAAAAGTGCATGTAGCTTCCTGCCAGCATAGGTGGCCACTAAGGCCAATCACTGTATAGAAATTCAATATTGTTACAGGTATTGGTTGGTCAGGGGTAAATAAAAAAAACAAAACAAAATATAGTGTCCTGCTTCACATTTTAACTGAAATGGACAGAATTCACAATAAATTGATATCTGGGGAAATCTGCTTCTACTGAGCAAATAATTTCAAAAGCTGGAGTGAAAATGTGCTTCGTATCTACTTGTTAGTGGGAAAGAGGTGACTGGATGAGGGAATGAATTGCTCTGGAGTTAGCATGCTACTGTCAGGAATACACAAAGCCAACAACAAATGGCTCTGCGTGAATTGAACCTACACTGTTTTAATGTCCATAGCTGGCCTCCTAAGGGTAGGTATTTTAGTGCTGCCTTAGAGACCCAACTCAGACATATCCATACACATGGTATTTGTAATTAAGAGGGGAAGGGGGACCAGAAATCCGCATAGAATGGCATGGCAAACAATTACAGTGTACTTTTAAAATGTTGGCAGCCAATATGTATGAGCCCATTGTTAAAGGGCAAGTTTAGCTCCGCAGCCTAATACTTACGTGGCATGGTACTGGGTTACTGTACTGTTTTCCAAGTACAGCAGCTCCATATAACTAACAACTGAGGAATCAAAAATACATTAAAGGAAAACTATACCCCCTGAACAAGGAGGGAGGTCTCTATAAAAATATAGTGCATAAAACAGATCATACTGTATGTAAAACCCTGCTTCATGTAAATCAACCAATTTCATAATAATATACTTTTTAGTAGTATGTGCCATTGGGCTATCAATGTGCCATTATAAAAAATAAGGGCCGCCCTCTGGGATACTAGGATTCCCGGTGGACACAAACAAACCAAACAAACTATACTTGTTAAGTCACATGAGCCAATTCTGTCTTTTGCTTCCACACGTGTTCATGTTACAGTTAGAGCTGTAGTATTTCTCTGATCTCTGAGGCAGCACATCATGAAATGGTGGTTCAACTTTATGGGTAAAAAGGTCCCCTGCTATTTGTCTATAATGTCCTCTAATGTACTTGTAAAGTGTAATCATGTCCCCTCGCAAGCGCCTTTTTTCCAGAGAAAACAAACCCAACCTTGACAGTCTACCCTCATAATTTAAGTCTTCCATCCCTCTAACCAGTTTAGTTGCACATCTCTACACTCTCTCCAGCTCATTTATATCCCTCTTAAGGACTGGAGTCCAAAACTGCACTGCCTACTCCAGGTGAGGCCTCACCAGGGACCTATAAAGAGGCATAATTATGTTTTCATCCCTTGAGTTAATGCCCTTTTTTATGCAATACAGAATGTCATAGACAATCCTACTGAAAAGCATAAAAACAATACCATCTTCATGCAGGTCTTTAAAACATTGCAAGAGGCATTTACAATTCTCAATGTACTAACAAGTCAAATGAACTTTATTACACTAAGAATGGGAAGTTTGCATTATGGGGATCTTGCCATGCATAGGATGTCACCAATAGTGATGGGCAAATAAATTTGCCAGGCATGAATTTGCGCCGAATTTCGTGAAACTACTGCGAAAACTCGCGGGCGTCAAAAAAAAATCTGGATGCGCGTCGGAATAGTCACTCGCCTCAAAACTTCCGTTCGTCAACACTGTTCGGACACCCATTGACTTTGATGCGGGCGTCAAAATTGATGTGAGCTTCAAAGTTCATGCGAATTGATGCAGGCTTCAAAATGTATGCGGATCATCAAAATTCGAGTTTCGGTAATTTTTCGCAATTTCACAAATTTCGCCCATCACTAGTCACCAACAGGGGTACAATAGAAAATTCCAATGGCACACAGGTCTGCTGAAACACTGCAAGTGCACTGCACTCTGCAATAAGCACTTGAAGTGTTTCGCAGACCTGTGTTCCATTGGAATTTTCTATTGGACTACTGTTGGGAGGTTGCCGAGTCTCCACCGTAGGTGCACCAGGCATTCTTGTTCTGCCTAGTAGGTAGGGTCAGGGCCGGACTGGCAATATGTGGGTTCTGGCAAATGCCAGAGGGGCTGCTATAAGGTGCCATAGACAATCATCATTTAGTGGGCTGGTGGGGGGCTTTTTGGGCCTCAGTGTGAGCTGTTTGGGCCTCTATGTACCTGAAATGCCAGGACCTATGTTGATTCCCAGTCCTGGCCTGGGTAGGGTGTGTGAAGTTCAACAACAATTGTATGACCAACAGGGGTAGGCACAAGAACAGATCAACCATAAATGAACTGGTTAGGAAGAAAGGGCCAACATCCATGTGACTGGTGTATTTAAGCAACTGTACACAGCCCTATGCCACATAAAAGCAACACTAAAAGTTGAATTCTTAAATATGCAAGGGGGAGGTGTATGACCATTGAGCAGTACTGATATTATTTTCCATGTCTCTGTAGCTAATATACATCCTCTGTCTAATGCAATCAGGAAATATGCATAAATTAATCCTGAGTTACTTGTGCCACATTTCAGCAGCATCGCTATAAAATTACATGGTTGCTGGATGCACATTTTTGCCCCAAATTGAAGCCGATGTCATACACCTGGAACAGAACACTGGCATAAATTACTGCTATTATAAGGCTGTTTGGTACTGCTTGCATTGAGCTTAGCAGTAGGGTTGGATCTATATGGATAGGGTAGATCTCTGTCTGCAGCGAAAAAGTGCTTGCCTGAGGGTCCATACACATGAACATATATATATGTACATATATTTAAGCAAGTATGTGTAAGTTTGTGAGCTCACTCGTTGATAGCATCAATAATGTATGTATAATTTGTATTACTATTGTATCCACAGATTGCATTCGTTCATTACTTTTAATTGGCAAAACATGAAACACTTTTGATGAATGCCAATACCATTGTGAATGGTATGGATATTGTGGCATTGTGGAGAATTTTTCAACTGCAGCATACTCTGCTCAAACCCCATTCCTTGTAAGGGCATTGAGGGCATAGCATGCAGTCATATGATATTAAAGAAAGTTGAGCTTGGTTTGGTGATAATACAGGTCTTTAAATGTCTGTGTATGTCAGATGAAGCGCCATACATTTATTGATTGTATAAGTTCTTACATTTGACTTGTGGTGTAGAAAATCACCTCCATAACAGCAAAACAGTAGGCTTTCTATATGAGACAAGTCACCCAGGATGGGAGTTGCTGCATACTTAGACTGTGTCCCTTGTTGAAAGTCATATTAGACTGTCTCTCTGTTAAGCAGTTATCATCTGCCCATCCCTCCTCCCCATTTGTACCTCTTTCTCATCTTAGCGCCAAGTAATTTTTTGTCATGCAACTTGAAAATCACTGGAGGGAAGAGTATCACCATAACAACTGCAGGAATGATCTTGTGGAATGTGTCTAGTGTCACTGAAATAACCTGAATATGTGCTCCAGATGTGTCCGCTGTCACGGAAGAAAGTAAACACGCCTGATGGACAACGTATGACTGGATGGCCTCATTGGTGACTCCAGAGAATTGGGATGGTGGAGAAGGAGGGGGCACGGAATGGGAGGGAGGGTGAGGGTCTGAGAGCAAGAAAGAGAGAAAATAAAGATGGAAAGAAGGCAGGGATTTGGAGTCAAGGGCCAGGCATGAGTCACCCTGTGAACCTGTGCAGCCTGGCAGGCTTAGTGAGGTGATAACTGGGCCTGATTGTTCCCTGTATGTCCCCCTCCTACGTGTGGCCTCTGAGGGACTTCTACAAACCTCCGTGAATTTCCATCTGGCACAGTTCTGAGAGCTCTTGGGAACATACTGAAATATGAACTTCTGGAGTGAAAGAAGAAAAAAAAAAAGAGAGAGAGAAAGAGAGGAAAAAGGGATTACACGAAGTGTGCTGCCTGATTTATAATCCGCCCTGCTCTGTAATTCCGACACTATTTTGTTTTAAAAGATGATTTATTTGCTTGATCTTGAGCCAATGTTTGTTTATATATAAACAGTAAATCTAAAACATCCTGACCTTTCTGGGTATATACTTGAAAGCAGCAGATGCAAACATTTCTTTACTTTCGGGTTTAGTGTAAGACCTATTAAGGGGGCAGCACAAATATTAGTAGAGAGATAAACTTCATTGTTAATAGGTGGCGTATTGGGATGGCGGATTACACAGCATACTAAACACAAAAATACATATAGATTCTCCAGCAATGTTTTGTTGATGTATTTTACAGAACCAGTGACCCACTGAATTGAATGTACTGCACGCCATGTGTCGGGTTTTAATATAAATTGCAAGCTGTATTAAGTAGGTTACATAATTCCCATGTATGTATCTGGAAACGTTGGGTTTGGAAAATATATACAGTATGTGATCTAGCATTTGTGATAGGTGGAGGCTGTGATGATAAACCTTTTATCTGTTGTTTTCTATTATCAAAGTTGCTGTAATAGGCACAAGCTGTGGACAAATGGTGGCAACAATAGTCATTGGTCCTGGTTATCAGCAGATAGACACCCATGTTTGTATTTCCCTTTCAGAAATCACTTTGTACTGGACTTATACTGATGTTTGTGTGCCCTTTTTGTAACATAGATCAGAAAGGTTATAAATTAAGTTATACAATTCTAAAAAAAATATTTACTCTTCTGCTTATACAAGGGATTATTATCAATGGTTAAATCCCCTTCCATTCTGTCTCACAGAGCAGCAGTTCATTCATGCTTTATGGCTGAGATTTTAGCTGTCTACCGACACAGTGGTCAGGTACCCTATCTGTAGCCTTCTTTACATCTTTGCAAAGCTTATAAAAGGCAAAGGAGACCACTTCACAGCAATATGCGATTTTAGAGAAAAAAATGGTAACAGAAACCTGTCCAGGACTAATTAGACGTTAATAATGAAACAGAAGTATTTATAAAGGAACATGTACACATGTTAGTATCCTTTCAACTTTCAACCTCCCTGTAAGGTTGCTGCACCAAACCAATGAAATGAGATGCATATATATACTACAAACCAGAAACAAAGATATTTGTCAAAGCATGCAAGCAATTGAAATTACAGCGAGGACACGCATTATTCAAAAAAAAATAATCATTCATTTTCAAATGTAATTATATCTAATTATAGATAGCAATGTGCTTAATTGCCTGTCGTTACGATTGTCATCGCAACAATAAAATGATGCACCAAAGAGTCTAAACTACAACTAACACAAAAAAAAATGTTGGAATCCTTGTAAAGTCTAATATCATATGTTTCTCAGGGCTCTTACAGACGAGCGTTTGAAGCTGTGCTCCCCTACATTCCGTTTTTATGCGTTCAGCCGCAGGGGAGCGCAGCAGTAGATGCATTTTTTTCATTGGGGCTGTACTCACACAGGCGCATGTAGGCGCGAACGCAGGAAAAATGCAGTATGTTGCGTCTCAACCTGCGTTCGGCGCCTACATGTGTGAGTACAGCCCCATTGAAAAAAACTGAATGCGTTTACTCCTGTGCTCTCCTGCGGCTGAACGCATAAAAACGGAACGCAGGGGAGCGCAGCTTTAAACGCTTGTCTGTAACAGCCCTTATACACTGGAAAAATTGGCACAGCAGCTGCTAATGTTTGTTTTTGTCATCTCTGTTTTACTGGCAATACACATGGCAACATGTACAGGCATATAAACAGAAACATAAATGGGTTGTAAATAAAAGGTCATATTAGTTAAGAATTTTTTTAACTATATTTAAAACATGTATTTTAAAAAAAAAATTGGTGCAGAAATAAACTTACAAAAGTCTACAAAAGTCATTGCTGTGTAAAAGTAAGAATGTTCTTGTGAAATTTTCCTAACTAAATCTGTTTTATAAGCTGTCTATACACTATTGTTATTAACAGCTAAATGTTTCTTGCCATCTGATTTTCCAAGTGCATTGATATTTATGATATATTTATGTAGGGACCCTCCAAACATTTTTTTTTCTGGCTGGACCTAGAGACTTGTAGTTACTCCGCTGACCAAGTTGTTTCCAAAAGGAGACAGCTTATGTTTTATCCCACAAAACAAAGCCTAGGGTCCTTTCCTTCAAAAGGCAGCACCAAAATATAAAAAAACAGTCTTCCCAATTTGACCTTATAGTCTTTGTGGTTATTTATAAAAATCAGAATTTTTCTGATTTTTTTTTTTTTTAAAAAAAAAAGTCTGACCAAATTAGAATACATGATTAAACCTTTATTATTTAAAAAGCACAGATTAATTGGTTCAGGGAAAAATTGTACAATTATTTCAAAGTTTTAGCTGAATTGTAAGTTTTTTTTGGAGCTTTTTCCAGAAAAGCCAGAATTTTTAGTATTTTTGCCCAAAAAGTCCGAAGTAGTCGGATTTGCAGGCTAATTCCAGTGCAGACTACAGAAACTTCCAAATAGGATAGGGACCTCTCCCACTGACTTACACTATATACAACCTCGACAGGTCTGAGATGCCGGATTTTCGGATTCAGACTTTTTGCAGCATCGGGCTGTATTAAATCACAGAAAATTCTGATTTTTTAGAGTTTATAGAATTTTTGGAGTTTTTTACCATTTGGACTTTATTAAAATAACCCCCTTTATGACTATGCCATAGCCTTGTCGTAGACACTGCAATATACCATGAAGTATGTATAGCATCTGTTACTCACACTTCAACTTTTCAGATATCACCTCCTTTTTCCAACCAAACCACAACCAAAGACAGCACCTTCTCAGACAAGACCTTTCTCCAAACACAGTTTTCTCTTCTACAGACACACAGAAGCCAGAGAGCCTCACACTTTCCACTGAGGTCGGCTTCTATGGTTTGCCTCATCTTCTCAAGTTTGTTTGTCTTCACTGGTCTGCAATTGAAATTGCATCTACCTGCCATTGCATGCACCATTCTAACATGGATTTTTAGGCCAAAATCTGCCTTTGTACCCAGTGACAGGTAGATGCAATTCAAATGACTGCATAGAAAAAGAGGGCGGCATCAGGTGGTACCTACTTATCCTTGTTTTCTTGCTAAGAGTAAACCCACGAGTAATACAGATGGACTGTTTGCAAGCTAAATCACATACATGAGATGGGAAAAGACTGATAGGCTTACATGTAGCAAGATCCACATGTGGAACACTAGTAGTAAAAACATAAATACCACCCTGTTTTCCTTTTGGAAAATACTTTTACATTGATGAAAATGGTAACCATGCTGCTCTTGCCAGTGCATTTACAGGACAGCCAATTACTATATAGACTATAAATAAGACTATATAGAATATATATAGACTACTGTATAAGGCTCACTGCTGAATTTCCAAATCATAACTGCTTGATCCATGGCGCTATTTGCATTATTGTCAATACAAGGGAATTCTGTTGCCCACTCGCAAGCTAGAAGTCCTATGGAAGGCAAAACACTGTGTGCACCATTATCCTTTTCCCACCATTCAATTCCCTATAGCTTTTCTTACGCACCAGGAAGTCATATATTTCTGCTCCCAATAGACAAAAAATATCAAGTACTTTGTCACAACATACAAATAGCTTTTGGTGGAAATTACACCCATAAGAAAGCTCATTGTTAGGTTAGTGCACATGTTTTTTATTTATATTTACACCTCTTGTGTATAGCTGGGTGATTTTTCTCCCATTACTGAGTTAACTGTAAGAAAAACTGCTGCCATGAGACCAAGGAGTGTGTACAAATGCTCAGTGGATGATCAGAAGCTACGAGAAGCTGCACGCTAGTAAATAAACACCCAGCTGGTGACAGATGCTTGTGCTCTGTCACATTATAAATATGAGTGTAGAAAAATGGCCTTATGAATCAGCAGAGGAATGCCCTGTTCATCTGTCTAAGCTTGTCCTGTAATTCTTGAAACCTGGGCATTGCTATGAAAAGAAGAAATTACAGTTAAGCAGGGAATACTAGAGTTGGTCTGAGGAAGGTTTTCCCTTTTTTTAAAAAAAATTGAGTTGGTTTAAATGATTGCTCTTTTATAACAAAAAGAAAGTAGTTACACCCTATAATTGAACAATCACCTTTTCCCTTTCATTTTTTGCCAAGGATTCTCGTTTTAGCTTGCCTGCCAAGACAGACATCGTGGCCCCAGACACCTATTGGAGCAACTGACTGCAGAATGTGCTGTCTCCACATGTAAGATTCATGGCAGGTGTGATCTCTAGATATAAATAGCAGTATAGTGAGATGTAAAGCAGAACTACAACTCCCACTATCTTGTGGCCAAAAAATGTGAGCCCAACCTGGCTAACCTCAGTTATTACTTATTAGATTAAAAAGAAGTTAGTGTGACCTATGCCACCATCCTCCCCATGTATATGTGCCTTCCCAGTACAGAAAATTCACTATACTTGTGCAGCTTTTTTAATTGCAGGAGCTTCACAGCCACTTTTCAGCTTTTTTTAAATAGTTGGCTTTTTACACAGAAATCCGCAGTGTAAGAAACAGCACAGGGAATGTCTGCCCCCTCCCTTTTTTTACACCACTTTATAAATATGTCTAAAAAGTATATATTTGTAGCAGAGAAGCTATAGCGCAGGCAAATAAGTAACTACCAAACTAAGTACCAACCTGACAAATGTTCCACAGTAAGAGACTTTGTGCCACAAATAAAAGGATGGAGCAAAGAGAGGCACTTTCCTTCTTCTATCTATTAGTTCTATTCTATTAGTGATACTGTCTCAAAACAGGGACAGAGCAGTTATAAATCTTAAGTTAATGTGCAACTAATGTGCTGCTCACTCAGGCTTGTCTTCTTTTGCAGGTGCAACTTTAAAGCTCTAAAATGGCAACAAAATTAGAAATAGAAAGGATTATGTTTTTTTTTTTTGCTTAGACAAAAAAGGTATGTAGAGATTTAAGTTAAACACTGACTGTGGCATTTAGATTTCTGAATAAATTGTTCCTCCTTATAAACGTTTATTAGCAGAGAAGATACTGACATGGAGTTTCATGTTAAGCAGGCGCAGACATGGATCACATAATTCCACACATGCTGATACTTATAGGTCATTGTTTATAGTTCAGTCAATGCTAAAAGCATAGGGACATGTTGAAAAGTGCCAACTGTAGGCAAGTTATGCCAAGTTTGTTGAATTAAACCATCAAGTCCTGAACACACACCAGTAATGCACTGAATATTTATCCACAAAAAGCAGTTCTCTGTAATGTGTTCCACACAGGTTATTTCACAGTAGCCCTCTAGATGCTATACTCTATTGTCTCATTATAATGCAAAGGTTTCTTTTTGAGAAACACTTAAAAAACTAAATATGAAAGAACCTAAATGTGACTGGGCCATTCATTGGTGCTTTTTAACTTTTTGGATTGTTCAGTGCTGTTTTTCATTTTTGCTTTTTATATTCGGAAATTCCATGGCATTCGTGGCTTCAGAGAAAGTGAGTTTATGTGTAGTTTCAAATGACTCTAAGGGGGTTATTTATCAAAGTCCAAATTTATCTTAATATTTTCTGAAATAAACTCAGACCAAATCTGCACGGGTCTTTTTGGGTTTATTTATTAATACGATTTCCCTGAAAATTTGATTTGATTTTTCACCCTAAAATTCAGAATTTTGCCTGAAAACTTCGGGGTATTGCCAGAAACCCAGCACACATCACAAAATCATTGGGACCTCTCCCATTCTCCCATGATTTTTTCTGATTTTTCATCCGATTTTCACAATTTTTTTGGGATTTTTCAGCTGAAAACTCCAATTTCTTATGCTTTTTGCCCTGAAAACTCAGAAAACTTTGGGGTATTACACACAACCCAGAGCACATCACAACATTTTTGGGACTTCTCCATTGACTTATATGCAACCTTGACAAGTCTGAGATGTCGGATTTTCTGATTCTGACTTTTCCATCCTCGGGTTTAATAAATTCCGAAAAATTCGTGATTTTTTAAAAGTCCGATTTTATATAACAAAAAAATCACAAATTTTTCATTATTTTTGCATTCGGAGTTTAGCAAATTGGACTCTTGATAGGTAGGTTTAAACTTTCACCCACTGATCACTCTTCTGATCATTGGGTGAAACTCTAAACTCACATTTTGATACATTTGGCACTGTGACTTGAAGCCACACTTTGCATTTGCTGTCAGCAGGGCATTTTTGTAAGAGAAATAAAATGTGAGTCAAAGCAAATCAGTTCTATTGTGTTACATACAGTAGTTAATTTGGCTTAAAAAACACAGTCCTTCAAGTTAAACCTCATCAAAAGGAACCCCAGTCCATAAATACAGTATATATAAATATGAATATACTGTACATATAAACTAAAATCCTGTATATATATTACTGTATAAATACCGATACCTAGATTCAACTAACTGTAGATCCAAGTCAATCAAGCCACTCATAAAAAAAATAGAATTAGACATCTCCAGATAAACCTGGTAGGAAATTCCACAACCTCACTGCCCTCACATATGAGAACCCCCTTAACTGAATCAAATTAAAATTCAGTTCATTGTCAAGTTGGATTATATAAATATTATAACTTGGTGCGAAAATTAGCTCAGACAATGCTAATTTACTAAAATGCGGAGTTTCATTATGGGCGCCGAACACTGGCGACTTTTCGCTAGAGTTACTTCGGCAATGCGAGCCATTCAAAGCAAAAAAGCACTGCCGTTCATTTCTACCTAGCACAAATTCACTAGAGGTCTTGTGCTCATGTTAATTTGCATACAGTGGGAAATTTAAAGTTGAATGAACGTCTTTATGTTATATGTTGCAGCAAATACATTACATTTCTACTGTTAATTACACATGTCCAGGGAACCTGAATAAAGACATATGAGTTGTTATAATGCCCTACACATGAGCCCCCTGTATAATTAATGTTTCCTATGTTAGAAAATGTATGGGGGAGACCGGTTACCCCAACAAAAATTTTTAAGGACTTTGTAGGCTAAAAAAGACGCCAGTATTGAACTTTGATGCTTTTTCCACTCAGAATATGATGTATGAAGTGACAGAAGATTGAGGAAGATCTATGCACTGCAACGCACTTCACATGGTCTGAGCTGGCGAAAGCAAGTCTGGTGGCAGGGTTGCCAAATTTTCCTAAATGTTTTGGTGGGGGGTGGGAACAAAAAGGGGTGGGGTGTGACATCAGAAAGGGCGGACCTGTGATGTAAAAGGGGCGTGGCCACATCACAGAGATTTCCAGATGGGGACAAAGTCACAAAAGCTATGTTTACAGGGGATCGGGGGCAGGCCGAGGGGTCTTTTTAAGGGTATTACAAATTTGCCGGTAAATTGGTAATAGCGGCCCCCTGCCTTGGCAGGTGTTTTACTGGCCGGATGGCAACCCTAGGTGAAAGAGGTAATGTTCATTAAAATTGCATTTTAGTGAATTATAATGTCCATTCGCCAGAGCGAATTGTCACCTAGCAATAGAGTGCGAATGAGTGCTAGTGAATTGGCACCTGCGCCCGTTAGTAAATCGGCGCTGTCTATGTGGGCGGTAATGCTGGCAAATTGTCGCCGACGTTTGCCACTTTGCCCTTTAGTAAATCTGCCCCTAGTTTGAACAGAGTCAGAAGGCCTGGTTTAGCCTTCACAGGTTCTGTTATGCAGCAGTAGGCTATTGAATAGATCTTTCTTGGATGTACAGACTTTTTTCAGGGATATGATAACACCAAGTTAACTTGGCTCTCTAGAATTCTAATGTGCTTTGCCTGTCCATTGGTAAAACTAAATGGATATTTAAAAAAAAAAGATAAATAATTTTGCTGGGGAAACTACGTATGAAGTCATGAATGAGTCAGTGATTTAATGGAAAAATCTGAATACGGCAGATGTTTTTGTAACATCACAAAATGTTAGATAGTGTTAGAAGTGTTAGATAGTATCCTACTAAATACCACTTGCTCCCATCCACCAATTCTGCATAGAATCAATAAGTCAGGGTAACACTAGGACATAGATACAATGATTATGGATGGAGGGGAGACATCAAACATTTAGCTGTAACCCCACCAACAACTGAAGTTATCCAGATAGTTACATTAACTAGAAGCCAGAAACCTTTGATACTCTTTAACTTGCACCTTACAAGAAAGGATCAGAAACAAGTCACAGTTGCACCATATTATATATGGGACAGTTTTCAGAGTGCTTGAAGAGAAATAGAGGGAAAAAACAGTATTCAGCTTAATAAAGGGCACCTAGAAGTCTCATCTATGTGACCATCCACTCTTCATGATACACAGCCTAGGAAGAGGTTTTAGCATCAAATACAGGGTATCCATTTCAAATGAACATTGAGATAACACTTCAGCAACTGCTCTGTGGTTGAAAAGACACTGTGAAGCTTGTAATTTTGGTAAACACAAGCGCCAAGAAAAGCCAAAGAAAACACCACGTATATTTCACAACATGTTGGCAGCATGAGGAAAGTGTGGATGCTAGAATATGCCCAGTTATTTCTTAGAGATTATTCACATTTCACATTCAGAAAGAGAAACTGTGGCTGGTGCTCTTGTCTGCTAACAGATACATTCATATTAGGCATGCTATGATTTTTTTTAAAACATTGTACAAAAAAATTGTTTTCTTAAACAGGACTCTATGGAAACTATCATAGTTGTATTTCTAAATATTCTGAATAATAGGTTTCCAGATAATATGCATATGATAATAAAGGAACAATAAAGTATATGTTAAATTAATATGAAACACATGAACAAAATACAGGGTTAAAGGAGAACTAAACCCTGGCAGAAACATAAGCCTCCATTCACTGTCCCCCCCAACAGAGTCTATTACAAGAAAAAGTATCCATATTTATTGTTAGCACAGCAGAGTTCACAAAAACCATTGTATCTTTGAGTTTTATTCTTTCTTGAAGATACTCTGGGGATTAGCTCCAACTGTGCATGCGCCAGTAAGCTCCTTGTCGGCAAACTGATCCAAAGAAAACTTAAAGATACAGAAGCTGGTGCCTGTGAACTCTGCTGTGCTACTCTGCATCTATAGGTCAGCTTTACAAACACGGATACGTTTGTTTGTAATAGACTCTTAAGGGAGGGAGGGAACAGGGAAGGGAACCAATGGAAGGCAATGGATTGGGGCTTTTGTCTGTTGGAGGTTATTTCTCCTTTAACATATGTGTTCTGTAGTCGGGCTGGATGTCATATTTTCCATGCTGTTTTAAGCCTACAAAAAAGAAATGCTGATATGTAAAAGTGAGATTTTACTAAAAAGGATTAATTTAATAAAATATGTCATACCCTACAGAACTTCCATGGCAACAAAGGACTCCTTTGATGCAAGCCATTTAAATATTATTCTGAAGAGTAATGTTCATTTTGTCGCATTGGTGCAGGATATAGAAGTGCTAATGCAAATAGCCTAAATGGGCAGCCATACTAGTAAATGATTAAATGGCATTGCTAAAAAAACAAACCAGTTATGGGTCTTGGCATTTAGGCTGGGAGTGGTGAAAAAGTCTGACCACTAACACCTTTCTATGCATGAGTGTATGTTTTATTTAATCTGGATGGGTGTAAAACTCCCTCCTCTCCCCATATAAATTTGTGACTGGGAAGTACAAATTGACAAACCAAAAGCACTAGTACCATGTGTACCACTTCTTAGGATTCGTATTCCTCTGCTTATAGTTTTACGGAGTAACAGGCTTAAAGAAAATGACTCCATTTATAGACATCGTTACCACTTTCCAAGTTTCAGGTACTAAATACCATTAAAATAATGAAAACCAGTAGCACCACAACAAAACGGATGAATATGCCTTAACTGCCTTAATGTGCCTTAACTAACTTAAACTTAATGATGTCAAACTCATGCTATTGCGAGAAATTCCCAGAAACCATGGTTGTCTAACTAAAAACAGTTTTGCTCAATACTTGGGAGTTCTACAAACTACTTCTGCATTCAGATTGCGATCATATACTACTGAATGATTTATTATAAAGTTATGGACAGGATCACGAGAGATGCCAATAGACTCATATAGACTCACATTTTAAGACATATTTAAGACATTTGCTCTTTATTCGTACAAAACTAAAATGCCTGCACATTACCTTATTGGAGTGACTAATTCCAATAGCTTTGGGGGAAATAACTAAGCAAAATATAAAAGGTAATTTACTTAAACCTCAGATTAAAATGCAAGGCAATTAACAGATGCAAAAATGCACTCATTCAGAGAAGACTTCTTTCGGGGTGTGGCTGCACTCTATTAGATAAAAAGTTTAGCGAAAGTGCAGAATGCAGAATCAGTGAGCGCAAGTCAGCCCTGGCCTTTCAGACTATCATAATCCAGGTAATAACTGCAAGGCCCGATGCTTCTGAATAGGAATAATTACAAGATCTATCCCTCACAATGGTTCATTGTCTATCCCCACCTGACCCTCGTGAATACAGAGTTTCCAAATATAGGTAGCTCTGTATTCATGAGGTGAACAGAAATGAGGTCATTGCAGGGACAGGATTTACAGTAGAATCCATGCATTACAGGAATGACCAACATGGAACTTTTGGCTGAAGAGCATCACTCGCGCAAACTACTGTACAAGGGGTTTATCATGCAAGGTCAGACCCCATATAACATCAAAAAGTTCTTCTTCTTAGGACTCAACACAGTGTGATAATACTACTCAAAACTGTCACGTATTACATTTCTTATTTTGCTGCAAAAATGATGAGTATGTCACATAGAAAGTGTAGCTCTCCCACATAGTTTTAAAAGTATACATTAATGGCACTAAATAAAAACAGCATGTCAAATGAACTTTAGTGGTATCTCTCCAGTGCACCGATAAATTTGGTATTTTCATGCCTGTAAATAAAATGATCAGACTATGCTCTACAAGACCTTTCTTCAAAATTACAGGAATTGCAAGGTAACATTAGAAAGCATACAGTTCCAAAACTCATATTTCAAACTATCCTAACTTGGAAAAGAAATGATTGTGAAAGCCACAGAAGAATATATACAGTATATGATTTTATTTGGTAACACTGTAGTTTTCCATAGCAATGAAGTCTTTTTTTTTTTTTTACTATGGATTGATATACTTGGAAAAGTTTGTTCTATAAAGGAGAGTTATCCACATAATTGACTGAACACCATAGAACATAGTGGAAACCAGTAGATTAAAGATATGGTAGCAACCAAAATAGATGTTAACAAGAGGAGCTCATCTGATATTGCTGTGATTAAGAGAAGAGCTCCTTGCTAGGCTTTAACCATGAGATCCACACGTACTTTCCACTGATCTTTTTGACCCAAGGTACCCAGGAACATTGATCCGTAACCATGAGCATCACAAACCCTATTTTGTTTACATATTTTGCACCTCTAATACTGAAAAAGCAAAATTTTCATGGAGATTGTATCTCCTGCGCATCCCCAGTGTTTTTGAAACAATGTGGGTGTGGCAGCATGCCGCCCCCCTAAAATCCTTGGTAGACTTGGTAGTGTTGGATTCTCTGTTTAGGTGCTCTAGGGTCATAAGCTATTGATGCTATCTAATGGGCAGCTTTTAACTTCAGCTTAAGGGTGGAAACCCACAGTGAGCAATCATCTGAACCACTGAGGTCCATTTGAGTAATTTTTCACCCCACTGGAGAAATGTTCTGAATGAACTGAAGTACAACCTGTGCTCTGTATGTAACTGTTGACCAAAAGGCCATTGCAATACATCCAATCATTTAAATTATTTCTTATTTATGATATAGCAGCACACAATAATTTGCTGTAATAGCATCTTAGAAATTAAACAGAATATCTAAGTGGATGAGCAATTCTCAGAAACCAAAAATGACACCTCAGTTCTCTGAATCTTGCAGTAACTGTGAATTCTCTGATGAAAACAAACAAGAATGAAAAAACTGCATAAAGTCTACAATCTCTTTAAAACTTGTTATCTTACTAGGTCACTGAAGGTCAGTAAAAGCTTGATTAAAATATTTGTACTTTTTATTTTTATAAGAAATCATTGTTTGAAAATAAATACAGGGCACCAAAGAAAAAATGAAGAAAGTCCCAGTTTGATAATAAAGTCACACTTTTAGTATTATTACATGCAGCTGCATTGCAATAAAATATAAGTGGAGTTCTAAACTTTGAGTTTCACAATGTTTTTGTTTAACCCTTGGAATTGCACAACTAAGGCATGAGTTTTCCAGAAGTTTAAGGAAGACGTTATTTTAAACGTAAAACATTGAGATAAGGACCTGTAACTGGTTTGACAAACTTTCAGACCACCAGCTGGTGGTAACTATAGTTATCAAAAAGTCTGTGGCTGGTCTTATATGATGAGAATTTTTTTTAATTAGTTTAATCAATTTCCCCATATGTAATTAAATTTACTATGTTTTCCCGGGAGCAGTAACCCATAGCAACCAGTAAGATATTTGCTTTTAAACAGGTGACAGTAAAACTACCTGCTGATTGGTTGCTATGGGTTAATGTCCCTGTGGCATATCTATGTGTGTATACTGTATTCATTTCTTTATTCAGTATCAATAATAGTAAAAAAAAATAGGAATTTGTAAGGGGGAAAAGTTCTTAAAGGGGATCTTTACTAAGAAAAAGCTCCTTCTTAATTTTTTTTTTTGCAATACAAAAAGACTTTTATAAGTAGAGGTATTAACTGAAATGCTAGGGACCTGTTTTTTTATATATATTAATTAGTGATGGGCGAATTCGCGGTGAATTCCAGCGTTTCACCACCAGCGAATAAATTTGCCGGTGTCAATTTCCGATTTTCACGATTTTTTCATTAAAATGTCCGATTTTCATAATTTTTTGTGAAAACCTTCAAATTTCATGATTTTTTAGTGAAAACCTTAGAATTTCACGATTTTTGAGTGAAAACTTCAGAATTTTTTTTTCGTGAAAACATTCAAATTTCACAATTTTTTCGGGAACTTTCCTATTTCATGATTTTTCACAAATTTAAACAGGACAAATTCGCACATCACTAATAATAATTATGTAATTTAAAAAAATGTGAAAACGAACATTTAAACATTATCACCAAATGCATTATGTTTTAATTTTTGCTCTTATAATGAATGAATAAATGAATTAATTGTTAATTATTCAGTTAGCATCATGTACAAGTTGCTGTTTTATTATTATATGACATTCTGTGTAATGGATCTCTGGCTAATCAATCCCATAGCTGATCAATATTATTTATCTACTGATGCTATACATCAGTGTTGATCATATAAGGTAATATGGTATTAAGTGGCAACCTTTAAGTAAGCAGTTTTGCTTGACTGAAGCAGCCAAGACACCATTCTCTCTCCAGAGATAAACCAGTTGACAGATTGCTGAGAAGCGGAGAGTATAAGAAAATATTGCAGACTATAATAAATTCATAAAATACATTCAACGCATCTCTGTAATCTGTGTTATTGACAGTTTTTCACTAGTAAACTTGAATTTTTATTGGAAAAAAAACCCTCAAATTTTTCAAACTTTATTTTATCCTGATGCTGTAAAAAGCCCAAATCCGAAAATCCGGCATCTCAGACCCGTTGAAGTCTTGTAAAAGTCAATGGGAGAGACACCTATCTCAAGTTCACGTTGTTGGGGTCTTTGGGGGTTTTTTGCCAGAAAATCTGGCTTTTTCTTGGTTTTCGGGTTAAAGCTCGATAAAATCGTGCAATTCAGGAAAAAAATCCAGAAAAAATTTAGCAATTCGGAAAAAAAGCCAGAAAAGTTTGAGCCATTTGAATCTTCACTTGATTTGACCATCGTTTGGAAATTTATCTAAACCAAATAAGGTTAGGATTGTATGTGGGTCAGACTGGGGAAGTACACTGCTCCACTGCTTCTGAAGATTCCCTGATTTGGAACCAGAGGTGTGCACAGAAGTAGCGTTGAAAGATGTGGGTATGGTTTGGGTGAGGTGCAGGTTCTACAATGGCAACATTTTGTGTGTTAAGGTTTTCTGGGTTAGGGTCGAGTGCAGGTTTTTCCTCAGCCACACATCACTAATGTGGTCTGGCCCACCAGGTAAGTACCTCAAAGTCTGGCCATAAAGAACCAGATGGATCAAGTATAATATTAAAATGTTGTTCAGTGGGGTATTCTGCCATCATTAGTAACAATAACATAAAGGGATCTATTTATTCAAGGTCGAGTTTGTCTGGTGAAAAAAAACTTGAGGAAAAAAAACTAGATTTTTTTAGATATTTATAAGCAAAAAATTCTGAATCCAAAAATACAGCCAAAATCCGTTGAATTAATGTAAAAGTCAGTGGAAGAGGCCCCTTTGATGGGCGAATAAATTAATCAGGCAAAATTCCCGCAAATTTATGCGTTTTGCCGCCGGCTAAAATTTGTAAAACTATCTCGAAAATTCTTGGTGACAAAAATTTTTGGATGCACGTCGTAAAAGTCGCTTGCGTCAAAACCATTGCGCGTCAACATTATCCGGATGCCCATTGACTTTAACGCACCCTCAAAATTGATGCGGGCATCAAAATTGATGCAGAATTTCGCACAAATTTTTCAGCGAAACGGGACAAATCACTCATTTTGTGGTGCTTTGGGGTGTTTGTTGCTGGATTTCGCTCGAAAACTCAAATAATTTGCGTCAAACTCGAGTTTGTAGCATGGCAATTCAAAAAAGTTGCACAATTCAAATTGTTGCATGATTTTGTTGCACAAATCGATTTGATGCTCTATTTTGGCACACCATTTTTTTTTCAATTTTATCCTTACAATCATAATTTATAGTGTTTTTTGTCACTTTTATATTCAGGTGATGTTTTGTTTATGCTGACGATATAGAACAGGGCTGGTGTTATTTATAGTAGGGCTGCAAAGGCTTACCCTACCTCCACTTCCTTAAAGATGGTACTCTGATGTAAAACCAAGGCAAAATCAGTGCAATACAAGAATAAACAGAACCGATATTAGCAAGGAAAACTGTGGCCAAAACAATGATGAATAGCACCAACTTCATTCTTCACGGTCCAGAGAAACATCCATGATGATATTGGAAAAAAAAGACAGCTGGAGACATGAAATAAGACTAACCGATGGAGAGAGGTTAGGATGGAATAAGTAAATCTGTGTGTCATTTGTGTAGAGATGGCTGGAAAAGTTTGCAACTTTCCCAAGATGAGAGATATAGATAAAAAAACTATGGGGTAAGGATTCTAAAACCTGAGAAAGAGAAGGACAACTGAGCTTCAGACAGACATTGGTGAACCTCTGTAACAAAAGCAGCAAAGTATTAGAATGGAGCCATGTCTTTAAGTCTTTCTGACAGCCAGTTTCTGGGCATTGCATCTGTTTGTAATAAGTAAAAACAATGCTCCAGGGACCAGGAGTTCAAATAATGTATGAAAAGTGAAAATATATATACCTAAACTACAGTAACGCTAATGGCACACGAGTCCAAGCTGATCCGCTTCCTGCTATTAAAGGGGTGGTTTGCCTTCAAGTTAACTTTTAGTATATTGTAGAATGGACAATTCTAAGAAACTTTTCAATTGGTCATTATTTGCCATTTTCTTCTGTTTCTTTCCAGCTTTCAAATGCTCAAAATTGAAAAACAAATGATCTGTAAGGCTCCAAATTTATGGTTATTGATACTTTTTATTTCTCATCTTTCTGTTCACAATAGTCTGTTTTTATTAGCAATAATCATCTAATAAACACTTTGCATGGAAAGCAGTGGGGGTGATTTTGTACATTTTTTACCAAAAACCAAATTTACAAGCTTAGCATTTTTAGCCTGTAAATAAATGAAGGGCAAAAGGAATGTAGTTTTAGAAGGTTATGCTGCCACTAGCGCTGTATTGATGTCCAATGCAGACCTAGCCACTAGACCTCAGCACGCCCCCTGTTGCGAAAGTGATTTTGTGCTCATGAGCACAGCGTATGATGTCACTTTTGCCGACAAGCACAAGAAGTGTGCTCTTTATACCCTCACCCCCGCCCCTTCCCAGCCCACACGTCTCCATTGACAGCTGGGGAAATTTTCTTTATTTTTATTTAAAAAAATGTAATTTCTTTATACTAGCCTACAGTATATATAAATATAGCCATGGCTGCCAATGACAGAAGTTCTTCTTTCAAAGGTGGCCATAAAGCTATGCTATGACAGAAAAGCCTGGTTACATTTTCATCAGATGAAGTACAAGAAGTGTAACACAAATTTCAAAATGGAACTAGAAAGAAGTAAATGTTTACATCAAAAAAATTACAATGGCTGAAACTGCAATTTTTTGGCAAACATGGAGAGCATTGTTTCAGTTGCCTTTGCATACAATGAGACACTGATGTGCATTAAAATGTGTGGTTACTAGAAGAAAATAATTTTTTTTGCAAAGAATAATCTGTTAAAAAGCTTAATGGAAGGACACAACCTTACACTTTCATTTTCTCAAAACAATCTTTTGATGCATATGACATGTAGTTGGGGATTCCGTTTTGGCCGCCTGATTAATGTTTTTATTTTCATGGTTCTTCCACTAGGTTTGCGGTCAGTTTCTTTGTGTTTAGATGCAGTCTCTCCGCTTGTGCATATTTGTCGGATGAACTCACTATTTTATTTAAGCCGTAACAAATACATTATTTGTACATTTTAATCCAGCTATGGTTTTAGTAATATGGCTCTGTGTTGCAGCAAATAGAGAAAATGTGTTTTGCTTTCCTGTAGTGTTTGAGGCTTGCAGAAGAAGAACAAAAAAAAACTGCTGTTTATTGGCTGCAAAAGTGTCAGAACTGGCATACATTTTGAAAGGGAAAAAATGTAAATAAAAATAAAATAAAATGCTGTAGTTCATAGTTCTGGGCACCAGGGTTTCTATTTTGTACAGATTTAATTCAATCGGTCACAGAAATTACCTTTTACTCCTTTCCATTACACAATCACAAAGGATTTTCAGTGTCAGAAAGTAAGATGTATAGACAGATGTATATATAACACAGAATTAGTCTCGGATAAAATTAGGTTTATCTCCCAAGATATTTTCTGGGGCAGTCCTATAATTAGTCAAGGAAACACCATGACTCAGTAAAAAGAATATGGGCAGTAGATATATGCAATAACACTTATATGATACATGATGGTCCAATGAAAGATAGAATTTTATCTTTCCCATACACACTTGAATGAAACAGAACTCGGTTCTGGAGCTTAGTCTAAGGGGCAGATTTATCAAGGGTCGAATTTCGAATTCAAAAAGACTAAGCAAAATTAAATCAAAGTTTTTTTTTGGCTGAATAGGTCCATTTTCGATCGAATAGGTCCGTTTTCTATCTAATAATAGTGCATTTGTATTGTTCCCAAATAAAACTTTGATTTTTCAAAGTCCACCAATTTACCCCAAATAGGTTCTAGGAGGTCCCCCATAGGCTAAAACAGAAATTCGGCAGGTTTTAGATGGTCAAATTTTTAAGAAGGTACATGATGAATTTCGAAATTTGAATTTTCTAATTTTTTTCAAATTTGGATCAAATTTGGACTATTCCCTAGTCGAAATACACACAAATTAGCTCTAAATTAGAATTTTTTTAATTCAAATTTTCACTTCGACCTTTGATAAATCTGCCCCTCAATCTGTCACCATTTAAATGATTCTCCACTGTCTGTAAAATGATCTTAAGTCAAAAGTGAAACCTTCCTAGACCTACTAGCTTTCAAAGGAGAACTAAACCCCCATATCAATAAAGCCCCCCTTAACTGCCTGCCATTGCCCCTCCTCCCCTATCCCTCCCCACACTGTGCATTAGTCAAAAAACAACCCCTTAAAAAATCTGACCCTAAAATGCAGAGCAGAGGCTTGAACTGCACATGCTCAAATTGGCCTTGAGCCAAGAAGAGGAAACAAAGCAGCATAAGATGGTGCCTGGAAGCTCCGCTAAGCTGCATTTTAAGATCATATTTTTATAAGGGGTTATTTTTTTTTATAATGCACAGTGCAGAGGGGGGGCAAGGGCACAATGGCAGGCAGTTTAGGGGGGCTTTTGGAATGGACGGGATTAATTCTCCTTTAAGAATACCTCAGCTCTATAAAGTATACCCAACCAGTACAGTCCATCCTATTTGTATGCTATTAATAAACTATTCTTTAAATTCACATTCTTTTGCTTCCCCTGACATAATTAACAACGAGTCCAACATCTTTTACCACTTTCACATTGAGCAAAAAAATGTGAAAAAGACATGAACACAGCCTGTATGCAGATGAGACAATAAATTACACTGTGCAGACTATGTGAGGACAGGCAAGTGTGCTAACACTGTGAAGAGGCCAATATGGAAATGATCCGCATAGATTCTGTGGTACATGAGGTTTGGAGACATATGAAGCCACTTCTTAAAACTGGTTGTTCAACAAGGCGAAGCAGGAAATAAAAGCATTTGTTACTCGATTTTGACATTGTTAAGCAATAATTACATATTCCCTCCTCTCAGCACAATTTCTATTTAGTACTTTAAGGGAAACAATGGGCTAATTTCCCTAACAGTGTAGGAGGAACCAGTAGTGATAACCTATGCCCTGGGGGAAGGCGGTTTTCCCAAGGGTAATGAGAATTATCTTAGTCCAACTGTTTAGATTTTAGCTTTTGCTTAAGGCTTGTGACACACGGCAGGATTTAGTTGCCTGGCGACTAATCGCCTCTTCTTCTTCCTCTCCCCAAACTGCCTTCGCCTATCTTCCCATCCACTATAACGAAAAGTCGTCTGCGCTAAAGCACACGTGGCGCTTTGTTTTCCAAAGTCGCGCAAAGTTGCCTCACGAGGAAACTTTGGGTGACTTCGGAAAACTAAGTGCCGCGTGTGCATTAGATCACGAGGAAACTTTGGGTGACTTCGGAAAACTAAGTGCCGCGTGTGCATTAGATCACAAGGAAACTTTGGGTGACTTCGGAAAACAAATTGCCGCGTGTGCATTAGCGCATACGACTTTTCATTATAGCGGACGGGAAGACACCCAAAGGCAGTTCGGGGAGATTGTCGCCCAGAAGAAGAGGCGATTAGTCGCCAGGTGACTAAATCTCCCCGAATCTGCCCATGTGTCACAAGCCTAAGGCTTGCTGAACCCTTCAACCGATTGTGGCACCCATTATAGATGAAGGCTGTCCACTTGGGGACTAGAGATGTCGCGAACTGTTCGCCGGCGAACTTGTTCGCGCGAACATCGGGTGTTCGCGCTCGCCGGAAGTTCGCGAACGTCGCGCGACGTTCGCCATTTTGGGTTCGCCATTGTTGGCGCTTTTTTTTGCCCTCTCACCCCAGACCAGCAGGTACATGGCAGCCAATCAGGAAGCTCTCCCCTGGACCACTCCCCTTCCCTATAAAAACCGAAGCCCTGCAGCGTTTTTTCACTCTGCCTGTGTGTGCTGAAGAGATAGTGTAGGGAGAGAGCTGCTGCCTGTTAGTGATTTCAGGGACAGTTGAAAGTTTGCTGGCTAGTAATCGTTTTGATACTGCTCTGTTATTGGAGGGACAGAAGTCTGCAGGGGTTTGAGGGACATTTAAGCTTAGGTAGCTTTGCTGGCTAGTAATCTACCTTCTACTGCAGTGCTCTGTATGTAGCTGCAGTGGGCAGCTGTCCTGCTTCTGATCTCATCTGCTGACTGCTGCAATAACAGTAGTCCTTGTAAGGACTGCTTTTATTTATTTTTTTGTTGTTTTACTACTACTACTACTACTACTATAAGAGCCCAGTGCTATTAGTCTAGCAGTGTTGGGGAGTGGGACTGGTGTGCTAATCTGCTGCTCCTAGTAGTTCAGCAGCACCAACTTTAATTTTTTTTTTTAATATTCATTTTTTTTTATTTTACTTTTTTTTATTTTACTACCACTGTAGTAGTGTATAAGTTGACCTTTTAGGCATTATTTGCCCTGTAGGCATTATTTGCACACTGTTTTCTTCAACCCGCCATCTAGCTGTGTGACCTTGTTCACATTCTGTCTAAATATCCATAATATTACCGTCTCCAGAAAAAACACCGGAGTGACTTTTTTCAAGCAGCCATAATATATTTTACGTAATCCGTATCCACCGCTGTAGTAGTGTATACGTTGACCTTGTAGGCATTATTTGCACAGTGTTTTCTTCAACCCGCCATCTAGCTGTGTGAGCTTGTTCACATTTTGTCTAAATATTGATAATATTATCGTCTCTAGAAAAACCACTTGAGTTACTTTTTTTCAAGCAGCATTCATATATTTTACGTAATCCGTATCCACCGCTGTAGTAGTGTATACGTTGACCTTGTAGGCATTATTTGCACACTGTTTTCTTCAACCCGCCATCTAGCTGTGTGACCTTGTTCACATTCTGTCTAAATATCCATAATATTACCGTCTCCAGAAAAAACACCGGAGTGACTTTTTTCAAGCAGCCATAATATATTTTACGTAATCCGTATCCACCGCTGTAGTAGTGTATACGTTGACCTTGTAGGCATTATTTGCACAGTGTTTTCTTCAACCCGCCATCTAGCTGTGTGAGCTTGTTCACATTTTGTCTAAATATTGATAATATTATCGTCTCTAGAAAAACCACTTGAGTTACTTTTTTTCAAGCAGCATTCATATATTTTACGTAATCCGTATCCACCACTGTAGTAGTGTATACGTTGACCTTGTAGGCATTATTTGCACACTGTTTTCTTCAAACTGCCATCTAGCTGTGTGTATTATCGTTTCCAGAAAAACCAACTAAGTTTTTGTTGTTGTTGTTGTTTTTTTAAAAATAATGCCAGGCAAATGCAGGCCGCCACGCAGAGGCCGTGCTAGGGGCCGTGCTGCTATGCAATCCTGTGGCCCTAGCAAATTGCCCAGTTTTAAAAAAGCCAATGACCCTGAACTCCCAAAATGCTGAAGAGGTAGTTGACTGGCTTACACAGCACACCCCATCCTCTACCGTTTCTAACTTTACCACAACATCCTCCTCATCCTCCACTGCTATGGCCACCCCACGTAACACTTCCTCCACCACCGGTGCCCCTTCTTCACTGGAGTCAGAGGAGTTATTTTCCCATGAGTTTCTTGAACTGAGTAATGCGCAACCATTATTGCCAGAAGAAGATGAAGGAGATGAGGACCTTACACCAGATTTAATTCTGGCAGAGAACACGATAGAGATGGACATAATGAGTGATGAGGAGGAGGTCCCCGCTGCTGCTTCCTTCTGTGATGTGTCAGAAGAAATTGATGCATCTGAGGAGAATGATGATGAGGAGATTGATGTTTTGTGGGTGCCTAGTAGAAGAGAGCAAGAGGAGGGTAGTTCAGATGGAGAGACGGAGAGTCAGAGAGGCAGTAGGAGAATAAGATTTAGAAGAAGCAGGGAGGACAGCCCGCAGGGATCAGTAGGGCAACAACATGTATCGGCACCTGTGTTCAGCCGGCCAACGCACCCGCCATTGCCGCCAATGCCGCCAACTTCTACTGTTACCGCCAGATCGCACACTTCCAAAAAGTCAGCAGTGTGGGATTTTTTAATGTGTGTGCCTCTGACAAAAGCATTGTAATTTGCAATGAGTGCAGTCAGAAACTGAGCCTTGGTAAGCCCAACAGCCACATAGGTACAACTTCTATGCGAAGGCACATGAGCGGCAAGCACAAAGCACTTTGGGAGCAACACCTCAAAGGCAACAGGCAAACTAAAAGCCACACTCCTTCTGGTCCAGCATCTTACTGCTCTACCTCTGCTCTCCTTGACCCGTCTGAACCACCCTCCACTCCGCCTTCCACCTTGACCACCTGTTCCCATTCCCAGTCATCTGCCACCAGCCAAGTTTCTGTGAAGGCCATGTTTGAGCGTAAGAAGCCAATGTCTGACTGTCACCCCCTTGCCCGGCGTCTGACAGCTGGCTTGTCTGCACTCTTAGCCCGCCAGCTTTTACCATACCAGCTGGTGGACTCTGAGGCCTTCCGCAAATTTGTAGCAATTGGGACACCGCAGTGGAAGGTACCCAGCCGCAATTTTTTTTCTAAAAAGGGAATACCACACCTGTACCAACATGTGCAGAGCCAAGTTACCGCATCTCTGTCACTTAGTGTTGGGCCAAAGGTCCATATGACTACTGACGCATGGTCCTCCAAGCATGGTCAGGGCAGGTATATCACCTACACTGCCCACTGGGTGAACTTGGTAATGGCTGGGAAGCAGGGAATGGGTAGCTCAACAACAACAGTGGAGTTGGTGTCACCGCCACGGATTGCACGCGGTTCTGCCACCACCTCTACTCCTCCATCGCTCTCTACCTCGTCTTCTTCCTCTTCTTCTTCTTACTCTGCTGCTGGGTCCTCCTTCTCCTCCTCCACACCTGTGCACCCCCAGCTCCCCCTAGGATATTCGACGTGCCAGGTACGCCGTTGTCACGCTGTCTTGGGGATGACGTGCCTGGAAAGCAAAAACCATACCGGATCTGTACTCCTGTCATCTCTGCAGTCACAGGCCGATCGGTGGCTGACCCCACACCAACTGCAGATCGGAAAAGTGGTGTGTGACAATGGAAGCAATCTGTTGGCAGCGTTGAGACTGGGCAATTTAACACATGTGCCCTGCATGGCACATGTGTTAAATTTAATAGTCCAACGTTTTGTCTCCAAGTACCCAGGATTCCAGGACGTTCTCACCCAGTCCAGAAAGGTGTCGGCCCATTTCAGACGTTCCTACACAGCCATGGCACGCCTTGCTGACATTCAGCAGCGCTACAACATGCCAGTCAGGCGTTTGATTTCTGACAGCCAGACTCGCTGGAATTCAACGCTCCTTATGTTGGAACGTCTGCTGCAACAACAAAGGGCCGTCAACGAGTACCTTTTTGAACTGGGTGGTAGGACTGGATCTGCAGAGCTGGGGATTTTTTCCCCCGTTACTGGGTGCTTATGCGCGATGCCTGCAGGCTCATGCGACCTTTTGAAGAGGTGACAAATATGGTCAGTCGCACCGAAGGCACCATCAGCGACCTAATACCCTTCGCTTTCTTCCTGGAGCGTGCCGTGCGACGAGTGACAGATGAGGCTGTAGACCAGCGTGACGAGGAGCTGGAAGCGCGCGATTTCTGGTCGGAATCACCAGAACGAACCCAGGCACCTGCTGCAACGCAGGGAGAGGTGCCAGAAGTGGAGTCAGAGGAGGAAGGTGGCTTTGTGGAGGAGGAGGAGGAGGAGGACCAACAGGAGCAGGCTTCCCAGGGGGCTAGTGGTGACCTTTTGGGGACCCCTGGTCTTGTACGTGGCTGGGGGGAGGAGACCGTGGATGATGCAGTCCTTGATAATGAGGAAGCGGAGATGGATAGCTCTGCATCCAACCTTGTGAGAATGGGGTCTTTCATGCTGTCATGCCTGTTGAAGGACCCCCGTATCAAGAGGCTTAAGGAGAAGGACCTGTACTGGGTCGCAACGCTACTAGACCCTCGGTACAAGCATAAAGTGTCAGAAATGTTACCAACATACCACAAGTCCGAAAAGATGCGGCATTTACAAACCAGCCTGCAAAACATGTTGTACAATGCTTTTAAGGGTGATGTCACTTCAGGAACTCATCAACATTCCAGGGGCAGAGGTGCCAGTAATCCTGCCACGAGCACACCTGCAAGGACAAAGCCCTTTGGCCAGTCTGTAACGTCAGACATGCAAATGTTTTTCTGTCCAAGGCAGCGCCACAACCCTTCTGGATCCACCCTCAAAGAACGCCTCGACCGGCAGGTAGCGGACTACCTGGCATTAACTGCAGATATCGACACTCTGAGGAGCGATGAACCCCTGGACTACTGGGTGCGCAGGCTTGATCTGTGGCCAGAGCTGTCACAATTTGCCATGAACCTCTTGTCTTGCCCAGCCTCAAGTGTGCTCTCAGAAAGGACCTTCAGTGCAGCAGGAGGGATTGTAACTGAGAAGAGAACTCGCCTAGGTCACAAAAGTGTCGATTACCTGACCTTTATTAAAATGAATGAGGGGTGGATCTCGGAGGGTTACTGCACGCCGGAAGACTTGTTCTGACTTCTATGCAGCTGTCCTTCTCTTCAAGCCTCATGACTCCACACACAGCTGTCCTTTAGCGTCCTCCTCCTCCCTCCGCCACCGTTACAAACTAGGGTGCAAACCCTACTGGTTTAATTTTTCTGGCCTCTGTGCTTCAGTGGCTGCAACCAAAAAAACTGGGCAAACAATGTCTACAAGGTCAACGTATGGCAAAAAATGACTATTTTCAGCATTTATATGGCATATTTTTTCTGGCAACTGTGCTTCAGTGGCTGCGTCCAAAAAAATGCATATTTTCTGCATTTATATGGCATAATTTTCTGGCCTCTGTGCTTCAGTGGCTGCAACCAAAAAAATGCATATTTTCTGCATTTATATGGCATAATTTTTCTGGCCTCTGTGCTTCAGTGGCTGCAACCAAAAAAATTTATATTTTCTGCATTTATATGGCATAATTTTTCTGTCAACTGTGCTTCAGTGGCTGCGACCAAAAAAATGACTATTTTCAGCATTTATATGGCATATTTTTTCTGGCCTCTGTGCTTCAGTGGCTGCGGCCAAAAAAACTGGGCAAACAATGCCTACAAGGTCAACGACGTTGACCTTGTAGGCATTGTTTGCCCAGTTTTTTTGGCCGCAGCCACTGAAGCACAGAGGCCAGAAAAAATATGCCATATAAATGCTGAAAATAGTCATTTTTTGCCATACGTTGACTCAACGTATATGGCAAAAAATGACTATTTTCAGCATTTATATGGCATATTTTTTCTGGCAACTGTGCTTCAGTGGCTGCGACCAAAAAAACTGGGCAAACAATGCCTACAAGGTCAACGTATGGCAAAAAATGACTATTTTCAGCATTTATATGGCATATTTTTTCTGGCAACTGTGCTTCAGTGGCTGCGTCCAAAAAAACTGGGCAAACAATGTCTACAAGGTCAACGTATGTCGAAAAATTACTATTTTCAGCATTTATATGGCATATTTTTTCTGGCAACTGTGCTTCAGTGGCTGCGTCCAAAAAAACTGGGCAAACAATGCCTACAAGGTCAACGTATGGCAGTTGTTTAAAGAGAACAGTAGATTACTAGCCAGCAAAGCTACCTAAGCTAAAATGTCCCTCAAATCCCTGCAGACTTCTGTCCCTCCAATACAGAGCAGTATCAAGCAGATTACTAGCCAGCAAACTTACTATCATCTGTCCCTGAAATCACTAACAGCTCTCCCCCTACACTATCTCTTCCAAGCACACACAGGCAGATTTTTCAGATACATTTTTGCCCTTGATCCCCCTCTGGCATGCCACTGTCCAGGTCGTTGCACCCTTTAAACAACTTTAAAATCATTTTTCTGGCCAGAAATGTCTTTTCTAGATGTTAAAGTTCGCCTTCCCATTGAAGTCTATGGGGTTCGCGAACCGTTCGCGAACCGCTCGCATTTTTGCGCAAGTTCGCGAATATGTTCGCGAACTTTTTTTCCGACGTTCGCTACATCCCTATTGGGGACAGAAGAGGTAGATGGAGCCCTTTGAGGCATATGTCAATTGAAGTAAGTTTTTGACAAAAATTGCAAGGTTTAAGTTAGCAAGCTTTTAATTTTTATGAAAAACCCACTTGTGGAATAATAACACTTGAAACATTATACAAGCCAGAGCCAATCACTACTGAAAAAAGAAATGAGATCAGGAACGTACATGTTTTTTGTAATAAGTTGCTCAAACACAGATGGTGAAAGGTATGTAAATCTGCCCCTAAGTGAACATGGTGTATGTATGGCACTTTCATGTCCTGGTGTTCACTTAATGCATTAGTTCCTTTAGGTAATTTTTGATGTTTAGTTCCTGTAGGTAACTTCAGATGAATATTCATCTGTACCACAAAATGCCTGACTGCTGGCACTTAATATACAAACATTAGTCAGTGGTTACTTAAGATAAACTCGGATTTTGCATGTACTATAAGGGATTAAACGTCTTAAAATATTTCCTTTGACTCGAAGAAATTGAAAGTGATGTCATTCTTGTGAAGCACTGCAAACATCTTTTCAAAGCATTCTGTCCATGTCCGTGTGCCTTATGTTATCATCCTGGCCAATATTTATGGGTTTCCTACACAAAGTAACATTTGTTGTTTTGGAACGGTGACTTTATTGGTTACACAGTGTTCTGGAACTGTATGACAAATGGAAATGTCTGCTGACACACAGCAGATGCCAGATTCTAAGGAAAGTTTAGCGCGAGGAATAAAGTGGATTAATAAAACCATTAGCATTTATAAAGTGACAACTTTTTCAGCAGGGCATGACAAGTCCGTAGACCTATATTAAAAGAAAACGGGTGGCTTGCAGGATGTGTCAGATGCAAAGAGGATTGTTCTTTTGCCACTGCTTGGCAATGATCTATTCTAGAACTTAGAATACGAGGTATAGAATAAATCTACTATTGTAGGTGTGTTTTACATTGCACTAGCTATGCTCCACCTTGGATTCCTATGTGTAAAATAGAGCAACATGCAATTGACAACCAGAGTTTATTGGCATGCAAGCAAGCAGCTCATCATATTGGGGGGCTTGTCTTGTACATATGCTTTAAATATTAGATATATGGGGAATGATCTTTCTAACAGAAGATGGCAAAGCCTCCCAAAACAATATACTTTATGCAGAAGGAGGTATTTTGGCTCTGGAGACATTATAGTCGAATACATAGGAATTTTAATGATGATTTCAGCATTGAAAGTTACTGTACCTAGGCTGAGGTATATGATTATAGTATATGTTAATGTACCATTTTTGCAATTTTCATATAATTTATAGGTAATCCATGTCTGGTCTGTTGGAAAGAACATTGCCCTGTATGAATAGACAGATATCCCCATTCAGTTCAACAAACCTGCTTTTGATTATAACCAGCATATGTGGCTTATAACCAGCCTTATTCCAAAGCTTTACTTTGTGATGTTATTAGAGTTTGTATAATAGTCATTTTCTTATCCCCATTATAGGATGGGGCCATCTGGTCTTGTTCTCTTGGTAACTGAGGGTCCCTAACCATAGATGGTATCTGACCCCCCAAAAGGTTATGCTGCTTGTTTTCATTTTAATACATCTGGGGTATTACTCTTTTTATACTGCATTTTCTTTAAATTAATCGGAGTGCAAACATAAACCCGCACTGCTTCTGCTGCACAGGCACAGTCAGATAAGCCAGAAGCGAAAGTATACATTTTGTGATTTTGTATTAAATTATGATTAGTAAAGGCCACCGTAGCGTAAAAACACAATAATATAGTTTTATACTCCTCTGTATCATGTAATATACAGAATAAAAGTAGCTTTTGCTTTTTTCTTAATAGACTTAACTTTGTATTATTTGTAACTTTGGATTTGTTAATTAGGCAGTGCTTGTGCTGCAGCATGTGTTTACTTAAAGGAGAACTAAACCTAAAATTGAATATGGCTACAAATACCATATTTTCTATAGTGAACTTATTGCACCAGCCTACAGTTGTAGTTTCTTAACAGCAGCAATGATCCACGACTTCAAACTCGTCACAGGGGGGTCACCATCTTGGAAAGTGTCTGTGACACTCACATGCTCAGTGGGCTCTGAGCAGCTGTTAAGAAGCTAAGCTTAGGGGTCATGATCATCACATATTTACAAGCAGAACATGAGGTTGACCTGTAAAATAAGCTGACACTACAAGGTCGATTATTAAATTCTGATGCTGATGTTTCTGAGCACACATGTAGCAATTATCTGTATAAAGTAGTAATCAACCTTATACATTGACATTTACTTATATATATGTGTTCTATATATTGTGTATCAGTCCCTAAACTCAGTAAGTGACATCAGCACAGAGCATGTGCATTAAATCAGCAGAAAAGAAGATGGGGAGCTACTGGGGCATTTTTGGGGGCACAGAACTTTCCTGCTAAAGGGCCGTGATTGCCTTGGGCTGGTACAGAAGCTCAAAACATAATGTACAACATTTGTAGCCTACTACTTTAGTTAAGCTTTAGTTCTTCTAAGCTAAGCTATCTTTGACATTTTAATAGGACAGTAAAAACTGTATATAGCTTATCTTATTTTAACTAAAGCAAAGTTAAAAGCTACTGGCCATCTATTCAGTCCAAAATTGCAAGCTAAACTGATCTTTAAAATTCTGCTTGGAGAAACACTATATTAATTTTTCTGAATTGGGGGCGTGGCTTACTAATTACAGCAGTCCAATAACTTGGCAATTATCTATGCAGATCAGTCAGCAGTGATCTTCAACAGTGAAATACCAGTGAACAAACAACTCCCAACATACCGTCATTGGCTGTCAAGTCATGTTGGCAGGTATAGGATATTATCCAATGGAAAGCCACAGATTGAATACTATTGGTACTGGGGAAGAGCAAAAAAAAAACCTCAGATGAACAGAGATCTTTACAGGTAAAATAAACTAACTTTATAGAGTATGAATAATATAGAAAAAGGAAGGCATATATTACAATAGACCTTAATTTGCACTTGCAGTCAGTTAATGTAGAATTGTCTTTATACCAATGGCACAGTGATTTACTTGACATAATAGATATGGGGCAAATAATTGAAGAAAAAATGAAGGCCAATTTAAAAGTTGCTTTGAATTATCCATTCTATAACATACTTAACACTAACTTAGAGTTGAACCACCCCTTTATACTGTAAGTGAATGCTGGAACTTCAGTGCATCCCTACTTGTGTCAACATTGAACTACATTTTTGCACCCTTCATTTTACAGTTCTGTGTTTAATGTTCTTCCAAAAATACCACAGAGGAGCATTTTGTATCATAACATTATATGTGAAGATAACTGTAATTAGCTACTTAACATCTGCTGGAGAGTGTGTCAAAATGGAATAATTAAGCTTTGTCCAATGAACACTGGAAACAAGTCAAAACTGTTAAGGCAATATATGCTTTTTCTTAATTACACAGGGAGTTGTTTGAGGCATGCGTTAACATGAAGACATAGGAACAAAGGATGATTACATAAAAAAAATAAAAAGACGCGTTTTGAACATGTCACTAAATGGAGGCCTCTGGGTATTTTAACTCTGTGTAAGGCAATCTTCAGCACTGAACAAAATACATGGACAGAACAAGATAAATCAAAAAAGGCAAAGCAGGTCCCTTGTGGTATTATTTCCTTCCAAACATTTTACTTTTAAACACATAAAAATGCAATAGTCGAGTACTTGAAAATTCTGGCTAACGAATTAACATTGCAAAATATATTTGTTTTTTAGCTGACTCTTGCTATGTTTCTTTTGCTTTTTATCTTTGTATTATCCTGCCTTAACACATCCTGGCATAAATACAAGCAGTTCTGTATCTAAAGTGTGCCACAATGTATTTGATGTTATGCTTGATTTCTGCTCTTTTTGGTTTATATTTATTAACATTTTTGCAGCACTTAAACATCTTTACACATTATTCTAAGACATACATCAAGAGGATTTTTTGGATGGATATGCTCTGAGTTTCCACATAACTGTATGTTTACCTATTAACAGAGCATAGGGAAGAGAAATAAAGGGTGAATAGCAGGAAATGTATAGTATAGCAAAGTATACTATAGTAAAGGTATGCTATCACAAAAGTAGGTATTTGTAAAGGGCTTGATGGAAGTGGAACAATAATGTTGTAGATAGGTGGTAGGGCAACACTTCCCTGAGATTCTTCATGTTTTGTATCAGTCATTTCTCTTTTCGGGGCTTCTAAGCTCTATATTGGACTACAGAAACCTGTGGCCATCCCCATGAATATACTCTCTGACTGTATTCAGCAGCTCTGAATTCATCAGGGGCAGGAGGCATTCCATCATTCAGTTGCAAAAATTAGGGAACAGAGGAAGGCCATAACTGGGCCCTGTAGTGCACCTCACATCAAACTTTTAATTAAGGGGCAGATTCACTAAGGGTCAAATTTCGAAGTTAAAAATACTTCGAAATTCGACCCTCGAATTGAAATCCTTCGACTTCGAATATCGAAGTCGAAGGATTTAGCGCTAAACGTTCGTTCGATCGATCGAAGGATTTTTCGTTCGATCGAACGATTAAATCCTTCGAATCGAACGATTCGAACGATTTTAATCCAACGATCGAAGGAAAATCCTTCGATCAAAAAAAGGTTAGCAAACCTATGGGGACCTTCCCCATAGGCTAACATTGACTTCGGTAGGTTTTATCTGCCGAAGTAGGGGGTCGAAGTTTTTTTTAAAGGGAAAGTACTTCGACTATCGAATGGTCGAATAGTCGAACGATTTTTCGTTCGATTCGTTCGATTTCGTTCGTATTCGAACGAATTTAACCAATTCGATGGTCGAAGTACCCAAAAAATACTTCGAAATTCGAATTTTTTTCATTCGAATCCTTCACTCGAGCTTAGTGAATCGGCCCCTAAGTGTGAGCTTCATAGTGCCGCCAAACCCATGGCAGAAATGCTCTCTGCATGAGCACTAAGGAGCACACTCTTACACATCTCACCTGGATCTTAGTTAATAAACTCCTTGAAAAGTGTGCGCAGGCTAGAGTCAAACCCACAGAATCTTTGTACTGCAAGGCAGCAATGCTGTCTACTGAGGCAAAGTGAAGTTTAATGATATTAACACTGACCATTGTCAAATGTCAAAATCATTGTTCCCAGATTCAAAAATCATGCATTGTAAAAAGGTTTTTACAATTAATTATTTTCATTCCAGTGCAGAAAATAAGCAATCTGAACTTTATTTAGGGGGCAGATGTATTATGGATCAAATTGAAAATTAGAATTCTCAAATTTGAATTGTGATTTATCCAAACTCAATTCGAATTTTAATTCGAATTTTCGAGCTTTATCATACTCTGGCTCTTTAAGAACTAAAATTCGACTATTCGCCACCTAAGACCTGCCGAGTTCATGTATAAGTCAATAGGAGAGGTCCAGGGACAAATGAAGACATGTTAGTAGCCTTCCTGACATTCAAGTTTTTTTCAGAGAAAAAAAAAATCGAGTTTAGTAAAATTTGATTTAATTTCGATTCGAGTTTTAGTTATTCGATTTTTTTAACCCCCCCAGTCAATTTTGAGTATATTCGAATTTAATAGAGCTTAAAAAAAACTCACATGCATTTGAAATTTCCAAATTGAAACTTTAATAAATGTGCCTCTAAAAGTGGAGCCAAATAGTGTCTGACTGGGGGGCCCACGGGCCTGCTGCCTTAGGGGCTCCCAACCCAGCTGCAACCCCCATCTGCACCCCCTATGATTACCTATACCTTTGCACGCGGCTACAACCGAGGACAGGGAGGGAGGTCAGGAAAGCCACAGAGCCAGGGAGGGAGGTAAGGAGAGCTGTGGTGTAGGGATCGGGTCTGGGCCGACCTTGGAGCCAAACAAGAGACTTTATAGTGCTCTCCTGCTGTGATTCCCAGTGGCTATAGTATGCATTAACCTGTTGGGAGAGAGTCAGCAGGAACACACTTTTGGCTACATGTAGCATTGCTCCAAGCAATGCTGACTACTTACTCTAGAAGGTCCTAATTTTCAGCACTGCAAAAGGCTATGGAACAGTAAGCACTGCTGTCCTAGCGCCTGGATGAGGAGAGAATGTACCTAGTGCCTAGGACATGCAGGATAACATATTTTCTCATGTAGTCCTTCCTTACCTATAACTTTCCTTATTTTAAATTACTGCATTCTACAACTAGACTTGGCTCTTCTACATATATACCTTTGCCATTCACCCCTCCTGATAATGTGGGCATGCCAAACTGCACGTTATCATTAATGCCGTTTGGCACAACTGGCATACTTAAGAATGCAGGTTGGCCCAAAATGCAAAGGCACCCTGGCTCTGTTCCACATCTATTTGCAATATTAGAACTAATGTTTTAGCTACAAAGATAACTGAGTGTTGTGAAAACCTGTAGTTTATAACAAAATCACAAGCCTTCATGCCCTCACAGGTCTACAGGCAGAGAAAGGGTTTATTCAGTTACACAACAGAGGACCAAAACGGAAGTGCTTTTGTCCAGCTTGGTAACACTCCTCATTACTGAAGAAGTTTTTTAATCGGTTGTTTGTTATTCAGATTGCTTGGGACCTGGGGTTGTCCAGATAATGGATTTTTCCATAAACCATATGTCTACTAGGAAATCCTTTGAAACTTAAATGGATCTAGTAGGCTTGCTTTGCTTCCAGTAAGGACTAATTATACCTTAGTTATCATTAGGATCAAGTACCTGACAGGTGCAGCATTGAGACTGCACCCCTCCCCATTTGACCCAACTCCATATCTACTATCCCCAATGAAACACAGACACTCAGGTTTGGAAAGAGATGGCCTCAGTTGTTTATTCATACCAAAATAGAAACCATAAATTAACTTGTATAACGTTAGCAACTTGTAACCAAACCATTTGTACCTACTCTGCTCCCAACTGCAAAGCTTGGTTCCTACCTCCTTTTCTCCCCAGCCCTAAACCAGGCTGCCTACCTTCCCATTACCCCAGGCCTGCCAGACTACTTCCACTCCTTGTCAAATACCCCATTTTAACTTCCCCTGGGGCTCCATGTAAAGGTATCCTCTGCCAACTGCGACAAAAAACACACCCCATTTCCGAATCCCCTCATTATAAATATATTAATTAAAAATAAATAGCCATATGTTGGTTTTCTGCCAATAAGAATTTAGGGTACATTTGCTAACATAAATTACTGACTGATTACTAATTATAATCTTCATAAACTTTGCGACCAATGACAAGACGTGGCCCATCTTATATACACAGGCAAGACCTGCACATCAGAAGAGCATGACACACAACAATAGTGTTAACGTTTGTTTGGTTCACGGTTGCCTGAGTGCTAACTGAACAATCTAATAAAAGTGACAGTTCTGCCCTGCCTTTCACTGACAGTGAAGCAGCCCAGACAGTAATGAAAGGTTAAACGATTCGGGATAGTTGACAAGGTATAATACATGAAGGGCATGCTGACTCTCAGACATCAAGAATACTAAGGTTTTAAATGAAAAAAAGCATAGCGCACATAAAGATCTACTGAAATTGCACCATGCGTTTTACAAAATAATGTATGCCTATAGCAGCCTATCAGGAAACACATTTTACCCCATCAATGTGTATATGTAATTAAATATATTTCAGTTGTCAGCTCCTTAGTTGTACAGGTATGGGATCTGTTATCCTGAATCGTGTTATACAGAAAGCTCTGAATTATGGGAAGGCCATCTCTCATACTCCATTTTAATGAAACAATTAACATTTTTAGAAAATGTTTTCCTTTTTCTCTATAGTCATAAAGTATTGATCATAAAACAGTACCTTGTACTTGATTCCAACTAGGATATAATAAATTATTAAAGGAGAACTAAAGCTTAACCAAAGAAGTAGTTAGAAATGTTGTACATTATGTTTTGGGCTTCTGTACCAGCCCAAGGCAACCACAGCCCTTTAGCAATAAAGTTCTGTGCCCCCAAAAATGCCCCAGTAGCTCCCCATCTTCTTTTCTGCTGATTTAATGCACATGCTCTGTGCTGCTGTCACTTACTGAACTTAGGGACTGATGCACAATATATAGAACACATAGAATATAAGTAAATGTCAATGTATAAGGTTGATTACTACTTTATACAGATAATTACTACATTTACGCTCAGAAACATCAGCATCAGAATTTAATAATCAGCCTTGTAGTATCAGCTTATTTTACAGGTCAACCTCATTTTCTGCTTGTAAATTTGTGATGACCCCAAAGCTTAGCTTCTCAACAGCTGCTCAGAGCCCACTGAGCATTTGAGTGGAATTTTGGATCATTGCTGCTATTGAGAAGCTGAAACTTTAGGCTGATGCAGTAAGTAAGTAAGTATGAATGTGGTGTGACATCACTTTCTGCCTGAGTCTCTCCCTGCTCTGGGCTCAGATTACAGTAGAGACGGGAGGGGGGTGTGGAAGAGGAGCAAACTGAGCATGCTCTTGCCCCGGGCAATGAGGTTTAAGCTGAAGGCAGGAAGTCTGATACAGAAGCCCTTGTGTTCACAATAGAAGGAAAGAAATGCTGTGTTTCTTTTGACAGGGGACTAAGAGAAACATTACTTTGGGGGTTTACTGGTATATTTAGATGGACCTTTCTGATAAGGCTTACTTAGTTTTAACCTTTCCTTCTCCTTTAAGCTATTAAAAATGTGTAGTATTAATAATACAAGTTGTGTACTATGTTTATCAAGCCACACCTACGTGCACCCAATAAAAAAGGATGAGCTGCATTCTAGTGTGTTTTCTGTATTATGGGGAGGTGGCTCTCTCCTTAATGCCTGCTCTCCCAACCCCCGCCTACTGGTGTCTTTGGAAGAGATCATGCTAAATGAAGAGAAAAGCAGGTATGGTCTTTCTCCCCCCAAAGATAACTTTCTCTTTTTTCACTTAGCTAGGAATGACGCATGGACACTGCCTTGATGGGGCGTGTCAGCTTATGCATACTTTGTACAAACTTTACAACTAAAAGTGTCTCTTTTTACGTAGGGGGTTATTTACTAAACTCCGAATGCAAAAATCAAAAATTTGTGTTTTTATTTTATTTTATTAAATTGGACTTGTGGGGGGGGGATGCGGGGGTTAAGTTGTGTAGTATATATACAGTATACAGTATATACATATGTATATACATATTTATATTTATAAACACACACAGTTGGGTGGAACCTCTTATCCAGAGTGCTCAGGACCTGAACTCAATACACACACACATTTATAAAACATTTACATAGATGGACTTCCCATTACATACATTAGAGGGGTATATTTATCAAAGAGTGAAGTTAGAGGTCACCACAGTGGAATTCCACCACTCTCCATTCATTTTTATGGGATTTTGAAAGGCGTATTTATCAAAGGATGACCTATCACTTTCACCCATTGATAAATACTCTTTTAAAAATCCCATAGAAATGAATGGAGAGTGGCAGAATTTCACTCTAGAGGACTGTGACTTCACTTTTTGATACATACACATAGATGTCATTCCTGCACATTACATAAAAGACTGGAGGCATATATATACAGCTCAGAATCTTTTCTATTTTTCTATGTAGTGTGCTAATTAGGGGGTATACAGCATACCTATGATAATGCAAAAATTATCACTCAATCTGCCATTGGGAAATCTATCTATCTGTCTGTCTGTCTGTCTGTCTGTCTGTCTATATATCATCTATCTGTCTGTCTGTCTGTCTGTCTATCTATCTATCTATCATCTATCTATCTATCTCTGTCTGTCTGTCTGTCTGTCTATCTATCTATTATATACCCACTTATTACATTCTGCTTATTTATTGCATATACCTATATACTGTTCCTAACTATTTTTATAATTGATGAGCGGTTTGTGAACGATTCTCTGTATTCTTGAAAAGTGTTGCCTAGCATCCAACTCCCACTAAAATATTGTTAAAAGTAAATAAAAATTCTCACTTTTATCAAACAAATGCTTAGGAAAGCAAACAAGGAGTTATATTGGTGAGTGCTTTCATTTTATTGCAACTGGGCTACAACTTTCTAAGCGGCACTGATGCTTTATGATCATAATAAAGGAAACATTTAGGCGGTAATGGTATCAGTGCTTTGTACATAAAAGTACAATGGCAAAATGACAAGCAAGCCAATAATGGTGCTGGGACAGCTGTATAAATGATGAATGCAACATATATTTGCTGCAATGATTTTAACACAAAGGATGTAAAATATTTCTGGTTTTATCTCTTAAGGCTTTGCTATCTAATCGCTCTGCTGAGGTTTGGACTTTTTCCCTTTTTTCTAAAATTCCAGTACTCAGGATGTATATTGCATTTAAGAATACGACAAAGTGTTTATTTGAAACATTTTGAATTCAGCCTTCTGACGCTTGGTTGCTATTACTTGTCATTGGTACACACCATGATATAATGCATTAATGGGCACACCAATATAAGTTTCCATCCACATCCCTAAACATAGATCTACTGGGCAAGCAGATACATTGAAAACAGTTTCATATTAACTTATTTTTATTATTATATTTCAGCACTTTTTTATGTACAGCTTTAGTCCACAGGTTTTTCATTGATCAGGTACAGTAAGGGGCCCATTCACTAAGTTCGAGTGAAGGAATAGAAGAAAAAATACTTCGAATTTCGAAGTGTTTTTTTGGCTACTTGGACCATCGAATGGGCTACTTCGACCTTCGACTACGACTTTGAATCGAACGATTCGAACTAAAAATCGTTCGACTATTCGACTATTCGATAGTCAAAGTACTGTCTCTTTAAGAAAAAACTTCGACCCCCTAGTTCGCCACCTAAAAGCTACCGAAGTCAATGTTAGCCTATGGGGAAGGTCCCCATAGGCTTGGCTATCTTTTTTTGGTTGAAGGATAATCCTTCGATCGATGGATTAAAATCCTTCTAATCGTTTGATTCGAAGGATTTAATCATTCGATCAAATGATTATTCCTTCAATCGTTCGATCGAACGAATTGCGCAAAATCCTTCAACTTCGATATTTGAAGTTGAAGGATTTTAATTCGCGAGTCGAATATCGAGGGTTAATTAACCCTCGATATTCGACCCTTAATACATCTGCCCCTAACTGTGTACAGTAATTGACAACACAAAGGGGGTGGTTGTTTTTCTGATTTTTTAATTAAAAAAAAGTCCTACCAAACTAGAATCCACAATTTGACCTTATTTATTATTTAAAAAAGCTAGATTTAATCGGATCCGGGAAAAACTCAATAAAATTGTGCGAAAACCTGAACAGAATGATTTTTTTTTTTTTACGTTTTTTCCTGAACTGCTTGATTTTTTCAGATTTTTGCCCAAAAAGCAGGAAATAGTTGGATTTTTGGGCTAATTCCAGTGTAGACCACAGACTCAAATCTAATTTTAAAAACTTTGCAAATTTGCAGGTTGATCCTATTCACCCGAGTTTGAAAAAATAGATTTTTATAATAAATTGCAATTGGTCGAATTTCATGTTCATGGGAGCTAATGGGAGTTTAAAATAACTCCCATGAACTCGAAATTCAACCCTTGATGAATCTGCCCCTTAAAGTTAACCTAAAGTTGAATGATCTCTTTAACTTTATTTTATTGGTTATTAGGGTCATGTCCCTGTAGTTAGGACGCTGTAGTTCTGTTCAGAGTGAGAAAAGGACTACTAGTAGTTTAGCCCAATGGTCTGAAAGAATAACATGACAAAGGGGACCATGGGAATGTACCTAAATGGAGTCTACATTTTACAGCACACACTGGGGCATGACAAGTATTGCAAGTTTCCTTGGGGCACGAGTAGCACAATCTCTCACATTTTACACCATAAATGATGTCAGCTGCTAACTTGTAATAACTTTAGTATAAAGATATTGTACATATGCTCCCGACACACCTTTCTACTAGTGATGGGTGAATCGGACCCGTTTCGCTGAAAATTCCCAAAACAGCGAAATTTTTCGAAAACGCATTGAAGTATATTTTTTTGATTGCGCGTTTTGGCCCTCAACAATTTTTTTCACCCGTTAGAGTCTATGGGCATAATTTTTTTTGGCGAAAAATTTCGCTTGTCATTACAGTTTCTACTATTTCTACCAAAAAAACCTCATAGTTATAAACAGGTGTCTTTTCCGAAACATTTAATTCAGGATTTACTCATTAAACGTAAACCTAGTAGGTACAGGTATTGGACCTCTTATCCAGAATGTTTGGGACTTGGGGTATTCCAGATAAGGGATCTTTCCGTAATTTGGATCTCCCTAAATTTAGAGGCCTAGGTAGGATTTTAGAGGTTTTTGAAACCTCACATTCTCTAAAACCACAAATGCCATAGACTTTATTAAAAGATTCAAATATAAAAAGCTGAATGATATGCTAAAAATAGGAATACCTCACAATGCTCAAAAAATGTGCATTTTCCAAACAATGCTTAGTGAAAAAAATGCAAAAAACTTCTAAGTGACCTTTTTACTTACATGATTTTTCCACGAATCTCGTAATATTTGTGGTTTTCCTATGTTTCTAAAAAGCTCAAAAAATTTGAGATTGAGATTGATTTTTGGATACATATACCTAAAAGATAACAAGCTGGAGGGAGCATATGCAGCCCTAAAAAGCCAAGCTTAAAATGTCTATGAATAAGTGAGGAAAAGGAGACTTTCTTTGCATGAAATCATAAGAACACATATTGAAAAGAAGTAAATAAATTTATGCAAGTATTGCTTTGTAAGTATTAGGACAATTCAAAATCTTTTCATATGGCATGCTCATTTATTAACAATGGGTATATTTGCACTGGTGCAGTAAAGCGTGGCAACCAATGAAATCTTCACTTACATTATTCTTCCATGCAGCTGCCTGAAGAAATCTAATCACTGCCTGGTTGCTATAGACTACTGCCCAGGTATAAATTGGCTCAGAGTTAGCAAAAACCAGTGTGAGTTTGCCATCACCCCTGAACTGCTCTACCTATCTGTTTTTATTGTAAACATTATTTGGTAGTTAATTATGCTTGTGTTAAAGTCTTAAGTTGATTCAATGTTTTAACAGCAGGTTCATAAAAAAGACAACATTTCAAAAATGGGTTATGTGTAATTCTGTCGGTGGCTCTAGTTAGGGTTTCACAAGAAATAACATCAGTAGCAGCAAACAGGCTGTCTCACTTCTCTTGCTCTGTAATGTTACCAGACTTGCAGACTGAACTTTACAAGTGCCCAAAGACACGGGTGTTCCTTTGAACACAGTAAATTCAATTAGAGCTTGAATTTAACACGGGCTCCGAAATGTAACAAGTAAAGCTTTTTACTAGCAAGTTACACAATAACCGCCATTGTGCAGAGGGGAAAGGAGAAATCTGGTAACTTTCTTTGCTTAATTGTGCAATTTCCTCACATGCCAAATAAGTTTATCACAAATATGTTTAAGGGACCGTTTTTGTGTTTTACGGAAAAAGGAAATTTCTATTTATTTAAAATTCAAAAATCTTCTGTATGCTCTATTCTTTTCATTTCCTTCAGTCACGGACATTTGGTTAGGACAATCCTTTCGCAGTTCTTTGTAATATGATGCTTTTTATTGGTACAACCTAAAGTCTCGCTGATAAATGTTTCACATTTACTGTATATGGTGCATTATTAACTCAAAATGAATATTACTCAACTTATATATGTAGTGAAGGGCGAATTTGCGCCGTTTCGCCGTAAAATTAGCAAAACTGCACCGGCGTCTCGTCTCTGACGCCGGCGTCGTTTTTTTGACGCTGACACCTGTGTTTTTGACACCGACACCCGTTTTTGATGCCGGCGTCCGTTTTTATGGACGCTGACGCCCATTTTTTTAGTCAGCAGATTTTCGAATGGAATTATCTGTATTAAAAAGAAAGTTCATTAATAAATTTAATATAATCGATTGGATAGAGACAAAGTTATTTTTCTGAATTTTTAACATGGGAATCTAAGGACTTTTTTAGTCCACATAGTCACCTATTTATCACCACTTTTTGATTGCTTTTGATGCTAGAAATAAGGAGAATTAAATGATATTGATAACAAACTAAAAAGCCTTTTCTTTATTATATACTGAGTTGCCAGTTTAAAATCTATCTATCTATCTATCTATCTATCTTTTTTTTTTTTTTAAGTGATTCAGGTATAGGTTATCTAGAAAGCTCCAAATTATGGGAAGACCATCTTCCATAGACTCCATTTAATCGAATAATCAGAATTTTTTTTTTTTTTAAAAATCCTTTTCTCTGTAAAATTAAAACAATTGGTTCCCAACTAAGATATAATAAATCCTTATTGGAGGCAAAGCAGTCCTACTGGGTTTATTTAATGTTTAAATGATTTTAGTAAGCTTAAGGTACTGAGATCCAAATTACAGAAAGTTCTCCTTATACCAAATACCATAGGTCCCGAGCATTCTGGATAACAGATCCCATAATAACATGTTCTACAATTATTGAATTGAAAACACAGTAAACTATTTAAAAGGAGTACGTATCCTAGGGCTATGCTTTCATTTATCACTAAGAAGCAATAAACCTAGATTTAAAATCATTTGACAGGAAATATGAGTTAGGCAATATTAGCGTGACCCTGTGACATTTTTCCTTTATGTAAATCATAAAAGTACTATTTTAACCATACTTTCTGTTTTTCTAAGAAATGCACATACATTTCCCAATACACGGAAAGGAATGTTTCAGAGAACACCCTGTGAATACAAAGCAATACTTTAATCACTTGACTTGCCCATGATAGGGCTACCACATCCAGAGGGCCAGTACACCACTTTCTGAAGAAACTTTGCTGAAAAGATTCAAGTGGTCACTTGATCCTTAGACATCAGAGAAACTGTGGCCTCTTCATATTTTATGACATATTTAAATAGTACAAGAAATGCCACAAGTAAAGTCCTGACTGTAAGCAGAACAATTTCATTATTTTCGGTAAAGCAGAAATCATAAAATATATTGTATTGAGAATTGTGGCATGTGCAAAAAATCATTACAGGTATGGGACCCATTATCCTGGGGTTTCCCAGATAAGGGATCTTTCCGTAATTTAGATCTTTGTGTCTTAAATCTACTAAAAATCATTTAAACATTAAATAAACCCAATAGGCTGGTTTTGCTTCCAATAAGGAGTAATTATATCGTAGTTTGGATTAAGTACAAGCTACTGTTTTATTATTACAGAGTAAAAGGAAATCATTTTATTCTATTAAAATGGAGTCTATGGGAGACAGGCATCCCGTAATTTGGAACTTTCTGGATAACGGGTTTCGGAATAATGCTTACCATACCTGTACCATGTTTCTGTATTAAACATCATTAAAACTATAAAGTCTTTCCCTAGGTATAATTCATTTGGTAATTGCAAAATACTATTCCTTTCTACACCACCATCTTCCTGTTTTTTTTTTTTTCTTTTTTCTTTTTTTAGACTATATTTTTTCTTTTTTTCTACCCCAAATCATGAAAAACAGCTCCAAACAATATCTCCTTCTCTACACTCTTTTACAAGTAGCAGAATGTATTAGAACATGAATCCTTTTCCTGGCATCCACATAGTGGTTTTGTGGATAATTTTGGCTATATCATATGTTTCAGACCAAATGCTTGCCCACAAAAGAGGCTCCCATAATTCAAAGCTTTCTGGATAACGGGTTTCTGGATAACGGATCCCATACTTGTACTTTTTTTAACAGAACTTGTTTGAGAATACTGACTGCACGGCAATTCTTCAGCAGATGTTGAAATGTATTCAGGCTCACTCTAGATGCTCTTGTTACAAAGTCACATTGGAGCTTAAAATGAGACGCGTCTATCAAGTTCAACTCTTTGCTCAAATAAATCCTTAGAAACTTCCAGACCCGGATTTGTGGCAAGGCCACAAAGGCCTGGGCCTAGGTCAGAGAAATTTCAGGGTCATCCAAATAAAAGCACTGGAGACTGGAGTTTTGAAAATCTCCCACATGTCTCTAGTGCCGGACCAGTTCTACGCGTGTGCATTCTTTATGTGCACACATAGTATAAGGAAGTAGAAGGCTAGATGGAGATGAGGAGGAGACTGGGGAGGAGACTGGGAAGTAGACAGGGAAGGGGAGAGGATGGGGAGGAGAAGGGGGCGGGGCGAGCAGAGCTGGCCTTGGGGCACCTGAATAGTAAATCCGGGCCCGGAAACTTCAAGTTAGATTGTACAAAGTTAATTTAAGAAGTAAACTTACTTTTATAATCTGTTGGGATTTTCTCCAGCCACAAACACTGCACAGATGCTGCTAACACAGTATGCAGCCTTTTCTCTCCTTTTACTTTATGGGTAATTAGTAATCATTTGTATTGCTTACTGTAGACTTCACTGTATGTTATGTTACTGTGCTGATTACTAAGTGGTTATGCTGCATATGTATTTAGAGGTGTTCAGATTTAAAATGATGATGTAGTAACTTTTCCCCTTTTCAACCAAACATCAAAAAAGTTCACATTACTGCAGAGCTGATTTGTATAAATTCATATTTACCTTATATTTGCAGATTATGATTTTGAGCTGATTAGTAATCAACCCTGAGGCTTGAAAATGTATAGTTTTGTTTACAGTTGTTCTTTTTTAAATAGATCAAGGGAGAAGCCATCAGACAGATTAGAAAATGTTCAAGTTGTTTAAGCACCAAGCCCAGCACTTCATGACATACTTATTAGTTTGATTGAAGTAAACTCCCTTTCTGCCCATATGGATATTTTTTCTTGTTCCCTAGACAATAATTGCCCACCACAAGGAAGCATGTGTAAAGCCCCTGGGTACAAGAAAAAAGAGAAGAGAAGAAAGATGGGGCTCTACAGAAACACCTGGTTAAGGACATCCACTGTCATAGGGCTGCGGTATCTCTATGCATAATGTGCATCATTTATTAAAGGAAAACTATACCCCTCAAACAATGTAGGTCTCTATAAAAAGATATTGCATAAAACAGCTCATGTTTGAAACCCTGCTTCATGTAAATAAACCATTTTCATAATAATATACTTTTTAGTAGTATGTGCCATTGAGTAATCATAAATAGAAAACTACCATTTTAAAAATTAAAGGCCGCCCCCTGGGATCATATGATTCACAGTGCACACAAACATACCAAACAAACTATACTTGTTAGGTCACATGAGCCAATTAATGAACACAGTTCTGTCTTTTGCTTCCACATTTCTTCCTGTTGCAGTTAGAGCTGTAGTATTTCTGGGGCTGCACAGACACCATCATGAAATGGTGGTTCAAGGCAAGAGATCTAAAAGGGCAATATTACTTAAATATATATTCCAGTTTGAAAATATTCTTTAACATGTCACTTAATATGATATAAACTATCTGTTGCTCAAGTATTCATTTTGGGGTATAGTTTTCCTTTAAAGGGGACCCGTCACTCAACAAAATTATCCGAAATCCTTTTTTTTCGTGTTAGTCAAGCAAAATTAACTTTAATTACACTGTATAAATTATTTGAATCTTGTTTCCTTCCGTCTGGGAATTAATAATTATAGCAAGCAGGCAGGAGCCATTTTGTGGACACTGTTATTAAGGCAAGTCTTGCATCATCTCAGAATCTTGTTTGTGCACCAGAACGGGGGACCCGATGTCCATCCCCATGCACTGGCTACACAATTAAATGGTTAAGAGAACTGGGGGAATGGGGAGATCAGTGAAATCTAGAAAGTTCTAAATGGAAAGTGAAAGTAATTGCTTGCCCCGCCTCTATGCCTAAGGCATAGAGGAGGGGCAGGCAATATTTGATTGACATCTGAGATTTTTAAATGAGTTTACAACAGCTATGAAAGCTTTAATAAAAAAAAGAATTTGGATTTCATGTTTAATTTGAAAAATAACTTTTATCATACAGCTTTTTGTGTATGGGTGACAGGTCCAATTTAAGCTTTAGCTCTCCTTTAGTATGTATCATATACAAAGTCAACAATATATCGGACTAATAAAATAGATTGTCATCGAGCAAAACAATAAGTCCTGCCTTTTGTGTTTAACGATTGTTTTCTCAGCCTTTAGCTTCAAAGCTGATTTTAAAGGATGAAGATATATTGGATAGTGAAATGTACCCCTACAGTAAATTATAAAGAAATCAACAAGTCAATAAGGCTATGACCACACAGGTCACAGAACTCCTAAGTGACTTTTACTAGCCATCTTATAATGCATGATTGATAGTTTTGAAGAAAGTAAACATGATATTTAATAGTAATAAGTGTCAGTGTTTGAAGTTATGTGATCCGTCAGTCTGTGGCCTCCTGCCTTCACACAGGTCACAGGACTTGTTAACACAGGAGTTGAGCTCTCTCAGGATGGGCCAAAGAAAGGAACTAAAACTGCCAGTATTTGGCCCTTGGCTTCCAAGGGATACTGGCAGCTTTAGATCATCAACAGCTGGAAGGCCACAGGATTGACATTCTTGTTTTTTTTTCTTCTCATATTATTATTACATAGTGAATAATGTCACAACTACAGCATGCTGTTATTACTGTGCAACTGTAAAATATAAGATAATAACAATATTAATATTATAGCAACTGTACAATATTTAGCTAGAGAGAAGAATAAATAAAATAATTCAGTTTGGTTACACTTCAGGTATATTATATATAGTCTATGTAGGGTAGAGGGGTAGGGGATTTTAGTAGCAAGGGTTTACTTCTCCTTTAAGATATATGTAAAAGGTGATTTGTTCCACCATGTAACTAAAAGTTTCATTTGTGGTGTCATTTTAGGTAACTTTTGGTTACTCCTATTTTGTTTACTCTGTTCAAATAATTTTTGGTAAACATATTTATTTGTGCCTCACTACATATAATATACCTGAAGTGTAACCAAAACGGAATAATAACAATATTATTATTATAGCAACTGTACAGTATTTAGCTAGAGAGAAGAATAAATAAAATTATTATACACTTTACTAACCCCTCAGTGCAGATTCAGGGCATCGAAGTTCACAGCAGCCAGAAGCTGCAGGAGAGAATCTGCACTGAGGGGTAATTAAATAGTTAGGGCCATTTAGCAAAAGTCCCACCTAGGCTGGGGGGGGGAAGCAGGGAGGGGGGTCTATGTAGGGTAGGGGGTAGGGGATTTTAGTAGCAAGGGTTTGTGTCTCCTTTAAGATAATATATGTGTATATATTTCTTTACCTGTTTTGGCATTACTTTACTTTGTCTTGTCTTTCATTTCATGCTTCTACGAAGTCTACAACTTTGCAACAAATCTTATATTAAATTTGGGAATGTCATTGTATATAAAATCCTACATATATACTGTATATGGGATTGCAGTTCATTAAGAAATAAAATGTAGTACTTGTTCAACTGACAGTCATGACATGCCATTGAACAGTGCAGCTTTTTATGGAGTATTCTGGTTTTCTGTAGGTAAAAGGGGTTTGGCTTGCCAGACAGGGATGTAGATATTGGGAATTAGTAGTTTGGTCTGAGTAGTTAAAATTGTCAGGAATTTTTTTATCAAATAAAGCTGAGAAATATATTAGTAATAAGTAATTAATAATAAGTCAAATCAACTGGACTCTTTTTCCTTGAAGACTATTTCACTAGTCATCTGACTATCTCAATACAAGATGACCTATACAAAAATATTTGGGTTATATTCCATGGAATCTTACTGAAATCAGCATATTCTGTTTAGTATAACCAGCATGGGGTCAGAGACCTTACGGAGGTAAGGCATTGATTGTATTAGCATGGGAGAGGTGCTAAACCAGCATTGTATGTGGCAGACAATATGCGCACCCCAATTATATAGTGAATAAAGTACCCCCTCTTGCAAATTATAAGTTAACAAGGAGTTTCATGTGACCATATTAAATAAATATTTTTATACAGGTCATGGAACTCCGAGGTAACTTCTAATATCCTCATATTTTGCAACTGGGGGTACTTTATTTATTATAATACACAAGTTTCGGTGAGTCATGTGACAGAAATGACATTAGAACTCACCGTTTATAAGGATATAATCAACAGGATATTCATGGATTTTGAGTATTATACAAATCTAATATCTGACTCCCCTATATTCTACAACTAGAGAGACTTTTTTTCCTGTCTTTTCCAATACTGCTAAGTCATGTACAGTGAATATGTTATACATGGTTTATATTAGCATTTAGAAAATACTTCTTTTGTTTTACTAGCTTTTTCTCAATAATTTCTGTTCCTCACAGATCTTGGAACCTAAAAAAAAAAAAATACTGGAGAAACAGTTCACTAGAAAAGATCAAATGAGAAAACTGTGGGGACCTTGGGGGGTCAAAGATTGAAGAACAGTGCAGACCTGTTGTTCATTAAGTAATCTCTCATGGGACGTCACAATGTACCTGTCCATGGGCCTATTGAACCTTTTCTCTATTCCATTTTTTTCTTGAACCAAGTGAATCATACCCTGCTGCTAATAAGTTAGAGCAGGACGGCAGAAGCAACATGAAAGTATTTTTTTCTTTCTTGTCTAAATCAGGCAATTTTTTTTCTTTTCCTTGAAAAGAGGACACAGCATTGACTCGTGACATGGCGAGATGAAATGAGAGGTCTGGGATGGTCGCAGAGAAATGAAGATAAAAGTAATCAAATGACACTGCTGGAATGCAAATGGGCATTCTTCAGTGCAGCAATCGCACAACCATGAAAGAACATCCCTGACAGCATGCAGGATTAGGACAAAATGTTATGTAAAGCGCTGAGGATCACACAACAAAATATACTTCTCATTGAAATAAGTAGTAAAAAAAGACATTTTGATTCTAGCCATTTAATTAGATTAATAAGTAAATTAAACTGTAAAATATGGAATTACTTGGATTACTACATAATTCCTTGGTATCTTTTTGTTCTTTTAATAGAAAGGCAATTAGGCAAAGTTAGCTTTCCCGTTTTCATGATTTAGTAGTTTGTAAAGCAAGAAGGAAAGGTCCATAATAAAGAGGAGGCATATATTTTCTTCCTAACGAAAGCTTTTGCCGGTGGCTATTAGTTAAAACTTTATTTCTCTCAGGCACTGATTATGATATAGTTTACTGGTTTGTTTCAGAAGCTCAAGGAATGCTCTCCTGGCTAGTGTTCTCCATTTAAATTAAACATCTCAGATATAACATTCCTTCTCTAAATAAAGAATGGGCCCTGGCATTGCACACTTCATAAGCACTATGCACTCTGAAAATAGCAGCTAAGGCCTTTTCCAGAGCAAAAGAAAAATGGAGGATCCGATTAATTATACGTCTGTTAAAAAATAGAAATTTTTGAAGAATCATTAAAAATGGTGAAGGCATGCCCAGAACATATTGTTGGCTGCCCGCTTTCTTGTTTAGTGGCTACTGGCCACTTCCTCAGAAGCAAAGTGAGTTTCTGTTCCCTGTGACAGAGGATATGTTTTAAAATGTATATCTCTTTTTTTACCAAGCCTTAATGTTTTGATGTAGGTCTCCAATAATACATTTCCTTAATGGTCTTGTTGTGTGTCCATACTGCAACACTCACATATATGTACATCAAGCACGGGGTAAATCTAATTAATCATGTTTAGGTCAAATAATGTCATTATTGTTGAGGCATAAACTGGCAGAATACTGTATATGTTTTAGGTGGCAACAATTTTCCTTCTATCAAAATATCACACTTTTCTGCAGCTTTTTTATTTTGTGTTATTTTTCCTTCCCTGGCTCTCTAAAACATTTGGTTGAGGACGTGCCTCTATGGCCTCAGTCGGGGATTCATTCAACGGAATTCAACTTGACATTTCCTTAAAAACTTAAAGCAGAGATTGTTAGGGATCTTAATGAAGTTAATTACGCGGTACAAATGATCAGGTTGTCTTTTGTCTAAAAGCTTTATTTTAATTGTAGCCTAGGGTTAAATCCCAAGGAGGGGCTATCCTGATTTTTGGCAGCGGTTTTAATTACATATGAACTGGGCTCTTTCCACTACAAGTTCCCATTGCCTCTTCTGGTGTTTGTATTTTGGCTGACCCACTTCCCGCACCTCTTTTGATCATCAGAACAAGCTTGTCATATTAAATAGAAAAAAAAAGGAAGGGGCATTAAAATAAATCTTTTAATCCCAATTCCTTCACGTGAATATAGGTTCATCCATTACCACCTCCTATCCTCCTTTCCAGACTCTTGCCGCCTTCGACGTAGGGAGGTAAAGGGGGGAGCTGGATGTATAAACAATGCAGCAGAACTGTGTTTTCTGGAAACTAAACATGAGAAATAAATATTTAAGGCAGCACTTTCATTGACTTCAGCTTCACTTCCTAAAGTGTGCTGCCACTTGCCGGCTTGTTCAAGAATCCTTCAGAGACCGCAGGGCAGGGAGAAGTCTGCACTAATCTGTGTTAGCTTCAGCTTCATGATAGTTACATCTATATAAGTGATCTTATTCACATGAAATCCTTCCCATTTCAGCAGGTATTGTACTTATCAGATTCTGTACTTTTTCTTTTGTAAAAATGTACAAGGGTATGCAATCGATAAAAAATAAATATTTTGTCAATGAATACATTGCTCATGCTTTATCCCTAATATTCTTTTAGAAAAAATTTTGTTTTGAAAGAAAATCAGATTGTGTAAGTGTCATGGAATCAAATTCAGAGTAATATCTAGAGCAAATAACATAAATGACTTATTAAACATTGGATCTGCTCCATGCCAAAGAAACTAGAAGGTGTTACATACACACATATCGGAACACTAAAGACCAGGGTTCCTTCTGATAATCCAGCTCATTTCTACCCCCACCCCTTTTTGTTTGTAGCAAATAGTAAACTGTCTAAATGCCATTCATTAACAGACAGCATTGGGCTGCCATGCTTATCAAAAACACCTAGTTCAAATAACTTTCTAATACAGTTAAACCTGCAATCACATTACATATTTCAAACAACGTCGTTCATATTTCCTAAGGGCATTAAACATTTAGAAAGGGGAACATATTAGAGTGACGCGGGCAAATTAAATTGCTGATGTAAAAAATGCAAAACATAATACAGGTATGGGACATATTATCCAGAATGCTTGGGACCTGGGGTTTTCCGGATAATGGATCTTTCCATAATTTAGATCTTCATACTTTAAGTCTACTAGAAAATAATGTAACCAGTAAAGAAACCCAATAGGCTGGTTTTGCTTCCCATAAGGATTAATTATATCTTAGTTTGGATCAAGTACAAGCTACTGTTTTATTATTACAGAGAAAAAGGTAATCATTTTGAAAAATCTAAATTATTTGGATAAAATGGAGTGGATTCTGAGCTTTCTGGTTAACAGGTTTCCAGATAACGGATCCAATACCTGTACTATATAACAATTGCAGACTTTTACACACAATTTCTGCCTCATTTTTTTATTACGGTGAAATGTGCTTTGCAATACATGGCTACAAATAAATGCAATTACTATTACAGTCAAACCCAAGTTTTGACCTTCCAGCCTACCATTCCCAGCACCCTTTTCACTGTTAAGGGATGTTAGGGTTGCTTTTTGCATTTCCTCAGTATGTGTGCATATATTTATATGTGTAGTAGCTGAAAAGAACTACTTACCATGCTGCTTCCCTCTTGCACACCCCTCCTGTTTGGTTCCGTCTCGGTAGCTCAGCCAAGCAGAGTTCTGTCAGTGCCTGTTGCAAACTTTTTCTAACTATTCTTTCACTGACTTTCTCGGTTATCTTCAGGAATGTCTGGTTGAGGCGACAGCTTGCTGGAACCGACAAACATTGTTTTAATTCTTGTTTAACGGAGAACGGGGCTTCATTGGCCAAAAGAACAGAAGATGTATATAAAAGGAATGAATAAAAAAAAAATAGGTTCAGTAAAATCTGTAGCCCTCTAAGTGCATGATAGCTGAGAGAGGGGGATGTTAAATGGGAGGGAAGCAGGGGAGACGGCAATGACTTCTACCTAGTGTGACTTTAAAAGGACCTGGAAGAACAGAGCCCTCGTCTGCCACTTTTTCTAAATGCAGGGATAGTTTATGCTCTGGCATAGGTTCCCAAAATCATTTTTATCTGTTTTTACCCACTGGGATATGCCTGCAACTTTTCAGAACTATGTAACCCACAGTAATGTTTCTGGAGTCATACAGCTGTTACTAGGGATAGTGGATGGGGAGACCTGAAATCTTGAAGCCTTTTGCCTGCCTGTGCAGGGACAGACACTCTCACTTAAAGCCGCTGATCTTTCCCCCTTTTTTCCTTGATTGAGCTGCTGTTTGCTTCTTTATCATCAGCACAGCTACAGTTCTACTACACTGCTCTATACACCAAAGGGTGGGAGGCTGAAAAGAAAAATTTACATTATACTACAAAGAGAGAGAAAGGGAGAGAGGCTGCGCTGAAAACTTGGCTGCCTAGTAAAGTTTTGTCCTAGGACTGGTAATACTGTCTGTGGCTTCTCCTTAGCTCCTGTGTCTGTGTGAGTGTGGGTTTGGAAGAATTTGCCTTTTTTTTCTCTTCCTCCTCAGCCGTCACGGTGTAGATTTGCAGGGTAAAGAGTCACATCTGTGTGTGACACTGAGCCAACCAAACTAACCCTGCCCTGGAGACATACAAACACACACACACACACATCCCGCGCTGGAATGTCATCTACACCCAGCATCAAGGCACAGCAGAAACTGCAATATGGCATTTTAAAACGATTTCTATCTCTTTAATTCAGAGCTGAACAACAGATTGTGCAGGCTTTGAATATGCATTAATTATATGGGTATATTTAGCTAAACAGTCACACTATAATTGTAAATAATAAACAATTACCTTGTTGTATCACTGAATGATAAAATGATAAAGGCAGGATTGCCCATCCCATTCACAAGTATTTGAAACTTAATTTTAAGTAGGCAACTTTTCAATTGGTCTTCATTTTTCTTTTTTATTGTTTTTGAATTATTTGCCCTTTTGACTCTCTTTACAGCATTCAAATGGGGGTCACTGACCCCATCTAAAAGCATACACTCCATAAGGCTACAAATGTATTATTAGTGTTACTTTTTATTACTCATATTTCTGTTCAGGCCCTCTCCTATTCATATTCCAGTCTCTTATTCAAATCAGTGCATGGTTGCTAGGGTAATTTGGACTCTATACAAAAAGGAAAAATTGTGAGAGCACTCCATGGCTAAATAAAAATGTACTAAAATACATTGGAAGTGCTACTGATCTGGCCAAATTAACTACAGACATAGAAAAAAAGAAGAAAATTGATCAATGCACATTCCCTCACACTCATATTTCTGTTCAGGCCCTCTCCTATTCATATTCCAGTCTCTTATTCAAATCAGTGCATGGTTGCTAGGGTAATTTGGCAGATTGCTGAAATTGCAAACTAGAGAGCTGCTGAATAAAACACTAAATAACTTATAATCCACAAATAATAAAAAATTAAAACCAATTACCAAGCTCTATATCATAATAAAAGTTAACTTGAAGCTGCACAACCTCTTTAAGTTTCCTTCTTTAGGTATAGACAGTAGTTTAGGATTGTATTTCCAGAGACACCCATCCTGTGAACCCCCCCCCCCTACATTTAGGACCACACTTCTTCCTCCTTGTTTTATTCAGTACAGGTATAAGATCCTTTACCTGGAAACCTGTTATCCAGGAAATTCCAAATTATGGAAAGGCCATCTCCCAAAGACTAATTTTTAAAAAGGATTTATTTTTTTCTCCATAATAATTTAAACAGTTCCTTGTACTTGATCCCAGCTAAGATATACTGTAATTGATCCTTATTGAAGGCACGACAATCTTGTTTGGTTAATTCATGTTTAAATGATTTTTAAGTAGACTCGAGCTGTGGAAATCCAAATTACAGAAAGACCCCTTATTTGGAAACCGCCAGGTTCAAAGCATTTTTGGATAACAGGTCCCATACCTGTACAAAACAGCAAGAAAGCAGTAATGTTCAACCTACAACCCTCCAGCTGTGGATATACATTAACCACAAGATTTGCCATACAAGAAGTTTTAGCTCAAACTGCTAGGGAGCCACATTGTGGTTGTAATGGCAAAGCTCAGCAAGTGAAACCAGCAGCAGCTCCAAGCTAACTTCCAAAAATTCAAGCATGTGGGTAGAGTTGCCACCTGTTCGGATTTGACCTTGGACAGCCAGGTTTTCAGAAGGGCTGCCCCAGTCTGTCCGATTTTCCAAATAAGGAAAACTGGGCAGAATCTCCCCTGATTGACATGGTGATCAGCCAATTGCTGAATGCCAGTTCATAGCCCCTTGTGACATTGCATGCCCCGCCTGCAATGTGACCCACCCCTGTGATGTCATGGCACCGCCCCCTGTCTGAAACATGAGCCACACAAATGTGGCAACCCTACATGTAGGAGGGGACAAGCAACTCAAGTCTCATTAGAATCTCATTGTTAACTAGAAAACAAGAGCCATTGTGAAAATGTGTATGTAAATCAAGCACTGATGGGCAAATGTAACTTGTAGTTAAGGAGTAGCTGGAAAACTTCATGTAGGGCATGAATTTCATGGATTCCTAAGTACCATCAAGTCCCTTGCTGGATATCACAGTATCATTCTACTCTGAAATAAAAAGCAGAAAAAGTCAATTTGTCAAGAATTAAAGCTGACGCTAAAAGGTTTACTAACATCTTCCCTCATTTGTGGGGAGTCATCCGGTGGTAAAGCCAATAATAGATTTAAATACAGGCATTCCTGCACTCCATTTGTACAGTATGTTAGCACCTGTCCTCTCAGGCAGGTCACTTCATCTATCTGCACATCAGTTACATTATTTTTTAACTTCATTTTTAAGAAATCTTTTTAGTCTGTTCTCATAAAGACACTTGTTTCACATGGTCCACTGAATGCAGATTAGGGGTACACCATTTGCTAAAAATCAATACCAGCTTAACATTCATCAAATTTGCCTGTGACTGGAAAAACTAGCATGTGGTCCTCAGGGGCATGAGAAGAGAAGAAGAAAGTAAAGGGAAGTGAAGGGAAGTGATGGCATTAGATAGCAAAAGAAGAATGCAAGCAACCTACACTAGTCATCACCACAGCCAACCAGGGCCAGATTTATACATAGGGCGACCCTAGACTGGGACCACTCATCGCTCCCCTATCCCCTTTCTGCTTCCCACCTTCAAATGCTTTCCATACATGCTCAAGCCTTATTTCACATTTCCTATCAGTCTGTTTGTATAAATCACGTGCAGTGTGCATACTGATGCTGGAAAACCCTAGAAGGTGGCAATAGCTCAAGATTTCACACAGTGGTACTTGTGTAACGGCACTGTAACTGCACTTTACTGTTGTAAATAATTCAACAAATGTCCAGCTAGAATCCTTCCACTCTGGACCCACAGTTTGTGGGTCCAATGTAAAAGGATTTTAGCTAGAGACCCTTAAATTATTTATTTCAATTAATTTGAGTGGATTGCATTTGATGGACTCAAATTGTGATAAGTAGTCATCACAAGTCAGCTAGATATTTGTCCAGTTCCTTGCAGCAGTACAGCGCAGCTACACACAGTTGTCAGTGTTTGTAAATTTACTCTTGGGGTAATGTGAGTCTATCAATGTTTTTCTTTTTCTTTAAGGGAGAACAATATGTTCACATATACATTTGCACTTGTTAACTTAATATCCAGTTTTTCAATATAACGTCATAGAATTGAGCGTGACACTTTTTCTTTGAGGTGTTCTATAGTTTGCTTTGAGTTGAAGCACCTCCCTAATATTTGGGGTCTCCATAATTGGGAAGAATTGTAGAACAATGGAATAAACAGCTTTAAGGCAGTACTTTCAAACTGCACATTTTCTTTTATTTTAGCAGTGTAGAACACACACTACGGGGCCGATTCATCAAGTTCGAGTGAAGGATTCGAAGTAAAAAAAACTTCGAATTCCGAAGTGTTTTTTGGGCTACTTCGACCATCGAATGGGCTACTTCGACCTTCGACTACGACTACGACTTCGAATCGAAGGATTCGAACTAAAAATCGTTCGACTATTCGACCATTCGATAGTCGAAGTACTGCCTCTTTAAAAAAAACTTCGACCCCCTACTTCGGCAGCTAAAAGCTACCGAAGTCAATGTTAGCCTATGGGGAAGGTCCCCATAGGCTTGCCTAAGTTTTTTTGATCGAAGGATATTCCTTCGATCGTTGGATTAAAATCCTTCGAATCGTTCGATTCGAAAGATTTAATCGTTCGATCGAAGAAATAATCCTTCGATCGTTCGATCGCAGAATTTGCGCTAAATCCTTCGACTTCGATATTCGAAGTCAAAGGATTTTAGTTCCTAGTCGAATATCGAAGGTTAATTAACCCTCGATATTCGACCCTTGATACATCTGCCCCTACATGTTTCGGGTAAAGAAGGTCTTTTTTGGTCAAATTTGGTTAAAGATCAGTAATAATTTTGCACCTTAGTTTTTTCGGTTTAGTTTTTTTTCTTAGAAGTTTCAAGAGAACTGGAGATAAGACAAAAAAAAATAAGTATCTTGATTTTTTTTAGTTTGCAAAAATAACAATATTAAAATCAGATCTATGTAACACATTTTATAGCTAAAGACTGACTTTCTTGAATTTCTTGAGTATGAAAACGAACAAGTCCCTGAAAGAGTACTTGTCTAGAAACTACTTATTTGAACGTATGTGCTTGTTGGTCACTAGAGCCAAGAAAAATAATAATTATTATGCTCATTATGTGTGGTACTTAATTGGGCTCTCAATATAAAGTATATATATATATATATATATATATATATATATATATATATATATATATATATATATATATATATATATATATTTTTTTTTTTTAGCATAATGACATTTTACTAAAAGGGTTTCCTTAAGTTCAAGATGACTATATTTTCAGAGATGTTGTCAGCAGCTCTTCAATGGTTTAGTGTTTAGTAAAAGCTGAGTTTGGACAAGTGCAGGATATTACTATTACTCTTAAAAGCTAACTAGCATGTTGAATATAAGGACAAATGGTCTTTGGGCTGTGGCTAACAGCCAGTTTTGGGTCTGACCACCAAAAAGTCTTGTGATATAAGTAATTTCATAGGATGCATTGCAATGGCTTGTATTTCATTACACTGTAATTTGTTACTTTTCTTCCACACATACTCATCTTTTGTTTCATTTATGCCTGGATTACATGTTGGCCAGTATCTCTTACATCACTGGTTGCTAACCCTGCTAAGCTCAAAATTATGGTTTTCCTGTATTTCTAAAAAAATCGAGTTTTACTAAGGGGCCGATTCACTAACTTTGAGTGAAGGATTCAAAGTAAAAAAAACTTTGAATTTCGAAGTATTTTTTGGGCTACTTCGACCATCGAATGGGCTACTTCGACCTTCGACTATGACTACGACTTCGAATCGAAGGATTCAAACTAAAAATCGTTCGACTATTCGACCATTCGATAGTCGAAGTACTGTCTCTTTAAAAAAAACTTCGACCCCCTAGTTCGCCATCTAAAAGCTACCGAAGTCAATGTTAGCCTATGGGGAAGGTCCCCATAGGCTTGGCTAACTTTTTTTGATCGAAGGATATTCCTTCGATCGTTGGATTTAAATCCTTCGAAGGATTTAATTGTTCGATCGAAGGAATAATCCTTCGATCGCACTATTTGTGCTAAATCCTTCGACTTCGATATTCGAAGTCGAAGGATTTCAATTCCCAGTCGAATATCGAGGGTTAATTCGACCCTTAGTGAATCAGCCCCTAAGTTTAAAAAACACAAAAAACCTCTATTGCAAAAGTTTGCCAAGTAAAAGTTGTTGAGGTGCTATAGAAGTCATTGGGACCCCTTAAAATAAATTCAGACTTTTAGGGGCAGATTTACTAAGGTTCAAGTGAATTTTCAAAGTTAAAAAAGTTCAAACGTCAAACTAATTTTTTGGATACTTCGACCATCGAATAGGCTACTACGACTTCGACTTCGGATATTCGACCATTCAATAATCGAAGTTCTGTCTCTTTAAAAAAAACTTCGACTTCAACACTTCACCAAATTAAACCTGCTGAAGTGCTATGTTAGCCTATGGGGACCTTCTAGATCATTTTACACATCGATCACTTTACACATCGAAGTAAAATCGATCAATCGTACAATAAAATTGTTTGATTAATGAATTAATCATTCATTTCGAACGACTTAATCATTTGATTCGAACGATTTAATCGTTCGATCGTACGATGGCCAAATTCTGTGAAAAATACTTCGACTGCAATATTCAAAGTCAAAGTATTTCAATTCAAGGGTCGAATTTAGAAGTATTTATCACTTCAAAATTCGATCCTTGAAAAATCTGCCCCTTAGAGGTTTTCTGATTTATTCTTCACAAGAAATTGTAGGAAAAGCTTGAATTTTAAGATGTTTTCAAGGTTTTTGTATTTTTTTTTGTATTCAGCACTTTTTTCATTTGTACTTTTTATAATTCGACCTTTTAATAAATTCAATCACAAAAGCAAAGTGGTTGAGAGAGAATACATTGAAATATACTTAAATTTGAGCATGAGAATGTCAAAATACTTGCTTTCTCTCCTATATATGGAACAAAGAAAACATAATCATGTATAAATTCCAGGGGCTATCTGTATAATATGGGGATAACCTAAAATTCCCATTCAAACCCAATATAGTAAGTCATGATTACCCCAAAGGCAACCTTAACCTACATACACAAAGAAAACCCATAGCATGAACTTTGTAGATCCATGGAGACTCTAGAACATGACAGTTGCACATGCATAATTCATTCAGATCATCTCAACAATATATCCACATTGCTATGTTAGCTGCATTGAAGAAACAAATATCTCAAATATACACATATAATTGCATTCAGTATATATATATATATATATATATATATATATATATATATATATATATATATATATATATATATATATATATATATTACGTGAATTGATATTAGTGGTCTCACTAGTAGTAGTCCCAAATATTATGACTTAATTGATCTCAAATATGGAGACAGCATGCACATGGAGCATGGTCATGTGGTGCCAGTGAGTAACATTTGTTTTTGGTAGAAAAATAAATTATAACTGCATTTCAATTATAATATTGCATTCTAAATGATTATATAGTATATTAGTATGTTTAATTTTATATTTTTAGAGTCAAAGAAAAAAAAATCTCTTGTTTTTAAAGTTAGTTCTTTAGTTTTCCAAAATCAATATTATGTCACAAAATCAATATACCTTAATTTTTAAATAGTTTCAGTTATATTTTATTTCTAATTCCCTTTGCAGAATGTAAGATTTACAAAGGACACCCCAAAAGCCTGTTGTTATAGGATTTGAAATGTTTTGTACAAAATGAACATAAATATATTTTGCAGCACAAAAAAGTGGATTTTAAGGAATCATCACAACACATGACTCAGAAAGGGAATGCAAGAAAAAGGTGTTTGGGGAGGTATAACTTTTTCATGCGCTTACATTTGTGAAATATGTTTTTCGCCTAAAGTTTTTAGGAGCCAATTCATAAAGGCACAGTAGTGCAATTTACATTTTAAATCTTTACCTGCATTGCATTTTCTATCAGTCTGTCCATTTGTTTTCAGTCCAGAGTGGCGCTAATATTTTTTAAATAGTAATGTAGGTTTTTAAATAGTAATGCAATGGGGCATCTGCATATTACATTTACATGCAGACAGTGGCATAACTATAGAGAGGCAGACTCCACCAACTTTGGGGGCCTGGTGGGACAGGACATGCATTTACAAAAATATTTTGTGAGCCAGAAGGTGTTGGTAATGGAACAAAGGTACCTTTAGACACCAAACATACACCAAAGTAGTGTGCTCTTGTCTTTGCCACATTAAATGCTGATTTTTTTTAGATTAGTTTGTTTTAAAGGGACTCTTAAGACAGAAAGATTTTTTACTATTGTGTTTTTATATCTGTATTTAGTATTGTATATTGAGCTTGCATACAGTCTACCTACAGTTGTCTGATTCCTAAAAAGCTAAGTTAAGGCATTTTCAAGACAGATTCTGTATCAAAAGGCCAGTTCTATGTATAATATACCAGAACACAAACCAGACTAAATGCAGAAGCAATTTCATGTAAATACCTCCCAGAACAACTTGCAGGATAAATGTAGTGACAGTTTATTATATAATTTTATACAATACCCCAGAACACATGAGAAAACAGTTGCAATGTCATATATCCCAGAACATATGGTAGTATGGTATTATAAATATCTTCCAATTCTATATATTAAGCCCAGGATCATATAGTAGTTTGAACATAGTGTTAATTTCATGCAATAACCCCATACAACACAATAGAATAAATGCAGTAAATAAGACAGAGCTTAAAAATTTCAGGAGTAGTCATGGGCGATTCTTGAACCAGCAAAAAAATTTCCAAATGCATTAAAGTTTATGGTAGAGAAATTTGTTTTTACTTGCAACGATTTTTTCAATCTGTGAAAATCACTACTCAGGAGTAGACAAGAGAGAAAAGATTTTATGTAATATAGTACTTCTGAAATCTTAAAACACACTCTCAAGGATATCACATTGTTAAAGGGATGGTTGTGAGTCAATAGTCAATAGAAGCTATCCCTTGCAAATTGCAAAATCTTTTTTGGAGCTTTTTGAGGTTTTTTAGAGGTTCTTTGTTTGTAATCCCACAATATTCTAACACAAATTAGGATTTTGAGGTTTTCATAATCTTAATCAGATTTGTTACACGTTTTAATTTGTTCATTTTTTATTATATTCAGATCTACTTATAAATTAGTGGATATTTGTGTTTTTTTAAAATGTGAGTTCAGCAGTGGTTGAAAAAACTACACAAATTTGAATTCCGATAAATATGCCTCCTGTTCAAATAGTGATCAGCTAATATAACCATATTTGGTAAAACAATATACCTGCAATGTTGTTTTTTTATCTAGCCCAGGCTGTGTTTAATCAATCATGTTGCTGCTCCAGTCCTCATCTCTCTAAAGGCCTCCATGCTTGAATATTTGTGATCAAAACAAATAAAAATCAACACATTCTCAAAATCATAAATCAGTTCTGTCCCTTGCAATCCAATAGCTTGCCTGCCTTTATTGTCTACTGTTTGTTGGACTAGCTATTACATATTTCAGTATGTTTCACACTCAGACCACAAAGCCATAGAGAAACAAAATATTGGCCTAAACATGTGACATGAAAACATCTGGATTTTAACCATAGATAGAAGACTTTCCTAAGAAAGCAGACATCCCTAATAATAACAAAAGTTTGCAGATGATAAGAATATGTTAGATAATGTATTTAAAAGAAAATTAACCCTTTATTTATTGTTTCATAGGTCCAAATGTCCTAAACATAGAAGATTCAGATTATTATTCCACACTTCACACATAAAAGTTCATAGTGTGACTCACAACCATTCCCATTGCCTCTTGGTATTCTTAATCGCCCTAGTTATACTAGTTAATCATCCTAGTTAGCAACTGGGATTAAACAGCAGTTGTTTTGGTTGCTTGAGATTATAGCTAATAAAGACAATGCTTTGGTGACACCAGTTTCCCCACCATGCTTGCTGGTTTCCACATCAAACAGCATTTATTGTTTAAGGCAATTACATTCAAATTTGGGATTTGCTCACTGCAAAAATATGTGGAAACCATGGGATAGGGAATGGTCAAAGAAGTTTGAGAAGGATAAAATGAGTCAAAGCAGTCGATTAGTCCTAGTAGTCAAATCAAGAAGGATTTAGGTATAATAAAAGGCAGCAACACAGATAACACACGTCTGGTGCAAGGCCTAATAATATCATATCATGAGTAAGAAGAGTTAAACATCATTCTCTATGTAAATTTGAAGGCACATTCTGCATAAAAAGGTTATTTCACATAGCCAACAAAGGAACTAAAACAGTTTGAAAGAGCTTTGTCTAAATAAATAAAAAAAGATTTTCTTTCTTATAATTTTCCTCGGGCACAGATGTTACCGCATGTTTGAGCTGATTGAAATTTTCCAACTTGCTGATTGACAAAAAAACTAATACTTATGGTACAAGGATGTACTTAGATATGTCCCAAAAATCACATGAAACCACATATGTTGCACTGCACATTTACTGAGTTGGACTTCTCTGCTGTTACTGTACAAAGCTGTATCTTTTTGTGTCTTACATGAAATTGACTATATATATTTCTTTGCACATACATTATGTATATAAACAGGTATGAGACCTGGGGCTTTCTGGAAAACACATTGTTCTTGTAGTCTAGTAGAAAATCATGCAAACATCAAATTAACCAAATAGACTGTTTTGCTTCCAATAAGGATGAATTATATCTTAGTTTGGATCAAGTACAATATACTGTTTTATTATTAGAGAGAAAATGGAAATCATATTTCAAAATTTGGATTATTTGGATAAAATAGAGTCTATGGGAGACAGCTTTCCATAATTGAGAGCTTTCTGAATAACAGGTTTCTGAATAAAGGATTCCATATCCATATAGGTTTATAGCAGGGCATAAATGTGCAAGTTATTAGCAAAATATTGCCTACAAGGGTGTTTCAATACTAAAGCATTTTTTTTAGAAAAATATAACCTTTTATTGGTAATATGGCAAATGGTATGCAATGATATGCAATGATATTATCAGGTACATGCAATGACCATTTGTATGTTTGTTGCAATTAAAATGTTGAATAAAAGACCTGTTTTATGTATGTAATTGTGCCTAAATGTGGACACGCGGCCTCCAATTTTTAAGTATCATTTTTTTCCACAGCTGGGTCCAGTGGGAACTCCCTGTCATCACTACTTATATGTGCCTGAAGCCTAATAATAAAATATAAGTAAGGTTACCTTCAGGGGGTAACTTCATTATGATAACTCCAGGCTGCCTGGATGCTATTGATTTTTATGTCCTCTGTGTTATTTGTGTATTATTTCAGTACTGTTGGAAATTAAGATAGATCGTTTTGCACAAGGGACAATATATTGTAAAAGATTTCTTCTAGAAGCTGTTGTATCAAAGTTAGTATTGGGATGTGCTTACAGACTAGAAAAAATATTTTTCAACAAAATATTGGGGTCACATTCATTCAAATAGCTCACAAAAGACTGCATGGTCCACACAAGAGAAAAAACACAGCATCATGTATTGGCTAGTGAATTATGCACAAAAATACAAGAATACATGTTTGTCCTTGGACAAATATAAGGCATTTACATATGACACAGTGACACTGGAGCCAATAGCATACCACTTGATTTGAAAATAATGATCTCCATTAATTGAATACTTTTTTTTAAATGTATATGAGCCCACTATTTTACTGTAGGTTGCATTTAGAGCAAATGCAACTCAAACTTGCTGCTAATAGTTATTCATATTCTCTTCTGGAATCTTTTTCAAATAATCTTTGTCTCATGATTATATGTTGGAAGGCCCACTTACTTTACATGTAGGTATTATCACGCTGTTTTCTGATGCTAGTGTTTCTTTGTCACATATCAGAAGAAAATATTGGTCTTACCATCCACATAGCCTAATATTTCAGAATTTGTTCTGTATGCTATAAAGGGCACTGTTTGCCCAGTTGTAGTAACCTATATTAATCAATAAGATGATTTTTAAACAGGTGACCAGTAAAATCTACCTGCTGCAAATTTAGTATGTTTTCTTTACAAAACCTAATTTATATATTATGTTATGTAAACAAACAGTAAGAAGTGCCAGGAGATTACCAGCTTCTCTTACCTCTCAGCGAGTCTCTCGAAGATTGTTGGTGTGCAGGCGCACACTTCTGGGTTTCTCAGTCTGTGTGACACCTGCGTCATGACATCCTTTAAGTGACATCACAATGCGAGCGACAGCGTCAGACGCTGGCATCACTTGGGGCCAGAAAAACCTAGGAGAGAGGTAAGAGATCTCAGCAATCTCCTGGCGCATCTTACACAAGCACTCACTTGAAAGACAGGTTGGTTAAGGCAGATGTGACACAAAAGATGGCCAAAGGTTTGACATTTCAGAAGCCCATACCTTGTTGATGTAACCTAGCATATATGTCTGCCCTTAACTTGTGTAGCAGAAGAGTGTTGTATCAGTTTAGCCATAGATCAAACCCTACAAATATAGAGTAGACAATAACTTTTATTGGCTAACTAAATACATAACAAAATGCAAGATTTCAGGACTACTAAGGTCCTTGCTTGGTATACATAGAAACTGAAGAATTATGACATTAGTACACATTAAAAGAGAAAATATTGCTATCAATCTGACAAGCATGTGTAAAATCATTCCTGTGCTGATATTGATCATGTCCCTCTGCCAGGCTGTATGTAATTAACACCTAGTTGTGAGGTGATGGAAGTCCTGAGTCAAGTGTAAGAAACTATTCTGAAGTAAATCCACTGGGTGCAGATCTCACAACCCCCAAGCTGCATCAGGTTGTTATTAGCCATATTCATCTAGCCATGAAACATCTGTCCCTGTTAAGACTGGAATGTAGGGTACTGAATTTCTGCATGAATTTATATGACTTTCAAGAAAATGATCCCTTTCTTATGTGTTCCTGCTGGCAATGTGTCTTAGGTACCCAGACTGTAGGTGCAGGTTTTACACCTTGCATGCAGGCAGGCTACATTCTGCTGGGGCATTTGTGGAGCTTTGTCCAATTAGTTTTTTAAGGTTTGGCAGTGGTGATGGTTGAATAAATTCGCCAGGCACAAATTTGCTCAGAATTTCCGAGTTTCACCGCCAGCAATAAATTTGCAAAATTGCGGCAAAAATACGCCTATCACTATTTGGCAGTTGTCTGTACACCAGTAGGGATGGTTCTGAGAATATATTTTGCAGTTACAAAAAAGAGGGGTTGTGGGTGCACTCCTAAGGTTAAATTATAATATGTTTAAGTGCTACTGACCTGGCCAATTCCCTGGTCCCCTGTCTCATAAGTAATTCGGTATATATGCAAGTGCAGGTGTTTACAAAAACAGGGTTTTTGTTATTACAAAGTTATGATCAGAAAATTGATAAGCCACCATACCACGTCAAGGTAAACCCTGTACGGCGGTCCCTTACTTGTTTACCTCTGATCATAATATAAAAGGTCTTTTACCTCTCTGCATCCTCATACCCCTTTAAACTAATGGTGGTCCTATATTTTTACAAAAAATGGGCGTTGGTTTAGGCAGTCTCTTTCTCTTAAAAGCCACAAAAGTTAGTGGCGGGGGAGGATCTAGCCCTCAGACTGAAACCAACGTTCATGAGACACTTATTACATTTGCTGTGCCTGTCACTAGATAACAGCTAAACATATTACACCTATCACACCCTTCATTTAGCTTTCCCTTTTATTTCTTGTTCACATCTATACTCACATCTATACTCATATCTATATTCACACATACATACACAAGTGTGCACCTATACATATCATTTTACTTTGCCTTCATTATTGTCTTTCCATTATCAATTTTTTTTTAAAAATGGGCATTGGTTTTGGCAGTCTCTCTCTCTTAAAAGCCGCAAAAGCAGGTGGCGGGGGAGGATCTAGCCCACAGATTGAAACCAAGGTTCAGGAGACATTTAAGATGGCCATAGATGCAAAGACCCGATCATTCTAATCCACGAATGATCGGACTTCCCCATCTCCCAACCTGCCACTAATCATTCCGATCAAATAAAGTAGTAAAATAACAGCCGATGTTTTGCCCCTGACAGCGAGCTGGTGACAGTTGCCCACTGAAAATTGTCTGATCAACAATACATGCAGAGAAAGAAATCTTTTAACCTGGCTGATCGACCAAACGACCAATCTCTGTGGGATGAAAAATGTCTCCCCACACGGTCTGAAAATCGTATGAATCGAGGATTCATACGATTGGATCTTTGTTTGTGTTTTGTTTGTATTGGGGGAGTATGTCCCTAGGTATGGTGAAAGCTCTTGATTTGGTTATCAGTTACTTTGGTGTTTCTCTGTTTGATGAAGTCACTCAAGAGTTCTCATCCCTGTCAATAGGGTTTGAACAAAAAAGTTTTTTTTGTATTGCCTGGCTGTATTTGATTCACCTCCTTTTTATGTTTGGGATTGAAACTGTCATTTCTGAGGTATGTGAATCTGTCTGTATGTCTGTATGTTTTTTTGTAAACAAAGGTAACTAAGTTGCTACCCTCTATTTTGGCAGCAGTGTGAGGGAATTCTATCTTGTTCTTGTACCATACACTCTGCAAGACTTGCCAAGACTCTTGGCTACAGCAAATTATCAAAATGACTTATTTATTCATCTTTGGTATTTTTTTGCTATTGCACCAAGGCTGTTTACCATAGACTGCAATTGTAACATGGAATGATGGCAGGAAATAGGCTTAACTGTGTTTATTGCTTAATGGAATATGATGATTTATTTATAATTAAGAAATAGGTGAAGTTCTAGGTGAGGTTTGAAACAAACACACATTCATGACAATCTGACAACTACAGTAAAAACTGTATAACGCCATTCATTAAGAAACATAAATTGCATGCTTCGAACTGTGCCATGAGAAATCTATCAGTCTTTAGATATATAACTACAAAACAATTAATTGATCTTTTCTGATGACAGAAAAAGCATTTCAAGCTTGCTGTCAAGGCAGAAATTTACATTTTTTGCTTCCAGTGAGTTTTTTTATGCATACAAAGTCTAGTTCATATGCAAAACATTGTGACATGAAAAATCCAAATGCTGACACAGAATAAAACTTGGCCTATAGGTCATGTTGGCCATTTTTGCCTTTGAAAGTAAGCATTACTTGAAATTTCTAAACCTGACCAGAACTTCTATCATTAACGACTACTGTAGCGGGACTCTTATAAAGGAACATGGGGGATCAGATAGGTAATAGAAAAGCATGAGGGAAATACTTTTACAGGAACTTATAAAGTGCATGTAAAGACAATGCTATGATAGTTGGAAAAAAACTTTTAATTTCTGGTGTCGGTGTCTTTTTAATGCATTTCCGTATACATAAAATACAACATTCAACATTTATCTGCATATTATCAAAACATTGGTTTTAGTTCCATAATACAATATTAGGGGTAGAGTCACTAAAGGACAAAGTGATAATGCTAGCGACAATTCACCAGCATTTCCACATGCAGGGATATCGCCAAATCACTAACAGGCGCAGGCACAAATTCACTAGCGAAAGAGACCGTCGCTAGTATTCATTCGCACTCTATCGCCAGGAGACTTTTCACTCTAGGTCGTTACCATGCAAATTCAGTAAAGTGCAGATTTTACTGAACGTTTCCTCTTTCGCCAATGTTGACTTCACCACCTCATACCAGGCAAAGTGCTAAAAAGAAGCTAGATCTTCCTCAATCTTCTGTCACTTACATCATATCCTGTGTGCCTAAAATGTATTAAAGTTCCAAAAACACTGGCAACTTTTCCTTTTTTGAATGGAATTGCCTGCAAAAGTCCTAACAAACTTTTTTTGGGTAACCAGTTTTCTCCAGACATTTTATAACATATGGAACATTCATTTTACAGTGGGCTCATGTGTAGGGCAGAATATTAACTCTCATGTCTTTATTAAGGTTTCCTGGACATTTGCAATAAAAAGTGGTAACTTCAAGCTTTTGCACCAACATTTATAATAAAGACCTCCATACAACTTTAAATTACCCACCCTATGCAAATTGACTTAAGCGCAAGAATTTTTGATAGGCACAGTCGGCATTTACCAAGTGAGCCACTGGGGGCTCTTTGGGCTATCATGAACTCTTGTGTTTAAGGTTTCTGTTTATCTGCCTGTTCACAGTATGTTTTCCACCCACCTCGTTTACCTTCATGTGTCTCCTATTCCCTAATCAATTGCCCTTTATAAACCACGCCCTGAGCTTTGCTCTGGGCTGAGTCATTGTATGTGTATGAGTTTGAACCTGTTTATATTTTGCTCTGTTCCTGCATATTCCAAATTCCAAGTTCCAAGTTCCAAGTTCCAGAGTCTTGTTCCTGTGTTTTGGTTCCAGCTTTTCATTTGCCTGCCTGGTAAAGACTTTATTTTTGACCTGTTCCTGTTTTGCTTCAGTTCCATTAAATCCTGTTTATTCACCATGCCTGCTTCAAGTATTTTTCCCTAGGCTTCCACCACACGCATCAAGTGTGAATTTAACTCCCGTTGCAGCGGTTTCCCGCTGTGAACGTTACAGAATGACTCAGCCAAACTGCAGGAAGCCTTTGGGTAAGCCCTTCATGCCTTCAAGTCAGTTGTTAAACTGCAACTCCCTTGGGATGGGGAAGGTGAGGCCAAAGGTCAGGATACCACCACTCTGCTGACCACTGAGATGCTAATCTCTACCCTCCTTCTTCGCCTAGAGGTACGTCAGAGGAAGCAGGACTATATGATTCAAAGTCTGCATTTTCTTTTTGACAAGCTAGATGCAGTTCAGCAAAACTCTGCTTCAGTTCCTGTGTCAGCTTCATGCTTGCAGTCTGCTTCAGTTCCCATGTCTGTTCCATGCTTGCAATCTGCTTCAGTTCCTGTGTCAACTCCAGAGGGGCCTAATCTGCAGTAACTGCTGCTCACAGCTCCAGTGATGGCTTCCCGGCCAGTCCGTGCTCCTGGGATGGCTTCCCGGCCAGTCCGTGCTCCTTGGATGGCTTCCCGGCCAGTCAGTGCTCCTGGGATGGCTTCCCGGCCAGTCTGTGCTCCTGGGATGGCTTCCCGGCCAGTCCGTGCTCCTGGGATGGCTTCCCGGCCAGTCCGTGCTCCTGGGATGGCTTCCCGGCCAGTCCGTGCTCCTGGGATGGCTTCCCAGCCAGTCCGTACATATCCACTCCCACCTCTGATAGAAATAGTTTAAAGGGCATGTATGTCTAAAATAGAATAAGGCTAGAAATGCTGTATTTTGTATACTAAATATAAACATGAACTTACTGCACCACAAGCCTAATCAAACAAATAATTTATGCTTTCAAAGTTGGCTACAGGGGGTCACCATCTTGTAACTTTGTTAAACATCTTTGCAAGACTAAGACTGTGCACATGCTCAGTGTGGTCTGGGCTGCTTAGGGATCATCATAAACAAAGCTGCTTGAGTTCTGCATGGCTGGGAAGTAAGGCAGGGGCTCCACCTGCTGTTCATAAGTATGATTGTTTTCCTGCTCAGCAGTTAGGGACCGTCTGACAATTCCTATCCACAGCAGTGGAGAATTTCACTGCATACAGTCAGGTTTCTTATAAAAATGGTACACATTTTTTAATTAAAGTAAGGGCACACAGTGTATACAATGTATCTCACCTCCCACTGAGTGGGAAAAATTATTTGCAGTTTTTTACAGTTTGAGAACCAAACTGTTAATCAGTAGTTATTTGGGAGCTTCATCAAATTTTAAAAAATGTAAAAGTTATTGGACTGGATTTTTGCAGTTGGGTTTGAGCCCATTGTGTGATATTTTGTTCTTCCGTTAAGTGAATGGACTAAAAAAATGCCACTTGATTTGACTATATCTCTCTTAGATTATTTTATTTTATTCATATTGTACTTGCATATTGCATTTTTGGCAATAGTGGCAGATCCTTTGTGTCATAATTTGTATCTCTGATAAGGCACATTAAGAGGAAAAGCACAGAAATCAAACTGATAGGGTGCAAACTATTTAGCAAATTCACACACCAGTCTAAACTGTATCTATATTGTCTAATTTGTTTAAATTCTATGTTTCCATTTGGATTATATTTGAGCTCTTTGACATATTTTTTGGTAATTGGAATGATAATTGTTTGAAGCAAGTTTAATCAGAGTGAGAAATAACCTTGATAAAATGCTTTGTGTACTATAAAATGCATTGTTACATACAATGATTTACTTGTTCAGGAAATATTAATAAAACATGATACTGAAACAACACTTTATAATACACATCATGATTCTGTTGTGGCTTTTTATGTACTTACTGTACACATACTATTTTTTTTGCTTTTTTTCCTGACCTGGTGTAAAGTATCCTGGAGAACAGAAAGTATAATCACAGAACCAGGGGATACCATGCATTTTTGGAATTGCAATAGGATAAAGCCAACTCTGTTCTTTTGTAAATGGAGATTTGAAACTACTTAATTCTGTGGAGTTCTGCTCTTAGCTCCTTTGGCAGAAAGCTACCACAAACTACAAATTATCACCTCTCACTAGGGAGATGGGAGGACCACAACAGTCAAATTGTTTCACTTATTTAGATCCAGAACCTTTTTACTGTTCAACGTAATGCTGGGTAGTCTGTGGCAAAGTTGTTGTACTTTAATAAATTAAAAAGCATATGTATATCAAATGAAACCCTTCTTTGAACTTTTTCTTATATTCATTTTTTTTTAGAATATATTTGATTGGGCAGTACGGTTGCTCAGCACTTGCAGATCTGGGGTCCTGAGTTCAGTTCCAACTTGGAAAATATCTGTAAGGATTTTGTATGTTACACTCATGTCTGCATGGGGTTTCTCTGGGTACAAAACATTCAGGCACATTAAAGGAGTGTTTTAAATAAATTGAAATATATTGTACTGCTGCCCTGCACTGGAAAAATTGGTGTGGCTGCTTCAGAAACACAACTATAGTTTATATAAACAAGCTGCTGTGCAGTCATTCAAGCACAGGAGACAGTAGATAACAGATACATGCTGAAGAATCCCTTTTCCCGTTACTTCATTACTTTAAAACACTTTAATTTTTTGTATTACTGTTCCTTTAACTGGCTCCTGATTGAAGCTTCTATGTGAATGTGATAGGGACATTAGATTGTAAGCTGCACTGGTGCAGGGGTTGATATGAATGATGTACTACATAAATAACAGATAATAGATAAAAAAAAAAGGATATCCAAAAAGGAAAAAGGTTCCTCTTTCCAATATGGAGCAACACTGTATTACACATTGAGATGTAATGAACCAAAGCCTTAAAATAATGACAGATAAAAGAGATACATTTCTTTTCACAAATGAGACACTTTATAACACTTCACATTGAAGTATGGATTTGGTTTAAGATGATTTGGCAATTGGCCAAATACAAAAATCATGAATTCATTATATCTCTAACTACATTTACCGATATATCTATTCTGAAGTACCGAAATATTAGCGGTGTAAGACTAATGTCACATCAAGGGAATATAAACTAATAAAAATTATAATTACTAGACTTACAAAGATATATGTACACTGGTATTTAAAAACATTATAAAGCCACAAGATTGTGTATTTAATGAAATAAGATTATACGATTAAAAACTGGAAATTATGCACCTACATGAAAAGTAAACAGTAAATCTTTGGAAATAATTTAATCAGTAGAAATAAGCATGTAAGTTTTTTAGGCATGAACACCATGTAATATTTAATACTTGGACAAGATCAAGATATTTGAGTGAAAACGTCTTATAAGATACAATATAAAGAGAGATAATCCATACATTGTATTAAACGTAATTACCCATAATGCCGTGTTTCTTTCTTTATGACTTCACTATAATTGTGGCTGAACACTGAGTTGCAGCCACTGCACCAGTGCCCAATACATCAAAATGAATGCAATTGCTCTTGCTTTTTGAGTGCATGTTGCATCTAGCATTGGTGTGGTATCACTTCTATTTTAAATTGTGTTTACATCTGATTCAGTTGGCACAAGTCGAGTGTGTCTATTTTGGCAAACTGCTGTGTTTAACCTGGAGCTACCGCAAGCTCCACAGTGGAAGTAGCTCCAGGGTTCCCCAGTGTCAATAGACACAACAGCATACTATTCATCAGAAGAGTCAGGATGGACACAGTGGCAGTGAAGAGGAATGTGGGAGCATGTTTGGATGCAAATACTATAATGAACTACACCAATATGTATCCTTTATTGTGTCATTTTGGATCACCTTTAAGTGGGTACATTCAAACATGACTTTTGTATTTTTGTCTTGTACGTACAGAGTATCAGCAGAGGACCATTGAAGATAACAATTGATGCATGGCTCTTATATGGCTCAGGGCTGCTAGCTGTGAAAAGAATCAGAAAGCAGTTCTATGCCCAGTGTCGGACTGGGATGCCAGGGGCCCACCAGAAAACCTTAGACTGTGGGCCCACTTTCCAAAGTGTTATTCCTTCTCTACTCACTTAACCTCTTTATCCTCCTACTTATTAGACTCTAGTGTTCCATTATTAAGCCTCTGTTTTCCTAAAAAGAAATAGGGAATGACCATGAAATAGGCCAAATGGTTAGAAGCAAGAGGGCCACTGACACCTGGGCCCACCGGGAGTTTTCCTGGTATCCCTGTGGGCCACTGTCTATGCCAAGAGAGTAAGTTAATCACACTTAATTAGAGACTCTGAAAACAAAAATACTGTTGCACGCTTTACAAAAATGTTACAGTACAACAAATTCTAGCACACACCAGTATATCTTCAAATAGTAAATCATGCTTTGAAACTGTAGTGCAGCAAAGGCAGGTTTAGATTCGTACAGCAACATTGTTCAGTGAAACTTTTCTTCAGTTCTACTGACAAGAGGATCTGTGAATGCAAGAGGACGTTATATGATCTGTGTTGGCTTAAAATTGCTCTCCATGAGCAGAATCCTATAAGTGCAAATACATTCAGGGAGCAGAAGGCAGCAATACGGCTTTTCTCTGCTGGCATAGGCTGTCAGTAAAAAAGCAGTTGTGGTTAATACAGCCCTGTCTACCCATCACACTTCTGATTATATCAGATGTACTGTGGCACAAGGTCCACTTTTCTCAGCTCTATGTTCATCACTCAAGGTGCTTTTCATTCAGTATTATCAAGAGTGCTAATGGGGCATGTTAGCTTGCCTGACTGCTGATAGAAAGTGCCCAGTGTGACACAGCCCTGAGACCAATACTGCAACTATAGGAAGTCATTATGTGTGTTTTTTGGATAAGAACTGACTGTACTAGCTATGTCAGGCAGTTTTAATTTACATAAATAGGAGGAAGTGGTATACATTTGTAAATAATGGTACAGTCACTTCCAGATCCTAAATACATTATAGGCTGAAAATTTACATTATCAAAATATCTATTGGCTGAAAAAGAAGGGTTTTTTTTAGATCCAAATAAACTCAAAAATTGTCTCCACTGGTAAAAATGCTGGAGCAAAAGCTGAGTGGAGCAAAAGCCAACTTGTTTAGTATTGTTAGATAGGATTGAACAGATGGAGCAACAGCGTCTTGAAAGGCAAAAGATCATACATGTTGGCTGCCTACAGACCATTACTTTAAAAATAATGTTTATTGATATGAGAATAACATTTTAAATGGTAGAATCAATTACTGGCATTTTACGTGGAGGCTTATTTATTATGGTTGGATTTTAGTGTTTTTAGAGGTTTTTGAAACCACAACTAAACTCACAAATTCTAAATTTATTAAAAGTTCAGCATAAAAAATAAAATATGAATAACTCAAAGTTTTCCGTATACTTTGTAGCAGAAAAAAACCCAAAAAAACGTGAAAAGTCTGAATTGATTTACAAAGGCCCAATAGGATCAGCCCACTCCCGCTAACTCCTATAGCACCTTGACAATTATTACATGGTGAGGTTTTTGTGATTTTTACACTTAGCAAATCTCAAATTTTTAGAAATATAGGAAAACCAGATTTTTTTTGTGATTTGTGGAAAATAAGCAATTTGATTGTTATGTTAAATATTTGCATTCTTTAGCACATCACTCAGCGATTTTTTTTTTTTTTTTGGTTGGCTCTTTTTATATTCGGATCTTTTCATAAATTCAGTGACAATCATGGTTTTAGAATTAGCGTTTGTTTAGAGCTTTTTTCATAGGAAAACAACACATTTCTCGAGATTTGAGGAAACTTTGAAATGAGATTCAACGAAATTCAATGGTTAGTAAATGGACCTTCTAGTGTAATATACTATTAATTGCTACACCATTACAGACATAATACCTTTAATACCTTTAAGGGTTTTCTAGCCAAACAGCAATATGTTTTCCATTCTGTGGAGTGGAAAAAAAGTTGCAAAAAAATTACATATTTCTGATGTATTGCATTAGTAATTATGTTTAGAAGTGGAACAGTTTTATGGAGGATTCGCATTCCCTTAAACCTATTTAATATTGATATATTGATATATATATATATATTATATTGATTCTTCCAACACACTCCCCTTTTTCTTCTTCTTCAGTTTCACTTCTGTAAATTTTCTGATGATCTGTAACTGTGAGCTCCTCTTCTTGGACCCAAAAATGAAACTGTACCAAGGATACTACATGTCGAAAGGAGGTGTTAGTGCTCTTTTCATTTGTGGACACAAAATCTCTGCCATGCTTTGGTAAAAGTGAGGTAAACAATGGGGGACGATCAGACTAAGATGGTGAATGGAGTAATGAGAATGGCTTATTAAAATGTATACATATATTTAAAGGGTTTTTTTCATAGGATTTTTTTTCCCCAGAAGTTTAGTTAATATGTGCTTCTGCAGCATAATTCTGCATCATTTTTCAAATGAGCAGATCTTTTAAATTTAATTTAAAAATCTGAAATGGGGCTAGACATGTTGTTAGTTTCCCAGATGCCCTCAGTCATGTGTCTTGTGCTTTATTAAACTTCAGTCTCTACTGTTGCACTGCAAGTTTGAGTGATATCACCCCCATCTCTTCCCCTCCCAGCAGACAAACAAGAGAACAATAGGAAGGTAACCAGATATTGGCTTCCTGACACCTGCATTGCTAGGTATAGATATGAGAATATAACTCAATAGTAAGACCAAGGCCCTCTGAGACTTCTTCAGTAACACTAAGTAGGAGAAGAAATACTTTATATGAAAGCAGTTCCACTGTGGATTGCTGACTCTTTCTGAAAGCACACGATCAGGCACAGTGGCATGAAATTGCTGCCTACACACCAATATTACAGCTAAAAAATTGTTGATTTAGGAATACAATTTTATATGGTACAGTGAATTATTTGTAATGTAAACAGTGTAATTTAGAAATAAAAACTATACCATGCAAATCATAACAGAATCCCTTTAAGAACATTTTGCAGTTTAGTTAATTGTCTGGTTAAGAACATTGATGTGTTATACAAAGTGCTAATAAATATAATGCAGTGAGTTTTACAGCATGCATTGATGCTGGAATATCATGAAACAATTACAACAACCTGTTTATTGGCGTGACTTTCTCAGTCTCTCTCATACTGCAGCAATTTAGGACACAGTGTTATTGCATTCATATAATTTGCTGTGGCTTTGAGGCTTGTCAAATTTCCCAAGCAGGTATGCTGAACTGGAGATATTAGGATATTAGTGATAAAAAAAAGAGTGTAAATGGCAAGTACTTTGCCAAATAATTGCTGCTCACCAAAGTGCAACTCTCCATGGCTGCAGATCTCTGTAAGATACAAAATGTATGAATTTAGTTTTTTGGTTGATGAGGAATATTAAACTGGCAGTTTGCTAGTGCAGGTTTTGTTTAAATTTGATGTGCAAGTATGTGCACTATAAAAGTGTAGTGATTTGTTTATGTTTTTACTAAAGTGCCAGCTACAAGTCACACACAATATACTGTATCATGTGAAGTTTGGGGGGATCCTGTCTGGAAATGCACCATAAATACAGGCTACTCCAAAGTGAAAGAAAAACAGTCAGCTTATTTTGAAATCAAAAGGCTTCCAGCAGCAACCACTGGCAACCGAAAAAAGAGCTTCACTTTAGCAATATAAATACCAAAATAAGAACAGTAGTGATGGGTGAATAAATTTGTGAATTTCCAAATTTCAGTGCCGGTGAATCAATTCGAGAAACTTACCACCACGTGAAACTCTTACTCTCTCTCTTTCACCTGCTGCTTACTTCCTTAAAATCCCCATTGGATGTCCAGCCCACCCCTCTGGCTGGTTAACCCTCTGTTGTTTCTTAAAGGGGAGGTTCAAAAAGAATGGAGATTTATATCTGCCATCCAGTATATATAACCCCTCTGCTTTTACAATTGATAAATAAATACTATTTTCAACAACCATGTGATTTAAACACCGATATACTCCTTACAACTGTTCTCAAAATGTCAGCTGTTAAAGGAGCACTAAAGCTTAACTAAAGAAATATGGTAGAAATGTTGTACATAATGTTTTGGGCTTCTGTACCGGCCCAAGTCCTTTAGCATTAACAGATCTGTGTCTCCAAAATTTTCCCCAGTAGCTCCCCATCTTCTTTTCTGCTGATTCACTGCACATGCTCTGTGCTGCTGTCACTTACTGAGCTTAGGGACTGTCTCAAAACATACAGTACACATAGAATATACAGTAAGTGTCACAATATAAGCAGAGAAACCAGTGCAACTAGCATCAGAATATAATAATCAGCCTTGTAGCATCAGCTTATATTACAGACCAGTCTAATTTTCTGCTTGATAATTTCTCAACAGCTGTTTAGAGCCCACTGAGCATGTGAGTGCCGCAGACACTTTCCAAGATGGTGACCCCATGTGACAAGTTTGAAGTTCTGGATTATTGCTGCTATTGAGAAGCAGAAAGTTTAGGCTGGTGCAATTAGTGGCATGGCTATAACACAAACAACCCCCGTGGTATCAGGAGGGGTACACCAATGAAGTTAAACAGAAGAACTGCCAGAAATACCTCCAGCAAATGCAATAATCAAATTATGGATGTTCATCTCTAGCCTGCTAGGTACTGCTCCCCAATAGTCAAAAACATAACTGAAATAAACATGTACAATATAATTATAATAGAAGGAGGTTTGTCTTGCTGCCTTCTTATTTTTTTCTGAACTGAATGATAGTGAGTATCTTCAATCTTCAACAGTGACAAGAAAGCCTGTTACCAGACAAATAGTTAACTACATTCACACACTGTAATTATAACACTATAATTTTATCAGTTTCGTTTTTATTAAACTTCCAGTATGTTTCTGACATTTGGGGGGGAAATACAAGTTCTTGAGTTATTAAGTATCGTTTACTTTATCCAAAATTAATCACTCAAGTAATGTGAAGACATAAATACCCAGCAAAACAATTATAAAACATATAAGCAGTCACTTGACTGCTTTTGGCCTCACTCGCTTTATATGATCAGAGAAACTATGGGTACACTCTATAATATATACAACTCTACAGAAAATATTTCATGCCTAGTGCCATGTAGAATCTAAATTCTAAACATGTTGCCAAATGCAAAATGTGCTTTACTGACACCCCAAAGGCCACTTGTATGCAACACAAACATCAAGCTCTGGTGCCAGTGTGTAAGAGACCAGTGAAACTCAGACACACATTATTAATATTATACAAATTATTTGAAAAACACCACCAAATCAAGCCCCAAGAATCTACAGTATAGTAAATGTAATGGCTGTTTGCCAATAAATTAACTAAACTAGCATAAATCCTGTTTAACAATGTAGGTGTCTATATAAAAGTCACTGTGCAGGAATACATACTATTAAATGTACACAGCAAACTTGTGTTTATTATGACAGTGCAGGTATGGGATCCGTTATCCGGAAACCCATTATCCAGAAAGCTCCTAATTACGGGATGGCCGTCTCCCATAAACTCCATTTTATCCAAATAATCCACATTTTTAAAATGATTTCCTTTTTCTCTGTAATAATAAAACAGTACTTTGTACTTGATCCCAACTAAGATATAATTAATCCTTATTGGAAGCAAAACCAGTCGATTGGGCTTATTTAATGTTTACATGATTTTCTTGTAGACTAAAGGTATGAAGATCCAAATTACAGAAAGATCCATTATCTGGTAAGCCCCAGTTCCCAAGCATTCTGGATAACAGATCCCATACCTGTACAACTAAAGGTCAGCTTGTTAGATTAGTATCAGTACATTTTATGTTTTTGTGTAGTGGATATTGCAGTAATAAAATTCATTCTGTTATGGACAGTTGCATTTATTATTTTCGGAAAACGACAGCCTGGAAGTGATAACCAGCATTCATGGCAGAAAAAGGGTTAAGGGGACTCAGAAAATTTCTTGAAATAATTCATAAATAAGGAAAGAAGTAAAACACAAGACAAACTTTGAGAAATAAGACACGCAGGCATTTCAGAACAGTGGATCATTCTTAGTGTGCTAGATTAGGGGAAAATGATGGTTATGTTCCAAATTCCTCTTGTTCAGATTGGGATTCAGATTTCCAGCTAATTTAATACAGCAGCCATTTCTACGGTTACCAACTGAGGCACACAAAACGCACAAGACAAATATCCGAGACCAGATAATTATGACGGGGGAGAGCTCTGGTCACAAAGCAGCACACGAGAAGCAGGCTGCATGCCACCAGGAGGAAAAGTTATACAGCAAGTAACCGACCTAGCAATCCATCATCACAAGGATAAAATACAGCCTGGCATCAGATATCCACACTAGAGCCTACTGTTCTCCGGTGCAATTGCTCAAGACTTGGCAGCTGGTTAGCAATCACAGAGGCGACATGTGACTGTTCTCTGTATCTGGCTGTTCCAGTTGCACAATGTTGCCACCCTTAAACTGTGGCCCGTTGTTGAGCAAACTGCATCTGATCTGTGTGCGAACGATGGGGCGGCATTGTATTCGGCTGGTAATTAACGTGTTGGTGATGTTACGGCAATGTAAGTGTAATAAATGGCACTGATAAAATGTTCCAGCATTCTTGTGTTTCCCAGTGCACTCTGTGAACGCTTGTTGTTACATAAATAAAAGTATGCATACATTACCAGGGATGATATGTAGATGTAGTTAAAAGAAAAGTGAGTACCAAAAACATTTGTTATGTGAACTAGGCTTCAAAGTACTTTGAGGGTTATTTATCAAGCAACAGCTCTGGAAGTGGTGGGTTTTTGTTTTTTTTTGGGAAAAGGTGTGATTTAAAATTTGTGCTTTAACCATTTCATTTGTAGAAAGTAACCACTGTACTGTAGTAACTGTGGGCTGTGTATTTGTGAGTGAAAGTGAAAGACATTGTCATCCCCCCATATCTTTTCTTTGTGATGGACAAAGACTAAAAAAGGGTCATATTTTCTCACTTAGAAAGAATAATGTATATCAGAAAGTAGTGATTCACTAACATTTCCTTATTCTTTATTTCCTTAAATACATGCGTTTACTATTCCATGACACTAATATAGAACTGATATTGTCCATCCCTGCACCTTTTAAATGGTTCTAGTACAAACCCAAGCCAAAATTGCCTTCAAATCCTCTTAAGGACTTGAAGACAGACACAAGTGCTTTTCTACAAAAGAGAGTCAACTGCACCTTCCTGGACCCTTACATAAAGAACATATAACTGCAACTGTGCTTTGTGACTTGTGCCCCATTAAAAATATGTCACATGATGCAGAGTGCAGTTCATAATGGCAAAAGGCAGATTGCAATACCCAGAACAGAGCAGGTTTTATATCTTAAACTGTCATGATTTGAATGATACTCCGGCATTATCAGATTGTCAGGATGCATCATAAAGAGGAAATTAAACAAACAAGAAGGGTAATTATGACAAGTGCAAGTACTCTAAAAAAAACACAATGATGCATTTTATCACCAATCATTAAAGGTACTTAAATGTACCAATGTTACTGTGTAGATATGTCATTTGACTTGATGGAGACGGAAATTGTTAGGACTGTCAAACAAATTAATGAAAAATAGTGCTGAAAGACAATTTTAACACTACCAAAGTGCAGTAAGTGCAATGGAAAAAACAAAAGGGAGGATATACTTACAGTTCACCCCAGTCTATAGGTGCATGGATATGTAACAACCGCAAAAAGTTATGAGTTTACCTCCAGAAAATAAAGCAAAAGGTAGTTAAATTACAAGTACATGTATTAGGACATTACAAGTGGAGGCCTAACGCGTTTCGTGCCTGTTTGGGCACTTGCTTATTGGCCTATGAGTAATTGCCCCAACAGGCACGAAACGCATTAGGTCTCCACTTGTAATGTCCTAATAAATGTACTTGTAATTTAACTACCTTTTCCTGTAAGTCAAACATTCAAGGTAAGGAATATTCAATGGGCAAATGTATTATGCTGTACAAAACAGCTGCAAACTTTGCTGTATAAAAAAATTTTTACCGTTTTTTTCCAATTTAAGATAACGGTGTCAAATCAGGCGTAAAATTACACACACCTTCGCCATTTATTTTACACAGCTTGTATTTACACCGTTTGTTCATCGAATATAGTTTTACACAGCATAATAAATATGCTCCTTAAAGTTGTTTAAAAAAACCTTGTTTGTATGTTGGTACAAGTACAATTATCCATCTGACTAGATTAAGGGGAATAGCAATTGTATATAGGGCATTCATGTAACCATAAAACAGTGATAATGTGACATCTTTTCGCAGGAATGCTCTTTATAAAGAAATGTCATTAATGTGGTGTTTTTGTAGCGTGCAAAAATATGTAAAAATGATTATATTGCACAAAACTGCCATCAATGTGACATATACCGTATATAGTTATTATCATAATTTGCCCTTTCATTTCCTGCAGTACTTGTTTTAAAAGTAACTGTTTCTTTAAGACAAAAATGTGTTGTTTTTTTTTAAATCCCATTGATTTTATCTGGATTTAGCTGTACGCAGTTTCCTCATGGAGGCACACAGACACAATTCTGCTAGGCTTCATGTGCCTCTCAAGCAGCACAAAGGTTTTCAAGTGTCCTCTTTAAGTTGTCCGGGGCTATGTTTACAAGACGGAGGTGTGGTCTGTTGCAGACGTGGCTATTAAATACAGAACATTATAATGCTTTTGAAAAGATCATCTCCCTGCTCTTTCTATTTGACAGAAGCCGTACATCTTACAACTTAAACATACATAGCTGGGGTTTGCAAACAGAAAAGGGAATTCAGTGACCTGTAACTGTCATCTCCCTCCATAAAAACACAGATAGCATAGAGGGGCACTGAGCCTTTGCAGGCAAGTTTTATTGTAAATAATAGTTATTTATGTCCTGTAACATGCAAAATACTTCATAGCAGCAGACATAAAAGTTAACCAACAGGATGTACATAACTTTTTATTGCCACATGATCACTTTTTAAAGCAATTCTTTTTCACATCATTTTATATACTGTACCTAGTTAAGACATGTGAGCAAATTCACTATACACTTCGCTAGTGTAACTTTGCACCCTTTCGCCTGGCGAATTTGCGCAATGGACGTAACTACGCAAATTCACTAACGTGCGCATTGTACTGAACGCTACCTTTTACGCTAGACTTCCTTCGCCACCTCAGACCAGGCGAAGCGCAATAGAGTAGATAGGGATTTCTTCAAAAAAAGTTACAATTTTTTCTAAGTCCCAAAAAACGCTGGCGTTTTTTCTATATTATGGGTGATAGGTTGAAAAAGATCGAAAAAAATTTTGGGGCTCCCCTCCTTCCCCCCTACATTTCCTAACTCATGGCAACTTAACTATACAGTGGGCACATGTGTAGGGCAAAATAAAAATTTTATTTGATGTTTTGAAGGTTTCCCAGGCTTGTGTAGTGCTGCTACATATACCTCCATTGAAATTTGAATTTGGCGCCGTATGCAAATTAACCATCGCTAGCGTAACTTCGATTCACTTAGTGAATTAACGCTAGCGCAACTTCGCAACCTTACGCTACCCCTGAGCGCAACTTCGGATTTTAGTGAATTTGCGAAGCGCTGGCAAAACTACGCCTGGCGAAGTGCGGCGAAGTTACGCCTGGTGCAACTAGGAATCTTAGTGAATGTCCCACATGGTGTTTGTACTCTAGAACTGACCAATTCTTATTGTCCTGCCTGATCTGCTTTCAGAACCTGCATGTATTTTCCATGCCGTACATTACTGAGGGACGTCTTTCTAGGCTGTAAATTATTTTTTATGTTCCTCCTGTTTTAGCTCATATATCTTTATTTAAACAGATGGCTTTACAGTGTCAACTGTATGAAATATGACTTGCAGTAAACAGCAACATTGTTATTCAGTACAGTGAGGAAGCAAAGTAATGCATCTTCAATGCACAATTACTCCTAATAGCAGCACTGGAATTTGTATTCCCTTTTTACTGGAAACACAAAAAGGGCATATAGGCACATCATAAAAGTCATCCTTTGCAAACCAAGCCTAATCATAAGCGGAAGCATGCTCTCCATTGCCACCTAACATTATTATAATTCTCTTTATCTATTCTACCATAGGGAGATTACTGTACAGTTTTAGCCTGACAAACATACACTAGGGTGTATATAGTGCTGCTTATGTGTTCTATAGCACAGGTAATATATTTAACACTTCTTTAAAAATAGTAAAAAGGGGGCTGATAAACACAAAGTAGTATTAGCTCCACAGCAGCCACTTAGTAAAGTGATAAGCAGCAAAAAACAGCAGCCAAAGCTGTGAGTTTAAACCTGAACAGGATTTTTTTTTTATTATTATTTTATACCTTTTTTTTTTTTTTAAATAAGTTTTTATTTAGTTTTCATAACAAATAAAATAAAATACAAAATCAACAAATAAAGGAATTTGGAAAGTCTGACAAAAAGGACTTGAAATACAGTATCGGCATAGTTTAAATACACAACGATAATAGAGAACATCTCGGCATCATTTATGTCAATTATCAGATCATAGTCTATATATTCCTGTTTCCATATGTCAGATTAATGGTCAATCATTAATAGCATCTTGAACTCAGCCTTTGATTTATGTGATGACTCCTGGGGGGTGAGTGGGGACCCAAGTTTGAACCTTGCTGTAAATTGTGAATGTATTGTTCTGCTTCTTGAACCATAGTATTATTTAGTAGTAATTCCGTATCGTACCACGTGGTGTGTCGAAATACATATATTGTGAGGTGTCTGATATGTGATGGAAGTGAGCTAATGTAGCACATTCATGTTGAAAAGAATTTTTCAGTAGATTTTTCCATATTTGTAGTAGAATCTAACCAATCCATATGGAAAATAAAGTGCAATTTTTGTTTGATTAGAGATAATGGAGGTGTAACTATAGCTAGCCAGTGGTGTAGGATGGATTTTTTCGTTGCTGCCATTAGTCTTTCCGCTAAGAGTTTCTCAGAGCGGGTAAGTTTTAGTTGTGGGGGAGGTATACCAAAAATTGCCCAGATTAATGTAAATGTATCGGTTCGTTGTGTTAGGGATTTCCAATATTCTTGAACTTCTCCCCATAAATGTTGAATCTGTGGGCATAGCCAAAGACAGTGTACGAGGTCCGCTGTAGCCTGGTGACATCTCAAACAATTATCTGAATTTAAAGTACCCATACGGTGTCTTCTGAGTGGGGTGAGATAAGAATTATGTATGTAGCACACCCGTAAGTGTGTTATGAAATTGTGCTATTGGGTATGATCTTGCAAAGTATACTGGTGACACCCCAGATCCAGTGAACAGACAAACAAGAATGGCAATGCAACAGGCACAGCCTTATTTTATTTAACAGCAGAAGCTGTAAGAAAAGAGATTAGTTACTTTGAATAGTAGTAAATAAAATAACATAACAACAATATAAAACAGCTGTAAGAATAGCCCAGTGTAACCCTGGTGTGCACACCTAAGTCTCTCCCAACAAGTTGCCAGCTGGATATAGTGTGTGTACCGGTGGGGGCCCCTTGTGATGAATGCAATGCTGTCAGCCTTACTTATAATCCTTGCAGGTTGATGAGGTGACTATGCAATCCCTGAAATCACCTTCAGTAACTTTACTGGTTCACTGCAACACTCTCAGCTGATGATTGTAACAACAAAAAGGAGGCACATCTGAACACATGTGAAAACATCCAGCAATTTAGGGGCTTCTCTGTCCATAGAAACCACACAGTCTCACAGATAGAATAAGGCTGAGTATTAATCTTCCAAACTGGCAGGCCCGGGGTTAATGATGACTCACAGTTTATCAGGAACTCTGCTTCTCCTCTCACTGGATTTTCCTCCTGATCAAAATTGGCTGGAAGGCCACAACCCAGGATCACACTGACTACTGGGACCTTGTGCACTTTCCCTCCAGGGAATAACAGGAACCAACTTTCAGCAAAACTGCAGTGTCTTCCTCAGCAGATTAGTGACAGTTTCTCTTTCTGACTAATCACTAATCCTGGCTGCAACACAACTGCCCCAGTCACTAAGTCTTCCAGCACAGCACAGTCCTCCTTGCTGGTTAATTCCCCCCTCCCCTTCCGGTTCCTGGGTTGGGCTCCTATTGGCTGTCTCCATGCACTTCCTGGAGCAAGGGCTTGTTGGAAATGTAGTTCTTAACCCCAAGCAATAGTTCTGCCTCCAGAAATATCAAATGTTTGCAGTCTCTGTTTTATCACATCAGGGAGCAATTTAGTAATCCATTGTCCATTAATACTAATTATAGTCCCGCATTATAATGTTCAAACAGTCTGTAGGGTGCTACACTCTCCCCCCACCACAACACTTGAGCCCCATCAAGATGAACATGGCATTAATATATTAACCACATACATATTATCTAGCACATAGGTACATAATAGTACACCTAAAATACTTTATACGGTTGTTTCAATCTTATGTTTCACATTGCAAACATGAGTCTTATATGAGGTGCCACCAGATTTTTCTTCAACGAATGTTTCCTGGGCAGAAACCAATCTGTGTGAAGTGAGAACACTCTCTTCAGTACTATTTCCTAGAGAATTGTAAGTCAGTCTTTGAGGAGGTCTAATAGTTCTGGGCTCCCTTGGATTGACTACTTGGGCCTCATTTAAGTCTCTTAAATCTTGACCTTCATCTTGACAATTAAGTTCAAGCTGATCTCTTGAAGAGGGATCAGTCTCTGTAGAATGTATTACGCCAGTTGAGTCACATTCAAGCTCTCTGAAGGCTGATTGAGAAGCCCCTGAATTTACTATATGTAACTCTGGCATACATGGGACAAACTCAGGTGCATTGGCATTTAAGTTCCTGTTGACTTCAGAGTTATCATGGAGAGTTCCTTCCACTGCACCATCTGAGAAGAAGTAATCTAACCCCCAATCATCATCATCATCACTGTTATCTTCACAATGCTGTTCAGATATGGTATTATCATTCCTTGAGGGAGTCTGTCCTTGTAGCCTCTGAGATCTTCTCGGTTTAGTATTCGTTTGTCTCTTTGCTGGTTGAGACCTTGTCTCCCGTGTGGCTTCCCTTAAAGGTAAAATGTGATTCCTGTGCCAGGTTTTTATAGGACTGTCCTTCCCTTCTGGGCGAAGTTGGTATACTGGTAGATTTGGTAGTTGGGAGCAAATAATATATGGTTGTGATCCCCATCGATCAGCCAGCTTGTGTTTGCCTGGGATTCCCATATTCCTTAGAAGTACTCGATCACCTGGCTGCAAATCATGATATTTCACTTTTTTGTCATATCTGCTTTTGTTTTGCTTGCATTTGTTACCAGCCGCTGTCTCAGCTCTTTCATAGGCTTGCTGGAGGTTTTTCTTTAGCCTTTCTACATAGCTCTGATGCGATTTGACAGGAGTGTCATCAGCTGTGACCCCAAATATTATGTCAATAGGTAATCTGGCCTCGCGCCCAAACATTAGGAAGTAAGGTGAGTACCCAGTGGAATCATTTCTTGTGCTGTTGTATGCATGAACAACTGTGGCAATATAGTGACTCCAGTGGCATTTCTTCTCTTTGGGCAAGGTGCCTAGCATGTCTAACAGGGTCCTGTTGAACCTTTCAGGCTGAGGGTCACCTTGTGGATGGTAAGGAGTGGTTCTTGACTTCTGAACTCCCAGCATTGATAACAACTCATGCACTAGCTTACTTTCAAAGTCTCTTCCTTGATCCGAATGGATTCTTCTAGGTAAGCCATAATGAACGAAGAAACGTTCCACAAGAACCTTTGCAACTGTAATGGCTCTTTGATCTTTGGTGGGAAAGGCCTGGGCATACCTGGTGTAATGGTCTGTTACCACCAAAACATTGCTAATACCACCCTCATCTGGCTCAATGGATAGAAAGTCAATGCAAACTAGATCCATGGGCCCATGGCTTTCCATATGCAGAAGATGAGCAGCCCTTGTTGGCAAAGTTTTCCTCTGTATACATCTGAGGCAGGTACGACAATAGTCTTCTACATCTTGTTTCATACATGGCCAATAGAAACGATCCCTTACAAGGCCTAGAGTTTTCTCATACCCCAGATGACCATGTTCATCGTGAAGGGCCATAAGAACAGAGTCTCTGTGTTTCTGTGGTAGCATCAATTGCCATTTCTCAGTGTCTGCTATACTTGGAGCCCGTCTGTATATTAAACCACCTCGTAGTTGCAGTCTGTCCCACTCTTTCAGAAGCAATCTGGCCAGAGGATGAAAATCAGTTCTGAGTAAATCAGCTTGTTGTTTCCTTAAGGCCTCCAGGGCCAGTTGACATAGAGGATCCTCACTTTGATCTCTCTTGATGTCTCCTTTGCTGAGAGTTGGGATGGTGGATGTCTCAACCGAAGTCACATTGCAATAAAGCCTAGGAATCCCACTGGAAGTCATTCCAACCTTTTCTGCGAAACATTCACTTGTTAGTCTAAAAGTCACCCCTTGACACATGCTTCTCACTCCAGGTGCTGGAATCTCAATCCATTCATCATCTGGATGCAGATTTTCATGAGGTCGTCTAGACAGCCCATCAGCATCCTTATTATTCCGACCTGGTCGGTAGCGCAAACTAAACTTGTAGTGTGCTAGTGCGGCCAACCATCTATGACCAGTGGCATCCAGCTTTGCAGTGGTTAAGATATAAGTAAGTGGATTGTTGTCTGTCTGTACTTCGAATTCTGCTCCATATAAGTAATCGTGTAGCTTATCCACCACTGCCCATTTTAGTGCAAGGAATTCAAGTTTATGAGCAGGGTAGTTCCTCTCAGAGGGTGACAAGCTTCGACTGATGAAAGCTACTGGTCTTAGTTCCTCATTATACTCTTGGTATAGAACACCTCCAAGGCCCTCCCTGCTGGCATCTGTATGCAACACATAGGGCTTAGATGTATCAGCATAGGCTAGCACAGGTGCATGAGTAAGGCAATACTTTAGCTGGTCAAAAGCTTGTTCACATTCTCGAGTCCATCTACCTTCTATGGACTCTCTGGCCCATCCTTGGCCTCGGGACTTCTTGCCTTCATTCGATTCTTCTGTCTCAGGGTTGTTTTGCAGCAACTGATTCAACGGTTGAGCCACTTTTGAGAACCCCTTCACAAATCTCCTGTAATACCCACAGAAACCCAAAAAGGACCTCAGTTCAGTAATTGTTCTGGGTTTGGGCCATGATGAGACAGCTTCAATCTTGCTGGGGTCAGTGGCTATTCCTTCTGATGACACCACATGGCCCACATAGTTCACTGAGGGCTGACAGAATTGGCACTTTTCTGGGGACAACTTCAGGCCTTCCTTCTCAAGCCGACTGAATACCTTCAACAGTCTCTGTTCATGCTCCTCTAAGGTCTTGCCAAAGACTATTAGGTCATCTAAGTATACCAGTACTTCTAAAAGATGCATGTCACCTACTGTGCGTTCCATGAGGCGTTGAAAGGTGGCAGGTGCTCCACAGAGGCCTTGGGGCATCCTATTAAATTCATAGAACCCCAAAGGACATATGAATGCTGTCTTCTCCTTGTCTTCTGGGTGCATAGGGATCTGATAGTATCCACTTCTCAGGTCCAATACACTGAACCACTTGCTCCCAACCAAGCAGTTAAGAGCATCCTCAATCCTGGGAGTGGTATACTGGTCTGGAATGGTACGCTGATTTAAAGTGCGATAATCCACACACATCCGGATTGAACCATTCTTTTTACGTACCACTACTATTGGGGATGCATAAGGGCTTCGTGATTCTTTAATGATTCCAGCAGCTTTTAGCTCTTCCAGGTGCCTGCGAAGATCTTCTAGGTCTCCTGGAGCAATGCGCCGTGATCTTTCACGAAAGGGTCTATCTTCTCTGAGACGGATTCTGTGCTGTGTGCTGGTAGCGCATCCCATATCAATGTCACTTTTGGAGAATAAATCACTGTGCTCTTTCAAATGCTTCTGTAAGCGCTTCTTCCACTCAAGGGGAATGAAAGGATTACTAAAATTGAAAACTTCGTCTTCATCTGTGGCTTCTGCTCTATCACTCACCAAGCTACCCATAGGCATAGGACTAGCTGAGTAGACTTTTCCTAAGAGTATATGTGAATGAATAACAACAGGTTCACTGGTTGTATTTTTCAGCCCAACAGTGACAGTGCCTTGGTTCTTCTTCAGACAATCAGTTGGAAAGGTTTCAGGAATCAGCTCTACTCCAGTAGGTAGATCTATCCCTTGCCCACCTTCAATCATCAAATTCGGTCCAGTATGTTCCCAGCACATTTTTACCCTAGCTCTCATGCAGGTGATTTTTCCAGGTGGTACTAGACATTCTTTCCTCTGAAGTGACCACACATTTCCTATTCCATCTGAAGGTTCCTCCTTCTGTTGAGTTAGGGAAGTCAGTACTGGCTGTAGCAATGGGTGTATTGGGGCTCTCTGTTTCCATTTCAACTGCAATTGAGGAGCTAACATTCGCCTCACCAAATCCGTATTTGTGCCCACCACTAAAGAGTTCTGCAGGGCTCCTGGAGGTCTGGGGCACACTACCGCCAATGTCTCAAATACTTCTTTGGTCCCTGCCACAAGAGGAGAAAATTCTAATTTAATGTTGACATAACCATCATAGGGGAATTTGGTTTCACTCAGACCCCATATTTCCAGGTGTTCCAACTTCTCCAGAGGTATGTGTGATAGGTACTTCTTATAAAAATCTCTGTACAGTAGTGTCACTTGAGCTCCTGTATCTAGGAGTGCCTCGGAGTAAACACCTTCAATTTGCACAGGTACAATGAGAGGTGGACCAACCAGGCTTTTTGGTGACCTTGGCTTTTGCAACAGTTTATCTTGGTCTGGTCCACCTTGTTGACAGTTAACTGTGATGTTGTTCTTTCGATTTTGTAGGTGTCCTTTTGCTGTGTCAGTATGCCATTTGAGTGAATTACGATCACATTTATATTTTTTTGGAATTTGATGGGGAGGTATTGGAGGTTGTGAAAACGAGTCAATCTTTTTGTTTGGGGTGGCTGCCTCTCGCCCTTTAGAAATCCTGTAGGTTTTCCTGGAGCTTTCTTTAGATGGGCACCCAGCTTTGTAGTTTCCCTGTGCCTTTCTCTTCTCCTCATTCAATAATTTTGATAATTTGTCAATTACCTTCTTTGGATTTGGTTCATTGCAACATTGTCTTCTATAATGGCCTGGCTCGCCACACTTATAACATATCTCTGTGTTCCCACCAGAGTGAGCTTGGGTATGAAGAGGCTTCTCAGTTTCTGCAGCTGCTGTACTGAGCATAGTGCCAGCCACCTCTGGAGTAGATACATGAGTCTTGGCTAATTGGGTTACTAGCTCAGTTAGCATGTCTAGTTGTGCCCTCAACTGGGTAACCTCTTTGCTCGATTCCATAGGGCATATAGTTTTGACTCCAACTTTTAGTACAGATCTAGAGTTCACCATAGATCCTTTTTCCTCCAGTCTGGCCTCTTCCTCTCTGACTTCTTTAATCAGTTGATTGTAAATAAGAGTTTCTTCCCCTAGTTTCAGTCTCAACTTTAGCATGATGGGGTCAAGGGGTTGGGCCCCCTGCCAAATCTGTTTCACTCTTACCTTGTCCACCAATTTGGGATCCAAACCCTTCTTTAGCAATATCTGGTGTAGGGTCTTATCTAGACGTCGAATGTAGTCTGATAGTTTCTCCCCAGGCTCCTGATAGGTGTGCTCAAACTGGTATAGTAGGTCAGCTGCTTTTTCAGTTCTGCCAAACACATCCTGCAAGGCTTCCAAATAGTCATAGGCAGTGCAGTCTTGTTTACTGAGCTTCAGATTCCGCACAGTATCTGCAGCTGCTCCCCTCAAACTCTCAGATATTCTTTGTTTCTTATGGGCTTCAGGGATATCCCATTCATCCAGGACTTGCATAGTCTGTTCCATCCAGGACTCATAATCATCTTCCCCTGTAGGAACAGGCTGTGACCCAGAGAAGGACCGCAGCTTGCGATAGCCAAACCCAGCATACAAAGCGCTGCTCTTTTTGCATTTCTCTACAAGGATGCCAAGAGCAGTTATAAATTCTGAACCTATAGTTGGAGATGCAGCTGAAGATAATCCAGAAGCAGTGGAAGTGGCATGTGGGTTTTCTAGGGGAAAGACTAGCTGGGCTTTGTGACCCTCCTTTCCAAACTCTACAGTAGGGAGCACATCCAAGCTTAGTATCTGGCAATCCCACTCCAATAATACATTAGTGGTATCAGTAACAGGGTCTCTTTTCATGCCTCTTATGAAGCAGCGGCTCTGGGGAATTACCTCATCCATTAGCTGATATATCTGTTTGGAAGTCATATCCTTTATAGGAAGCAGCAGTGCCAGGCAATGATCTGGGTTGGCATTTACAGCTTCACACCACTGTGCAACAGCTTGAGGATCCATATTTAATCTTTGGAATGTCTGCTAACTTCTGAGGGAAATGGGCATAGTCAGTACCAGTAAGTGAAACCCAATCCCGGATGAGCCCCCAAATGTAGCACACCCGTAAGTGTGTTATGAAATTGTGCTATTGGGTATGATCTTGCAAAGTATACTGGTGACACCCCAGATCCAGTGAACAGACAAACAAGAATGGCAATGCAACAGGCACAGCCTTATTTTATTTAACAGCAGAAGCTGTAAGAAAAGAGATTAGTTACTTTGAATAGTAGTAAATAAAATAACATAACAACAATATAAAACAGCTGTAAGAATAGCCCAGTGTAACCCTGGTGTGCACACCTAAGTCTCTCCCAACAAGTTGCCAGCTGGATATAGTGTGTGTACCGGTGGGGGCCCCTTGTGATGAATGCAATGCTGTCAGCCTTACTTATAATCCTTGCAGGTTGATGAGGTGACTATGCAATCCCTGAAATCACCTTCAGTAACTTTACTGGTTCACTGCAACACTCTCAGCTGATGATTGTAACAACAAAAAGGAGGCACATCTGAACACATGTGAAAACATCCAGCAATTTAGGGGCTTCTCTGTCCATAGAAACCACACAGTCTCACAGATAGAATAAGGCTGAGTATTAATCTTCCAAACTGGCAGGCCCGGGGTTAATGATGACTCACAGTTTATCAGGAACTCTGCTTCTCCTCTCACTGGATTTTCCTCCTGATCAAAATTGGCTGGAAGGCCACAACCCAGGATCACACTGACTACTGGGACCTTGTGCACTTTCCCTCCAGGGAATAACAGGAACCAACTTTCAGCAAAACTGCAGTGTCTTCCTCAGCAGATTAGTGACAGTTTCTCTTTCTGACTAATCACTAATCCTGGCTGCAACACAACTGCCCCAGTCACTAAGTCTTCCAGCACAGCACAGTCCTCCTTGCTGGTTAATTCCCCCCTCCCCTTCCGGTTCCTGGGTTGGGCTCCTATTGGCTGTCTCCATGCACTTCCTGGAGCAAGGGCTTGTTGGAAATGTAGTTCTTAACCCCAAGCAATAGTTCTGCCTCCAGAAATATCAAATGTTTGCAGTCTCTGTTTTATCACATCAGGGAGCAATTTAGTAATCCATTGTCCATTAATACTAATTATAGTCCCGCATTATAATGTTCAAACAGTCTGTAGGGTGCTACATGTAGTATCTGTAAAGTCATTTCCTGGTATTTGCTAGCGGAGATAGTTTTCATTGCTTTGGTGTGATGTTGAAGTATTTGAGCAGCATCCACCTGTGGAATTGCAACAGTCCAATTAGCTAAAAGGGAATCTGTCTGTTCTGTTGATAATGTAGTTCTAATTATACGATATATTTGTGATATGGTTTTGTCTGTATTATATCTAGGCCATAGAGTGTTAAATAAGTTGTTTTTATCCTTTGGTGAAAAAAGTCTTAGTACTTTAGTTGTGTAATGAATAATTTGGTTTAGCAACATATGATCGTTCGCCAAAAACGGGAATTTTTTAATCAATTTTTCTTTTGGTAGTACAGTGTAGGTAACACTGATAATGTCTTTCACTATTTTTAGATTTTGATTGTGCCAATCTGTCAAGGTTCTATTATTTTTCCCCATGGGGAAGTTTGGATTGTTTGACCATGATAGATAGATGGAACTACTGGGCGTTAATTTAAACCTGCGTCTCACTGAGTGCCATGTTTTATAAGTGTCTATAAATAGAGGATGTTCGTACATGTCTCGGGGAATTTTTTGAGAATTTGTGAACAAGCATTGAGCAATGGTATTTGCAATTACTATGTGCTGGAGATCACTTGTTGGTGGTCAAGGCTACACAGAAACCCACCAGTATTTACCCCAGTCTATATTATGACATCTCTACTGGCAAATGTAATAAAATGAATTCCAAATCTAGCATTCCTCAGCAACCAATCATATGTGTTCTTTAAACAGCTGAGCAGCAAATTCTATAATGTATTGCTCCAATGAGATTCATCCTTGCCAGATTTTTTTGTCAATTTTTTTTGGGATCTAACTTACAATGAGAACAGTCTTTTTTTCTGCCATTGTATTTGAAATCCAGAAGGGGATTTAATGCTGTTTAGCTGCTAGAAGAAAACGTTTATTACCTTCAATGACAATAATATGAAACCAAGAATATTGAGTCTAGTTTTAACAGAGGGGGCAAACTTCACATTAGTAAATAATTTGTCATTAACTGGTTTGCTTGTATCAAGTTAGACACAGCTGAAGAATTCCACATATTGTATAATGTTGTTGCAGGACATTATGTACAGAATCCATTGGACATGATTGGCAGCGAACCAACTTCTAACTTTATTACTTCAATGTTTCACCACAGTCATGATAAGACCACAATCTTATGTTTACTTTTGTCCACTTTATTCCAGTAATGTTCTTCTATTCTTATGCAGGGATGCCACACTAGAATAGTACTATTTCCTCTGTCAACTCTTGTTGGAATACGCTTCACTATTTCATCTGACACTCTTGTACCATCTCAGGTTCCCCAGATTACTAGATAGTGCTAGCCACAGCAGATGCTCATTCATATCTTTACAGGCAAAAGGGATCTTTCCTCCATCTCAAACCCCTTAAAGAGGCTATTAGCCATTGTACATATATTTTTCCTAGAAACTTCTAGGGGAGTCTCACTGTAACTAATGCCAACCTTAGGGGCTGCCGACACCTACTGACTCAATGATTGAAAACGATGATTAAACACCTTAAAACCTGGTCCTGGAAATTTTTTCTATGCTATCTAAACTGCTGTCATGCTTTAGAGTTAGAAAAAAGTTTTATGTCATTGTTTTTGGACTGAAGTTTCTTAAATATGTTCAGAGTTGAGGGTAAGCAATATTATAATATTACATGTCTGTGTCTCCTTACCTAGAAACAAAGATACCGGCACACAAGGCTTGCTTGCAGGGAAACCCTTGCTTTAATTCAAAAGTGCGGAAGTGCAACGTTTCGGGGACACGCCCCTTTCTCAAGCGTGTCCCCGAAACGTTGCACTTCCGCACTTTTGAATTAAAGCAAGGGTTTCCCTGCAAGCAAGCCTTGTGTGCCGGTATCTTTGTTTCTAGACTATATTTGGAGGTTGCCGTACCCTCTATTACTGAGCACCAGGCGTTATCTTCAGGAGATTGCCGTGGGTGTGCGTCTGCTTTATCTTGTTCCAGTACCACTTGTGTCTCCTTACCTTACATAAGAATAAACATATTACGAATGTTATTCGGTAGAATGAAGGTTGCAGAATAATTAGAATTTTAATATGATGAATCATATTTGTTATCTACCTTCACTTTTTGGAGCATCATGAGCTTTAGCAGGATGTTTAAGTGGTGGAGAAAGAGAGTCAAATTCTTGTGGCACTCTGCTTGCTCCTTTGTCCATTCCTACACCAAGGCCATCTAGATTTGTAAGAACAACATCGTTATCAGTTTTTCATTTAGGATAATTACCAGCTTGTTGAAAACCTTATACGGGTATAGAAAAGGTATACCTTAAACATTAGCTTTCGTATACATCCAGTCAAGACCATTTCTGAGCCGCTCACTTCTGCTTAATTCGTGACTACGATTTATCCAATTTTGCTCACTTAATGGTGACAGGTCTAAAGATTTAATTTGTTACACGGATGTAACTTACCTTTGGCATGAAAATATTGCTTGTCTGAAAAGTCTCACTACTGATGCATTCATACCATTTGTTTCATAATAGCACAATAACTTTACTCTCAGCAATAAAAATTAGAACACAAACAGACTGGACTGTGTGTGAGAAACAGACTGGTGTGTGAGTATATAAAAGGTATGAGATAAAAATTAATGGCAGTAATTCTTTCCTGTTTAAGCAGTTAACATTTGCTTCTGTTTTCTAGTTTATGTGAAGTACAGACACTGCTGCTCTACATTGTACCTTTTTACCACTAGATGGCATTTGGTGAATAAATGTTAATATGCGTGACCTTTAGTACTTACAGTATGCATTGACTCCTGGTTGAGCAATGTTAGACTTACCAGCAAACCTACCAGCATCCTGTACCCAGGTCAGACATTAGAAGCTGCAAATTTCAGCATGGACCAGCACTGTAAGTTTCACTTAAGTAGAATTTTGTAAACCAATACACCTCACATAAGGCTGATATAAGCATAGACAAGAAAAATACATTTGTCAAAAGGCTAGCAAGGTTAAGAGAAATGTGGGAATTGTCATGTGTAGCTGCAGTGGTTTCAGTAATCCAAAATACAGGGTTGAAGTCTAAATCTTCAACATAGTTCTTATGTGGGCAGTTATTTTAAGTATTCTGATCACATTATTAATAGTGCTGACACATTTACACAGCATTTGCAAGGCACCAAAGTGGGTAACGAAGGGTGCCCGGGACTGTGGGGAGGTGCTGGGAGCAGAGGGAACCATGGGACTGGATACATGGGATGGAAGGATTGGTTAATGGCACTATGGGAGGGCTGTTATAAAAAGGGGAAGCTGCTTACCCTCCTCCTCTTGCAACGTCATGGGCACCTGGTGCACTGTTCAGGCTGGCAGCGTGTCTGGTCTCCCCTAATGGCGGCTGATTACCCCACCCCACCCCCACCCATTTGACTGTTGCACTTAAATTGTTACACTTATTTGTTAATAAAGTTTCAATGGACTGGTTTACATATTGTTAAAAATGTGTTATATAACAAATATTATTATTGTCACAGTTGTTGGTGGGTAATTATTTTTGGTCCTTGCCATTTGGGTATGGCCAGGTTTTTTTACCTTTACATGCCCACTGCGGCTGCGGTGGCTGGCATCTGTGGTAACCTAGGCTTGGTACAACATGGCAAGGACAGGGTTATCGGTTATGGTTTTAATAAAAGCTGTGGTCGACCTCCACCAACGAAAAGCGAAAACTGAGTCTTGTGTTTTATTTAAATGTAAGTTCACAAGCCACTGCCTCCCCACAATCTTACAGAGATTATGGGGCAGATTTATCAAAAAGTGAGATTAGAGCTCGCTGCAAAATAAAAACTCAATTTCTATTCATTCCTATGGGATTTTTAGAAGTGTATTTATCAAATGGTGAACTCTAAATTTCAGTGGGTGAATTTTTCTGTGGTGAGCTCTAATCTTACATTTTCTTAAATCTGCCCCTATACAGTGTTGTCATTTACTTCAGTCCCTGGCCCTGCCCCAATTAAGTTTACAATCTACGTTCCCTATCACATTCACATGCAGTAAGGTCAATTTATCAGGAGCCAATTAACCTGCCGATATGTTTTTAAATAAGCCATTACAAAAACCTAGTTCTGGTCACACTATTTTACACCACCCAGCGTAACCCATTGAACTCACTGTGAAAAAAAAAACAGGCGCAAAAATCTTGGTAACTGTTGCAACACTCTTTATATAGATTTATTTTTTGTTTTAATTTTAATAAAATAATTCAATATCGTATTTAAACCCTGTTGCATATACAAAATGCATTACAAAATGTAATAAATACCTGTGATTTACATGGTATACCATTGCTTTAATGTGTTTTTTTTTTGCCACCTTTTTTTGTACTTTGCACTGTATGCCTTATGGGTCGGCAGAGATCTTAACACAGCTCTGTGTGGGACATTTTCCAATAAGTGTACCTATATAAATGAAATATTGGAAAGAATACACATTGGAGGTAATTTAATAAAAGTAATTTAAGTGCAAAGTTTGCACTAGGCCTAGTAACATGTAACAACCAAACAGCAATTAGCATATTACTAGTCTGCTAGCTGATACTATCTTTTCTAATACTAATTTATTCTTTACTATGGACAGGGTTATATCCTATTTGCACTATAATAAATAAGGAAAATCTTTCTGGCTATCAGCTATTAAAGAACCATTATACACTGTGCATATCACAAGGGAGTACCTATGTTGGTATAGCCTTCTGGTACTCTTTCCAGGCTATGAGAAAAACCGAGGTAGTTTAATTTCTGACCCTGTTTAACTGGCCACATTAAATTAATTTAATAGCACTTCAACTGCAATTCTAGGCCATACATACATTCTAGTTTCATTTAATGGGATTATAAACACAACCCCTTTTAGTCCTGACCCCCTGTTTTATATCATTGGCCAATAATGTTCCAGCAGATAGGTGGTAACTCTATAAACAAGATAAGAGCCATGTCGAAACTGATGAGCTGGTGGCCTGCCTAAAGTTGAGACAAAGAAATAAAGCATGGGCATAATTCACAAGTGCACACAAAATTATGGTATTCTGAAGTTTAATGTCCCTCTAAGTAGGGATGCACCGAATCCAGGATTCGGCCTTTTTCAGCAGGATTCGGATGCGGTCGAATCCTTCTGCCCAGATTCGGATTCAGTTCGGACGGGCAGAAAGATTCTGCCAATCCTGCTGGAAAAGGCAGAATCCTGACCGAATCCTGGATTCAGATTCGGTTCGGTATTCGGCCAAATCTTTCGCAAAGGATTCGGGGGTTCAGCCGAATCCAAAATAGTCGATTTCGTGCATCCGTACCTCTAGGACATATGCCTTATTGTGAACACTCAAACTCATAAATGATTTAGCTACAAACACATACTTTCCAGAAATACAATGCCCTATGATATATTTTGATTCATTATGTTCCTTTATGTGCTTCTGCCTTTCTATTTTGAGCAGTATTACAAAACAATTATCTTTATTAATAAGCTATAGCAGCAATAATGATATTATTATTTATACCTTAAGCATCAAAATCAGGTTTTGATCATTTGATATGTAGTTGGAAAAAAAACCTACCCAGCATAACCACATTTCATCCATTATTCTTTATGTTTAAAGACTGACATAATAAGCACATTTGCTATTGGAGACGTATCGAAGCCAGAAAAGTCCTTTCTTGATGGAAATGATAAAGATGTGCAAAACTCTTCATAAAACAAACCTCCGGGTCATTTAGTTTAGAAATTCATAAAGATTTGTTGAGCTGGAGGCAAGTTTCAGCAAAAGTAAAAATGTTTAGATGATGATTCTAGAAGCCTTCATGGGAGAAATTTTATTCATGTATTGATTGGAGTGCTGCAGATTGGGACCGCAATCAAGAGTAGGTGTTCAATATGTTTTGTACAATTTTGAGATACCTTGAAAAATCCTGTGGGAGCTGATTTATGAAGCCTAGTTTAAAAAAATTGCCTGAGCATGGGGAAAATCTGCTGTAGGGCAAAAAGTAAGGATTTATCATTGTTGCACATCACATTTTATACCAAGAAGGTCCCTTGATGCACTGCAAGCTTATCCATATTACTATTAACAGTAACTATCTTTGTGACTGCACATTATGTGATATGTGAAATGCACTGTTGGAAATCGACTTTAGTTTATATTTATTACTAACCAAGATATGGCTTATCTTATGCAACCTTTGCTATAGATCTGCTATAAAATGTGTAAAATGTATACGGTATACCTGTTATGAAAAAAAATATAAAGCTTGGTGTTATCTTTGTAACTATAAAAAATCAGGGGACAACCATTGTAGGACTATAACTCCCTGAAGTCACCACAAGCAGTGCTGGATTAAAACATGCTCCTTGGCACATGTTTTGTGATTTTCTTTAGACATTCTGTGCAGCCATCATAGGTGTACAAGGAAGCATAAAGGAAGGCAAACTATCTTTCATGAATTACTTTTTTGCAAGTCAAAATTTAGATAATTCTGCCCACTGATTCTGAGAGCCCCAGGCAAACAAGAGAAATAGGAGGAAAAAAAAAACAGACATAAAACATGTAATATTATTCATGACAAAATATTAGAAACACTATGGGGTGCCATTTGTCCCAAATACATTCTGTATACAAAACTATCCCTAATACACAGAATGAATGTCTCTCATGTTATATAAGTATTTGTGACCATACACAGATAAAAAAAATATACAAAAGACTTATTTCTATTAAAGAATGAAAACAAAATCTGGTTAGTGCACAAAAGGATGTCATTATATCACAAACTCCATTCTGTACAGTTTAACAAGCAATCTGTCGCACAAATGTATAACCTCCATGTAACGGACACACTTATGTGCAAAGTTACTTACAGAATGAATTATGTAAAAACAAAGTTGGACATAATATATAATAGTGTAACTAACTAGTGCTTGTCAAGCTAGATTTGACTGACAAAATAGATATCTGTGACAGAAAGCAAGATTTTATAGTACAGGATTCATTCTTTCCACAAAATGACAGTTTTGTTTCACAAAACAGATAAAATAACCATTCTGTGAAGCAACACTGTCAGTCACATTCCTGAACCAATAAGAACAAAGCTTATTGCCATATACAAACAAGATGAGAAGTGGCCAGCTCTGCTCCACATGGCTAAGGCAAAGTATCTCTCCTGCTATAGAAGGCGCCCTCTAATGTCCCCTGTGCTGCATAGTAATAAACATGAACAACCCTTTCCTAAAAGAGCTGCTGTTAAACACTACAGGTTCATAAATGGAAGTTTTTACAAATGGCTGAGAAATATAATGCTGCACTTATAATGATTGTAGAAAAAGAAAAGTATGCAAAACATAAATATGATCATTTTAGGTGATATGGCTATTCTTATTGTAGTAACCTGCTTGTGTGGCCATTTTGGTTAAGGGCATTCCTGCTGTTTTGCCATTATCTTATGACTCACTCCTGTTCCTCTTCCTGTCTCAGCTGAGAGCAATAATGGGACAGGCCACACCCACCTGCCATCTTCTATTAAATGTACCAGAAGTTACTGTGCTTGTCTGGCTGCTTCTAACTGGTTTTATCATTAGGACCTCTTGACCTTTTTTTTCTACAGGTCCCTAAAATTTGTAATGGTGGCCCTAGATTGCTATGCCTGAGGCATAGACTTGGGGAAGACAAAAAAAAGTCAGCTAAGCTTTTAAATGAGTTTATAGCAGATATGGGTGTTTCACTAAACAAATAATTTGGGTTTCATGTTTGTTACTTTTTTTTATACTGCTTTGTATCTGGGTGACAGGTCCCCTTTACATGGATATTAAAGCAACAGCAGCACTAAAAACGGAAAGTGTTTTATATAGAATTAACTATAATGTGCTGTTACCCTGTAAAAAAAAATTGTCTTTGCTTCAAAAACAGTAGCTTATATAAATATGTTGCTGTGTAGCCATGGGGCAAACATCCACGTTTATTAGGGCATAAAAGAACAGAACAAAGATCTTCCTAGTGTAAACCTGGCAGGCCCACATCAAACAAATCTGTGCCCATGTCCAAGCTGATTAAAATGAGGGTTCAGCCACACGTTGCTCCCTCATCCTGGTAGGCCCTGGGCATTTTTCCCCTTTGCCCATTTATTAAATCACCCCTAATAGATTATAATAGGTCTAGTTCTCACATAAAAAGATAAACAGAGGTCAAATTCCATTCATGCCTCTCCACAGGACTATGGAAACTCTTTCTAATATAAAATAGTGCATGTTTTGCCAACATACAGTTTATTTCTGAATGTGGATGAAGGGATACAAACTTTTAATGCTAACAAAAATATTTTCATGTTACTGGTACTTTAACACTGTTGCTCAACCATTCTTTGTAGGCCATTCTTTGTAGGTGAGCTGGGGCTTTAAGAACTTTAAGGACCCTCTACAAAATGCTGCATCAACAATGTACATTAACTAAATTTTTACAATGCTTCAATAGGACATTGCATTTCATAAGACCAGTATTATTAACCCCAGCAGATTCTAAAAGGCAGAATGGTAAAGTAGCAATAGGGCCATGTTTTATTTATAAACCTAGCAATTATTATCACAGTTAGCCAAATGTGATCCTAACTCCGATTTCATTTGTACTTTGCCTTAAGGGAAAATGAATTTCTCTTTGGAAATTGCTACCTGCACCATATGGTATAATGCTTGGAAATTTACAGATGTTGCAGAAATGTGTTTTTTTTGTGAAATCAAAGCAATGTGTAAGTTGATTCCTAGGGTTTCACTTGATGAAACTTCTGTCTACAACATTCATCAGACACTGTCACAATGAATTCATTTGCAAGAGATAAGTTACCTGTAATCACAAACTCAGAGTGATAATCTAATGAGTTAAGCATTGAGAAGACATATGTAAACATCTTACGAGGATGTTTTCCAACATCTGCTGGGTGTTAAGAAACACACAGCTCTGAGTTTTGAAAAAGACCTCTACAGAATTATAAACTATAATATCAGCCATGCTACTGTGTATCTGGAAGTACATGTAACACAGGTTTGGATCCATTATCTGGAAACCCATTATCCAGAAAAGATGCCGTCCATAGACTCTATTACAATCAAATAATCTAATTTTTTTTTTTATTTAGAAAAACGCTTTCCTTTTTCTCTGTAATAATAAAACAGTACCTTGTACTTGATCCAAACTAAGATATGATGAATCCCGACTGGAAGCAAAACCAGCCTACTGGGTTTATTAAAGGTTCTAATGATTTTCTAGTAGACTTAAGATGTGAAGATCCAAATTACAAAAAGATCCGTTATCCGGAAAACCCCATGTCCCGAGCATTCTGGATAACAGGTCCCATACTTGTACTTTGTTTTACAGATAACAAGGAATATGATAATTGGAAATCATTCAGTTGCTACAACTAGTATAATAGATCACAAGCTTGTCTGGTCCAGGGTAAGAATATTATTCAGTTTCTAAATAATTAGAAATATAATAGACAATTAATACATGTGAGTTGCTGTGCTACAAACGTAATTACATTCAATCAGTGCTACCCTTCTACTTTGGTTTTCAAGAAGTGTCCCCAATGTTCAGTTGATCTAGAGCACTTACGTGTAGCGATGAGCGAAATTTTTCACGAAGTTTCATTACAAAAGCGACAACCGTAGACTTCAATGGGTGAAAAAATTTGTTGCGCCATTTGTTGCATGTCAAAAAAAAATTTGACACCCATAGACTTTAATGCATTTCATCTCATTTATGCTGTTATGCAAATTTTTGGGGAATCTAATGGGTCACATTCGCCCATCACCACTTACATGCCATTTCTAAACTGTTAATAATAATATGGAACAGCTTTGCAAAAGGAACAGAAAAATGCAGAATGCTTGCTGCGATTATCATCTATGTTACCCTATTAATATAGAAAGATATACATAACACATAATACATTATTATTATCTATTATGTATAGCTTACTATTTTAATCGGGTAATTAAGATGATAATCACAGAAAGTAATGCTGTAATGTCAGCAAGGACAGTTATAGGATCTATCATCCAGAACATTTGTGACCTGGGGTTATCTGGATAAGGAATGTGTAAGGACTTAACCTGGTGGTCTAGTGAGGTCTAGGGACGCCTGCCTTGGGGACACCCGCAGCCCTAGCGCTTTCCTTCTTAATGCCGCTTCTCCTATGGCGTGCACGGCGAGCACTTCCTAGTTTTATGCGCCAGAGCATCATGACATCATCACGTTACGTCGCAAAGCTTGAATATTTAAAGGGGCCTTGGGCTAAAAATCATTGCCCATTGCACGACTGAGCATTGACCGGGAGCCTAGCACTAGTTCTGGATTCAGGGTGTCGATCGTGACAGAATGTTTTTCATAATTTGAATCTCCATACCTTAAATCTGCAAACCACTTTACGTTAAAGGCATTCTGTTACAGAAAAACATGTTTCTTTCAAAACCCATCAATTAATAGTGTGCTCCAACAAACATATCTATTTTTTAAAAGAGTAAACACATTTTATTTATATTTAATTTTTAAATCTGATATGGGGCTAAATATGTTTTAGTCATGTGACTTGTCACTATTACTGCTGCAATTTGTAGTGATATAACCCCTCTCCTTAACCCCAGCAGCCAATCAACAGAACAATGGAACGCTCTCTATCACAAGATAACAGCTCCCTGGTAGATATGAGAACAGCACTCAATAGCAAAAATCCAAGTCCAACTGCAGCTCCTCCAGTTACATTAGCTTATCTGAAAGCAGTTCCATTGTGAAGCACTGGCTCTTTCTGAAAGCACAGGATCAAGCACAATGGCCTATGATGGCTGCCTTGACACCAATATTATGGCTAAAAAAATACATTTGTTGGTTCAGGAATGCATTTTTATATGGTAGATTGACTTATTTGTAATGTCAAAAGTGTAATTTGTAAATAAAAACTACAACATAAAAATCATTGAAGTCCTATTAAATATCTACAATAGAATTGTTTTGCCATCAATATGGATTCCTGAAGCTTAGTTAGGCTCAATGTACTGTTTTATTATTATAAAAATGTAATTATTTGCTTAAAATAGACTCTATGGAAGATGGCCTTCCTGTAATTTAGAGCTTTTTGGGTTGCAGGTTTGTTTTAGAGGTATTATATTTAATGGGTCTTAGTTTTAATATGAGTTAAATTAAGTTGGATCTTTTTGTTCTCCTATTTTTACCTCTTCTATACCATTATGTAAAAGAGCACAAAGTGAAGCAAAGTAAAAGAAGGAAAAGGGCTCTGATCTATAAATTCTTCAGTAAGACACTTTGTTAAACAAAAGTATCTGAATCTTAGTAACCACTTGAGAACCAGGTTTTAAACATAGAAAGCCAAAGAATACAGCATGTCAACCTGCATTTAGGAAGCATGGAATGTGGTATTCTAGAACCTATTACTCTTATAAGTTTGTCTCTGTAATCAGAGTTTAAAGTTTTGCAGCACAGCCCATATTTATTTTGAGTGATACGATGTAAAACAGCCATGTGATGTAGAACACACAAGAGTAAATATAGCATGCATAGCATGGTCTTTCAGAGCAAATTATAATAATTTCTCCATATGGTTGGATTATTGAAGCCATACAAAATCCTTTAAAGCCCATGACAGACTGTGCAACCTGACTTGTTCAGTTAAAATTGCCTGGTATCCAATAGGACTTTCACTAGCAGATATCAACTATGCAAAACAGACCATGCTAAAACGTCTGTCTCTGCCATTTTTATGAAAATGTTTGTCCCTTACCAGATCACCAAAACCTATTTATTTTTCCAAATTACAGCTTCTTCTTAAAACAAAATTCGGCATTAACAGATTCACTCAATAACACGTATATTGCTTTGAGGATGACAAATTAATAGAAAGATGAGTAGCAATTCCTTTTAAATTACAAAACAAAAACATTTCTCTTGGGTCAATTTTTGGTTTAGTTTGCTTTTAGTGGGCTAAATTGGATAATAATTGTTTGGTTTATTGAAACATAATTGCTTAATTACTATAAGTGATTAGGCGTACAGTTCAATTCTTATATCTTCTGTTTATCATGTTATTAAAAAGAAAGTTATTAAGCAAATGGCATTTGGGGCACTAACAAATGAGAAATAATTTTTTCTCCACAGCTGTGATTCTCCAAACTGGCATCATGTGACAAATACAATGAAATATGCTGCAGCCTCTTGGGAAATAATTTCTTTAATATAAATAATGAGTAATCAAGAATAATTATGGAATTATCAGGTCAACAATATAAAGTGGTGATACTTTTGCATGCCTGAAAATGCTGAATTTGTATTCATATTTGAGTACATTTACAGAGCCTTTTAGTATCTTCATATGGTATAAACTGTAATAGAATTTATAGTTAAGGAATAATGGAAACACCCTCACTCAATCTGTGAACTTGATGTCACTCTGCTTATAGGCTAGATATGTATATGTACAGTTAACTTGTTTTCAGTTGTTTTTTCCCATTGATTGTAGTATCAAATTCCTTGCTACAGTTGCTCATCTGTCCCAGCTGATTTCTTTTTTCATACTGCTATCCCTTCAACCAGTTTGGTGTGAGCTATATATATTTACTGTGCTTCATTTATTTATTTGAATGTGTATGTGTGTGCATGGGTTTGTGCAACTGAATAAGCTTGGGGTTGCAGGAATTGCTACTGCAGTGCTATTGTAGACAACTATACTGTGATATTTGACTGGTCAGCATTCTGTAGTTCCAGCAAGTGAGCTAAACATGGGAAAAACAAGCTAAGACTATTGGTAAATGGTTCCATGATGCATAGTTGCTAGTACACATAGATGGGGATCAAAGGCTAAAATTTGCACTGGGACACCAGGGTCAGCAGTTATGGTACTACTTCCTACATAAAAAAGGACTTAATGTCCTTCTACACTACCTGATACAACTCTGTATCCACTTACTCTTAAAGGGGGTTGATGACTGCTGTCCACTGAAATTGCTGAGTTGCGTTTCTACACATAGGTCTGAGAAATTCTGGACATATTTCAAATTGTTGGACTAATTGTTACTTACAATATATCACATATAACATGGGGAAACAAAATAAATTAGATAATATGAAATGAGAAGGTCTTCATGTCCATGTGTCAAGCACACCAGCTTCAGACATTGGTGTATAGATAGAAACTGACCTGTAAGTCTTAGGACTGATATTGCCCTAAACACAAACAGTGGGAAGTATGATTGTTGAAGAGACTGCACAAGTCATTTATTGCAATATATATATATATATATATATATATATATATATATATATATATATATATATATATATATATATATATATTTGTGTCCCAATGGTGTATTTTTTCTTTCTAGGATTCCTACTGTCGATACATATATGTAACAATAAATAACATATCGACCTTGCATTTCTAGTATGCAGATGCTGTGCAACAGCCTTTACAAAGATATAAATTGGCTACCATACACTCACCAAAAACAATACAAAACTTTGCGTTATAAGTTTTTAGCGTGTATTTGGGCAACTTATTTATGTATGTTGAAAGGAGAGATAAACCTTTTTCTTAATATTATAGCCCAAAATATTTTATACATTTTGTATATACAATAGCTTTTCCCCTTCTTACTTTTTATATTGCTTTTTCTTGCCTTTGTAAATTACTACTAATTAAATCATTTTTCTAGTACGATATTTTTAAATCCTGTATGCCTAATTGATCTCACAATATCTAATTGTTTAGGACAAGAATCCAGCCTCAAATCCTTATGCATACTGATATTGAAGATCAATAGTGCTACACATTGGATATGTCATTTTTATACTAAATGTGTTTCTGAAAAAAAATATGTACAGTCCATAGGGAAATTACCACTACCACCTGTTACATTATCTAGCTCTGCAAGAAGACAAATGCATTTATTATGTATATTTTCCTCTGTCTTTTTTGTGTTGGAGATATTGACAGAAACCCAATGCCTTACTTTTTTTTTAGTGATATAGAGCTAACATTTGTACTGAATGCTGAATGAGCAATGATATAATAACAGTGCTGTATTCTCAATATGCAAACCCACATTTTAAATTAAGAGAAATTCTAGATTTTTTTAAATAGAAATATTCAGTTTTGCCCAAGAAATTTTGAGGTTTTGACTATGTTAGTGGTGAGCTGGTTGTCAGTATTCTTGTGCAAGGAAGTTATAGGTCTTACTTCTGTTTTCTTATTTTATACTAGTGTAGCACACCAGTGGGTGGGCCTGAGATGTGTGGAAATAGTTTTACTTGCTGCCAGTGTATCCCGGCCACCCTGAGGCTATGGGCAACTCCCAGCAGTGTGTAGTGGCCCCTTTACACACCTTACTCTCAGGTGAATCCTGTGTGTCTCTCTTGATGCACAGAACAGCCAGGATAAAAGTGACAACAGTTCAGGGGGTTGCTTCAAACAATAACTTTTTTATTGGACAAATGGCAGTGGATCTGTCTCACAGCAGTCAGTGCAAAAAGTGGAAATACTTCACACTTGGGGGAATTTCACTTAAGGGCGAATTTTCGCCTGCACAGGCTTCACCACACTTTGCTCCAATTCGTCCGGTACTAATTCGCTACCACTACGCTAAAGGTGGCCATACATGGAGAGATCCGCTCGTTTGGCGATGTCGCCAAACGAGCGGATCTCCCTCCGATATGCCCACCTTGAGGTGGGCAATATCGGGCTGATCCGATCGTGGGCCCTAGGGCCCAACGATCGGATCCTAACGATGCCCAAACGGGCGGTCGGATCGCGGGACCGCATCAACGAATAGATGCGGCCGCGATCCGACGGGATTTTCTGTCCCATCCGATCGAGATCTGGCCGACTTTCGGCCAGATCTCGATCGGTGAAGCCCGTCGCGGGGCCCCATACACGGGCCAATAAGCTGCCGACACGGTCTGTCGGCAGCTTTTATCGGCCCGTGTATGGCCACCTTAAGTCACTAAAATCTGAAGTTATGGTTTGGCAGCCAAACGCTGGCAAAATTTCGCTAGTGTAAATTTGTCAGCGCAAGCATTTCAAAGAGAATTTTCACTAACATTCATTTCTGCATAGCGATACTTCGTTAGTACACTTGCACTTAGGTCAATTAGAATAAAGCGGGTACATATAAGTCATACTGTATATATGTCTTTATCAGTGATGTTGGAAAAATTGCTTGAAGTGGCCACTTATAATTGAAAATATTCAAGGAAACAAAAAAGTACTGTACTAGACATGAGCCCACCCTAAAACAAATGTGGCATGCCCCTCAAATGGTTAAAAAAAGCTATAACAAAAACTTTTAACCGTTACAAATATAATCCCACTTTAAAATATGAAAAAACGCCAGTGTTTTTTTAATAATTTGTTTATAACTTCTTGGGATGCAGGATATGATGTCACTGACATAAGATTGAGGAGGATGTAGCTTCATCTTATCTGTTCGGCATGTCTAAGCTGGAGAAGGAAACGCTGGCAAAAGGAAAATTTGCACTTTAGTGAATTTACGGAGTAACAATCGTTTTAATGAAAATTCACTTGCGAAAGAGAGCAAAACTTCGTTAGCGATGTACTCTTTGGCTAGCGAACTATCCTCTACGCCTGTTGGCAAATTGGCAATGTCCCTGTGGATGGGATTTCTGTCTAATTTTCGCCAGCGACACCCACTTCTGCCCCTTGGTATACTTAGTAGTAGTAACTCAGATAAATCAGTCTCAGGGGTGTCTTGGTGATTTCCCCCAGCACTAGGGATCCCACGGGGGTATCTTGCTCCTTGGCACTTTCCTTGCTCCTCTGCACACCCACCTGTGTCCCTGTCTGGTGACTTGATCAGCACAAGGTTGCGAACCTCAACTACTCTTCTTGTTGGAGTCAGAAAGCTATTCGCTAAATACATTGCCTCCTAGAGTGACTATGGGATCCAGGCCATGAGCACGTGTGTGCTGCCTTTCAAACATTTTAAACACTGCCACCTACTGGGCACAATTTTAACTGCAATGAACCTAGGAAAAGGGACTTAGCTACCTGGGTGAATCAGAGGACCACTTAGGTGTCCAAATACAGGGGAAACTACCTGAGTAAAACATATCTACAGGGTATACCTCTAAATTAATATTTTTCATGTGTATTCCTTATTTTTAAAATATTTTAGAAATGTATCTTATGAGATCTTGGTCCTATCAGCCTTAGTTTTATTAATGTCTCTTCCTAAGAGTCAAGTTACATTTCTTCTTCTCTGTATAGATTTTGTCATTTCATAGATCTATTCACTTGGCAGTAATAGGTGGACTACAAAAACACTGTAATTCACTGGATTCAAAATTATATGACCTTCAGGGAGGCTGCACAAGAAATAACTACAGAAAAGATAACTACAAAATTAACAGCATTCAGGTGGGTAGAGGCAATAGTGGCAGGTATGAGAACAGCCAAGCTGCCACTTCCAACTTGTTGCCCTTGTCAAAAGCACAAAACCAAGGGGAATGGCATTTAAATGCAAAGGAGAGATATGCTTTTTCACAGTACATTTTAGCTGGACACAACTTTGCTATTTATAACATAAAAATATAAATTTGGTGATTCAGAGCCAAGTGAACATTTATCTGTTACAGTAGACATGCCTGCTGTCATCTGAAAACAGCCACAACGGAATCCCGCTAGAGTTCAGACATGGGATTCAAAACTGCAGCCAAAACACACTGATTCTGCCATATGTTTTTCAGCAAGTCTTGCTGAGATGATAGAGTTATAGCCCAGGGCAAGATCCGAACATGACCTAAACCAGTGAGCAATGTGAAATGTAGAACTTCAATTGAGTTAATGTAGCAGCTTCTCTGTATATATACAGAGAATGTCAGCAGTCTGATCATATTTTTTTTTAGGTTACCAATAGAGCTTTGTTGATTTTATTACTAAATCCTCTACTGAAGACAATAGTGCTCCTGTATTCAGGACAGTGCTTGAAGCAAGGCCTTTGATAGTAATACAATGTTCCTGACTAAAGACATGATCAGCAATAGCATAGCAAGAAAAAAAAAAATTAAATACAGACTGGGAAATTGAAAGATGAAAGATGAAAGGGTGCAATACATCCTGCACTACAAATAAAAAATATTTTCAATGCATTATTATGACTTCACAATTTTGTCTCCTTTGCAAACGTCCCACAACTACCCCTTTTTCTAATGGGCTGATTTACAATCTAGGTGCTAAATTGCACCAGTGCAGTTACCAACAGCAACCAACCAGATCTTTGCATTCATTTTCAAACTTGTAGTAGATTGTTTAAATCCAAATGCTATTGAGTCAATAAGCAAAATGCCCTAAATTGGAAAAGATGAAGGTGGATGGTGAAGGTGGGCAATCTTAGCATAGATTATTGTTGCCATCTGTCACAAAATCAGGGAATAGGGAGGAAGGGGTCATGGAGATAAATGAAGAAGCAGGTATAAAGGAGAACAAATCCTCCAATAATAAAAATTCCTACCCACTACCCTACATAGTCCCCCCTCCCTGCTTAGGTGATTACCCCTGAAAGTGTCCCTAATTCATTACTCACATATAGGTGCAGAGTAAGCACAGTGGAGCTCCTGGGCGCCATCTTCCGGCTCTTCTGTATTCTTCGGGAAGTGAATGCAGTATTGGTGCATACGCAGTTGCAGCAGTCTTCCAGTTCGTAGCAACAGCGCATGCTCCAAGGGAAGGAAGAGGACCCAAAGAATAAGGCCAGAAGATGAACTCCGCTACTCTTACTCTGCACCTATACGTGAATAATGACCACTTTCAGAGGTAATCACCTTTGCAGGGGGAAGCAGGGAGGGGGGACTATGTAGGGTAGGAGGTAGGGAGTTTTATTATTGGGGGAGTTCTCCTTTAACGGAAAGAGGGCAGATCAGTCAGGAAGGAAGACACTGGTAATAATAATACTGGATTCAAGTAAAAAGATAAAAGAGGTGACTAACAATCCTAAACAATGTACAGTGCAACCCATGGTGTGCAGTTGGTTTAAACTTGTGATTGAACATCTTTTTTTCTAATTATGAAAAAATCTGAATGTAAAAAACTTGATCGAATGCAATTGTGCAAATTGACTTCTACATGAACTCGCCAACTTTTAGATGTCAACTTTTTTACATTTGTTTTTTTTTTTTTTTTTTGCTTAAAGGGGACTTGTTATCCTAAGAAATATTTCCAAATTCTTTTCTATCATGTTAGTTGAGCAAAATAAGCTACATTCATTATTTGAATTTTGTTTCCTTCAGGCTTGGAATTACACAATCACAGATAGCAAGCAGATGCCATTTTGTGGACACTGTTATTGAGACAAATTGTGTTTCACCCCAAAATCTTGTGTAACACCAAATTGGGGTACCTAATGCCCATGCACAGTGCCCCAACAAGTGTGAGGAGGGAAGGGGGAATGTGAGGAGAGCAGTGACATCCAGGGATTGCTGAATGGAAAGTGAAAGTGATTGACTGCTCCATCACTATGCCTCAGGCATAGAGGCGGGGCGGGTAATATTAATTGACAGCTCAGATATTTAAACACCTTTATAACAAGTATGGATGTTTTAATGAAGAAAAGAATTTAGGATCCATGTGTAATTTGCAAATCAGTGTAGATGACAGGTCTGCTTTAATAAATACCAGACATTTGAGTTTTTGAATTATAATTTGATTGTGAGTTCTTATGCAAAAAAAATTTGAATTGTGGCAAAAATTCAAATATGAACCTTGATAAATCATCCCCTTAATGTATTATCATATATTTAAGTGAACTTGTCTGAGCTGTGAGCCTGTGAAACTAATTTTAGGCATCATATTCAGTTTGGTGGTTTTTTAACTTGAACTATAAAAGTAGTAATTAAAATGGGATTATAACATGTATTTATAGACTGAACTTTAAACTTTAGCTTATTCTATGTTAACAGCACACATTATGACAATAATTTCTGTTGCATATGTTTACCTTGTACCTTCAAAACTTTTTTCAGTTCAGTTGGTTTCAGATAGTTCACCACATACCACTAGATCAGAAAGCAAAATACATGTAAATGTTTATTTTTTTGTGAATCCTGGGTCATAGCTAGTGTGGTCTTACTCCTTTATGGAGCAGTACCAGGGTACTTGCCAGTACCGGTTATCACAGTAGCTCTTTTGGAACCCAGGATATTGTATCAGAGGGCTGACAAGGAACCTGCACACTTCAAAGTTATAACATAAACGAAGTACAGATAAGGGTCAGGGGAAAATGTAGTCAGGAACAGGTTAAGCTCAGGGTGGGTGTCAATAATCATGGTCAAGTACATAATAAACAATATAACAAGTCTTAAAAGGCACCTGTTGCCAGAATATATTATCCCCAACCAAAGGTGCGGGCTAATAGAGCCTGCACTCCAGTTGGGGGTAACTAGATTTTTCTTTTTTATAAATTGCCCTTTGCCAGTGCTTGGACACTCGCACTCGAGAAAGCTCCCAGTGCGAGCAGCCATGCCAGTCAGAGCGCATGGGCATAAAACACTTCTGATGTCCCATGCATAATGAGCAAGTTGCAGCACTCATTATGTACATACGTGCCGGAGCATGGCCCCTTGAATGCAGTGCAGGTGACCTATGGCAGGGGGTATTAGAAAAGAAACAAACTACAGTTACCCTCTATAAGGCTGCACCTTTGGTAGCATAGCAGGCATGGGACAGGCAAAGTAGATAGGCAGGCTTGGGTCCAGTTGCCAGTCAGTGCGTCCAGGTTGGGCATTAATCTGCCCAGATGGATCAACCCTGAACTCTAGCATGTGGCCAGAACCTAATCCCTCATGCAACAGGGTTTCAAGTAGACACACGAGGTGATTGGGAGCAATAATCCAGGATCCAGGACCACAATTTCTCCTAGGGCCATGGACTTCCAGATAAACCTCTAGTATAATGCCTTGGATCTTTTAGAACTCTTACACATGAGAATTTTTAACATGTGTCCATTGCTTGAGCTCAGATAAAATTGCACATCCACTTTACCAGCACTCCCCTTATTATAGTTCCCATAGAGCAAATGCATCAGTCATTTTTTCTCCTGCACGCCCATATGAATGAATGAAGCAACCCCATGGGAATGCAAGGTTTAACTTTTAATCAGCTGAGGCTCCAATTTTTTTGCAATCCAGGGTTCAGTAATAACATAATTAAACTAAATTTAAGGTACTTATACAGATTTTTTAATTATTATGTATACTTCAAACTTCAGTACTGTTTCTAGAATGCATGGTCATTTTTATTTGAAAATAAAAATGTTATGGCTTTTGGGTGCAGTTCATGACTAAGGTTACATTGAACACAAGACTTGGTGGAGTTTTGTTTAGGCTAATTCATCGAGCCGGGGAATGACTTGTCTTTGGTCTAAGGCGCCATGGATTAATAAAGACTTTTTAATCTTGGATAAGATGCTGTTTCTTGCTGTATGGAGTTTTGTTTAGGTACAGATGCACTAATCACTAACAGATTGCATTTACAGGATAACAATAAATATATGTAGATATGGTGCCTGTATCATATTTATATTCATTATTTAGATAAGTCTGAAATAAATAGTAGCTATTTTTATTCTTTATTTACAGTATATAGTTCCAGTATATTCTGCAGAGTTCTACAGTGATATATCATTCATATCAGTCCCAGCTCTAGTGGATCTTACAAGCTGAAGTCTCTGACGTTCACACACACTATGGTCAGTTTTTCTTATCAGGAACCAAGGTTTATTACATCATGGAAATCAGAGTGCAAACCTGCAGGATATTTGGTCAGATTAATAATTTTCTCTAATTTTAATTACTGTTCCCACCCCAAATACCATTGTGACTCAATTTTGAGTTCTAACCCACAGGTTAAGCACTCCTCCATTAGAGCTTGTAGAACTGAGGCCTAGTGACTGACTATACACTGAATCAATACCCACACCCATATCTATAATTTAGTACGACCCCTGAGCTACAACCGACCCACAACAGCTCTTTCTACATTTCCACCCTCTTCCCTCAAAATAAGGAAAGCAAAGGGAGAAGTGCTTTATTTACAAAGTAAAACAGAGTGCTTTCACAGCTAAATGCACTTACCAACCCACCAACCACCATCCCACAGGTAAATGTACCAGCAGCAGATCATGATATAGTGAAATCCACATATTGCTTCAGATATTCACTTCTGCAGAACTCCACCTAGCACCACTGATGTTTTCACTCATCCTGTGAGGCTATTAACCTTGTAATTATTTTTAGCCCCTTCTTTGTGGCCTTCAAATTATTCTTTGTGCAGTTTTTAAAACTGCATGTTTAAATATATATTCCATGACATAGAATTTCTCATTCATCTATTCACACAATACATTTGTTTTAGTTTGTTTCAGAATGCTCATTTTAATTTTGCAGCACTGACTACTGGGTGTAAAACGTGCGTGGACATACAGTATTATAGTATTAAAACGATGCTGCAGTGTTTGTAGGATAAAGTGATTTTACTGTGTATACCAAAGTAAAGCATTCTTTTCTGTTATCCGTATTGCTTATCCACACTGCATCATTTCCCACAAGCCAAAGAGCTGCATATACTGTCAACATTTGGTCATTAGCTTTCACAGAATGCCCATGGGGGGCTGCCATTCAAGGACAAAAGGAACAGGATAGCTCTGTAGTATATCATGGAAAATGTATCTGTTATCTACTGTGTATCCTGTGCTTGAATGGCTGCCCTCATGGCTGCACAGCAGCTTTTTTTTTTAATATAAACTATATTTGTGTTTATGAAGCAAACACACCTATTTTACCAGTGCAGGGCAACACTACATTATATTGTCATTCATTAAAAAAACTTTCTTAATTTTTTTTGTGTTACTGTTCCTTTAAGTTGTAGTTCTCAACATCTGCAGTCTCTGCCCTCATTCTACCAGCCCTACTGTTAAGTCTTATTTTTTTTTATGTACTTTGTTTTCTTACCAGTTGCCATTGAGTAAATGGTTAAATGCTTAGAATCAACATAAACAGAATCATGACATGTTTTTTTTTTGTTTTTTTTTAGGCATGCATACACTTACTAAAATGCACCTACAGTCTACATCGTTTTAGCTTTAACTGTAAGATATTGAATTACAATTCATGTTACTGTCTCAGTGGCACATCAGTGTGTTAGAGGAGTCCCACTTTTGTCAGTTTCCATTCTACAAAAACACCTTCTTTTAGCTGCATCTATTATTAATCGGGACAATACAAAGAGAAAATATTTAAATGAAGACGATGAAAGTAAAATATTCAATCATTTATTATAATTCGATATGATAATGTGTTAGCTGTGCTATTTTTTTTTTCAGCCATCTGGACACCCCGTTTAATTTGCAAGTTATTTTATCCTAAAGGTTGTTGGTTCATAACATTCACTCTATTGGTTAATTACAGTATTGTTCATGCCTTTTATTGTTTATGTTTCTATTTCTTGCTTGACCAGCAAACTGGCCTTTAGGCCAAAATGTTGCTGTTGGGGTCCTGTCTGAACTAAATATCAGATTCCATCAGATTCTATGACAACAGAAAAGGTGGTGATTGTTGAAAATGTATTCGATGAATAGACAGCACCACACATGAGGTATATTCTTAAAAGGCCTTTATTCCAAAAGGGCTTGTTTCTGGACAGAAAAACAGCAGCGACGTTTCAGGCTCACAATCGCCTTTTTTCAAGCTTGAAAAAAGGCGATTGTGAGCCTGAAACATCACCACTGAAACTCGAGGAAGTTATAAGCAGGGATTAGCCCTTGCTACATTTATTGCAGAAGTGCACTTCCGCAATAGGGCTAGTCTCTTCTTGTAACTGCCTTGAGTGCCAGTGAAATTTTCTTATCAGTTTGGATTGGGAGGTTTCCCAAGCCACCATCACTAGGCACTGGGCATGTAGAGGTTAGTGGAGGTTAGTGTATCAGGTTGGAAAAAGGATGAAACTTTTGATGTATATGAGGAGACAAATGCAAAAGTTGATGTCTTTGGTAGAGAAAGAATTAGAGTGGCTGGAGTTCTGATGGGAAGATAAATACAGTGGCTAGAGTTGGAGAGAGAAACAGGATTTTATAGATTTAATTGGACAAAAATGGTAGAAACATTGATTAATTCGCCCAAGAATAGCACTCAGAATCATGATTTAGGGCAAGTAAGGTGCACAGGCTTATGAGTTGGCACAGAGCAGACTAATTCTGTATTTGGGAAAGACAGGCCACTGCTGAATTTCATAGAAAATTTTAGAGACTGATCCAACTGGGGAGAGAGAGGGCAAAGTATAATGAACTGGAAAAAGAGAAAATTATCTGTGGTGACAATGCAACATTTAAACAATAGTTTCTGCAGACACCATTAACCTTACTGGAACACAAAATCTTAGGCCTGTAGACGCAATGTTAGAGGAATTCTGTCATGACCTAAATTTCTAAAGTGCACTGTTTACACTGCAAATAATTCACTATACACTATACACTATACTTTTTTTTTAGTTGTAGTATTGGTGTGTAGGCAGCCTTCTTAGGAAATTGTGCCTGATCATGTGTTTTCAAAAAGAGCCAGCACTTGATGGTCTTAAGCAATCTAATATAATGGTGGAAAATCTGGCATTGGGACGGCATAAAATAAACACACCCTAATAAATTTGTCATTTGTTTAACACTGCTTTTCTAACCATTTTTTTTTTGCCAATTTCATTTTACAGCATAATGAAACTGTGCCAACACTTTACAAGGAATAATCTACCCCTTTTGTAAAAATTTAGGAGTTTCTTATCCCAAATGCTTAGTTTTGGTATTTTACTGTTTGCATATTTTTCCCACAAATACCACATGGGAATTTAATGAAATATAGAGCATTATCGGAGCAGATGTTTATAAAAATCGTTAATTGTGTATTTTTTTTTCAACGTGTGGTGAAAGAGTTCCACATTTAGTGAAAGTATATTGGCCACAGTTGCCAAAAGTGTTATCATCTCTTGCTAACATTCCGTTTAAAAACAACAAGTTAAATGTATTAACCTGATAACTGGTATATGTCTTATATAGATTTTATTATTCTTGCTATAGTTTATAAACAAGTGTACCATTTCTACCAAGTCACTTAGGGGCAAATTTACTAACTGGAAAAAATTTGCCAGCGACGGCTACGCAGCCATCGTTTGCCAGGCGTAAATTCCCTAGGACAACACTAAAATGCAAAGTTGCATCCAGAGAGCCGAACGCTAGCGAAGTTTCGCTAGCGTTACTTCAGCAATCAAACCGAAGATGCTCTAGCATTGGCTAATTTGCATACGCCGGGAAATTATAAAGTTGAATGGACGCATTACGTATATGTTGCAGCAAATAAAATACATTACACAAGTCCAGGGAACCTTAATAAAGAAAATAGAGTTGTTATAATGCCCTACACATGAGCCCACTGTATAGTTTATGTTCCATATGTTAGAAAATGTATGGGGGAACCCGTACCCATAAAAATTTATGGACTTTTGCAGGCTATCACTCTGAAAAAACGAAAAGATGGCAGCGTTTTTTGGGACTTAGAAAATTTTTACACTAAAAATTGATGATCTATGCACTCCAATGCACTGCGCCTGGTCTGAGCTGGCGAAGGCAAGTCTTGGGAAAGAGGTAATGTTCAGTAAAATCGGCATCTTCAAAATTCACCTGGCGATAGTATGTGAATGAGTATTAGCATTGCTTCTATATCAAAAACTACAGATTTAGTTCCATTACCTTCCTTATTTGATGTTACTGCCTCTGTATCAGCAAATTCATACACCAAAATAAGAGTGTTAGGTCAAATATGAACGTCGAACTAAAATACAAATGTCACACATGATGCAAAATAAAAGTTTCTTGCTACCACAATAAACAACATAATGCAAATTAATGTTTATTGCATTGCAGATGTCTTAAATGTATCAAAATATACCATGCTGGCTCTATTAAAAGGTTGTTTATGTTTTGGTTAATCGGCAATTTTGTCAACACTCCATTGGCATATCTCACATTTTCTTTGTAACATGCTGTTGGTAGATTTAAAATACGCAGAGCGCTTTCTGATCAGCAGGCGTGAAACAAGTATACTTGACAATCATTGGGTATGCTGCTGATGGATTCCTCGCAGGGCTGGACAGCTGGAAATTCTGCTTCCTGTGCCAATTTCAGGCAGAATGTAGAGTTTGCTTTTTAAAGATGTTGTTTGGCTCCTGTAACCATTAAGGGAGCAATTTTAGGATGTCTATTAATTGTGCCAAGATGTTTGAAAAGCTGTTTAATAATTAAACAAAATAAATACATGTGAGTCTGAAACACTTAGAATTGCTCATCTACAACCAGATCAGTGTATTGCATTGTTAAGTTGTATAAAATGTTTTTTTATGAACTGGAGAGCTAAATAAGTGTTATTTTCTATAGTTTTTTCATTAGCTGTTGATTGACTGTGTGGGCATTAAATTGAGACTGTTTGTCAAAATAAATTCATATAAAATGGAGATTTTTGCAGCCTTTAAGGGCAGAGACACAAGCTCAGATTTGGGGAGATTTAGTTGCCCGGTGATAAATCGCCTCTTCTTTGGGTCGATTAATCTCCCCGAACTGCCTCCCGCCGACTAGAATCTAAATCTCCAGAGGGATGGCACTTGGTGCGCTTCGTTTCCGAATTCGCCAGAAGTTTCCTTGTGAGGCAACTTCGGAAGACTTCGATAAACGAAGCGCACAGATTGCCATCCCTCTGGCGATTTGCATTCTACCCGCCGGGAGGCAGTTCAGGGAGATTAGTCACTGGGACAGAACTTTGTAGGAGTAGGAGTGAATAAGTCTTTTTGTTTTTTAATTGGCAGACTGCGACTTTTTATTATTGCAATCATTAATTTAAAAAAAAAACACTCTAACTAGACAGTGATTTTGTTTGTTTACTTGAAGGGTACCTGTTACGATAAAATATTTTCCCCCACCAAAGGTCTGGGATAATAAGAGCCCACACTCTGGTTGGGAGTAACAATAGTTTTTTCTTTTTTGCTAAAAAATTGGTCACCGCAGAGCTAAGACACACGCACTGGGAGGGAGCTCCCTGGTTGAGTGGCCATGTTGGAGCACACGCATGAGCATAATAAGCAAATGCTGCAAATTGATAATTATGCACATATGTGTGATTATGGGCATGCTCTCTGCAAAACATGGCTGCTCACACCGGGAGCTCCCTATCAATAGTGGGAGCGGGATACATTTTTAAATGTATTTATTTTTTTAAACCACTGTTACCCCCAGCTGGAGTGCGGGCTCTATAAGCCTGCACCTTTGGTGGGGGAAAAGTACTTTAGGTCAAATGTAAGTGTAAACAGACTTTTTATCACTGGCTTATTTTGCTTGATTTCCTGATAAGCAATACTAAATATTCTGTGTATTCTTCTCTTCAGGTAGACAAAGAATTTATATGGTCACTATGGAAGTGTCTACAGGTGGCTAATCCTGATATACCACAAGTGATTAGTTTAATAGTGGACATGTAAGTCTTACCTGAAATGGGAATTCCTAGCTTCTCGAATTTGGGTAAGTCTTGTATTTTAAAAACTCATTTATCAAATGGTAAGCACTTATGTTCACCCATTGAAAATACGCTTTTAAAAATCCCCTAGCATTAACTAGAAAGTGGGTATGTTTTTCTGTGGAGAGCTCTAATCTCACATTTTGATAAATCTGCCCTTAATTGTAAGGCAATTTATTCAGAAATATATATACATGTGTTTGCTATGTAGAGTGATTTTATGCCTTTCACCACACTTGAAGCATGTTCATTGCTCTCATTCTGTCCTTTGATGACCTGGTGAACAGCCCCTTTAAAGGGAGTTATAGTTCACTTGATGAATATAGCTTGACTATTAAGATGCTTTGCTATGTTATATATCAAAGTTAAGGATTGTGGCAGCTAAATATACATAGTCCATATTTCAGGGGACCCAGTGTTTTCCTGTTTTTGCCCCACTCATATCCCCAATACCTTCTTTTCTGCAATCCCCAATACCTTCTTTTCTGCAATTGCAGTAGCAGACACTGTTCCTGGTGGTAGTATGGATATCTATGTAGGAAGGGGAGTGGAAGCTGTTTCTCACAGAACTTTCACTTTATCCGTATTCCAGAGAGCTGCCACATGAACTGCTTTGCATCCAATCAAATGCTAAAATCTCTTTTGCATCCACTGCACGCTATAACTTCCAGAAGCCATTGACTCCCACAAGCTGCACTCTATCTGCGACATCAATCGCGTTCCATTCGGCATCACTGTTGCAGGTCACAGATAAACATAATTATTCCTCTTTTGTATGCACAGATCCACAATGGAGAATGCTGTGAAATTGTCTCCCACTGGTTAATTTTTTATAATCAATTATAAAAAATAATTGTAATAGGTACAAAAGTTATGGGTACAAAGCCTTAAGGTGGCCATACACAGGCCGATAACAGCTGCCGACAGACCGTATCGGCAGCTTATTGGCCCGTGTATGGGGCCCCCCGACGGGCTTCTCCGATCGAGATCTGGACGAAAATCGGCCAGATCACGATCAGATGGGATGAAAAATCCCGTCGGATCATGGCCGCATCTATTCGTTGATGCGGTCCCACAATCCGACCGCCCATTACTATTCATTAGGATCCGATCGTTGGGCCCTAGGGCCCATGATCGGATCAGCCCGATATTGCCCAGCTCAAGGTTCAATTTGCAATATGGAATCCAAAGAAAGAAGGTCCCCCCATGCCAGTGGTTAGTTGCAATGTAGTAAGCAAGAGGAAAATTATTTATGGTAATGAAATTATTGAATCAAATCAGATTGGAATTTTAAGCATGAAGGTACAGCAGAAAAATGTGTCAGACTCTAAAATAGTAGTGACAGATGTAATTGTTTTAGACCTTGCTTCCCTCAATTTATTTTTCCACAAATGCCAGTTTGGTAATGACACGAGCAGAGTGGGAATTGCAGAAAGAGAGGAATAGGTTGTTGCAGTCAGTCAAGAGTGTGGTGGTTTGAATGAATGTGAGATCTGCATTAATCTACTGCAATGCTGCTTCAGCACAACTGGAAATAATGACCTCTTAAGACCAAACTTGCAATTTACTTTATGTAAAATCTTTATGTCATGGTAAAGCCATTACTGGTTTTAACTAGACTTGACTATATCCTCTTGCAAAATTGGGCTCACTGTAAAAATCTCTGTGCTTTACAAAATCTAAAAGCACATAAATGACACATGTAACATTTTATTAGGTGTAAGCAAAATGTTAAGCTTTTATATTATTTTATATTTTATAGCAAAGATGGAACAATTGTGATGCAGGTCAAATTTTATATTTCCAGGACAATTACACTTTTGCAGTTGTTTACTTTGCAAACCTGATGCCACTGTCTAAGTTGAAAACACATATCTTGTATTCCTGCAGTTACAATGAATATTCAGAAATAAATAGCAAAAAAGGGAATGTCTTTACTGTGCAAATGAGTAGAGACACCTGGGAGCTCTGAAAATCTCTAGGTATTTTTAGGAAGTCATTGTGCAATCTATAATGCACTTTCCACCTACTTGAAATACCATTGATCTTTAAATTATGCAAACAGAGTCACTTGTTTCTTTTGTTGCTGTACAGTTTTATCACAGAAGCAGGTAAAGGGAAGAGCTCTATCTAATCCACCTACACTGATTTCTCCCACTGGAGACCTTGAAAACAAATAGAAGTTCGGCCTCATTCATTACAAATCTTGATTTAGTTAGAGTGGTAATGTGGTGTTTGTTACAGAGAGCTTTCTGTTTAGAAGGATTTAACTTGTTTATTTTATTATTTTTTTCCACACAAAGACAAGTTCTTTCAAAAATACATGGCCCAAGAGAACACACTTGTAACCTGAAAAAGAAAACGTTATCAGTATTCGATGTTCTTGATATAAATTGTATGACACCACCATCATGTAGGTTCCATAATTGTTGTTATTTGTTCTGCAGAAACCATTTTTTTGGTCTTTATTAAAATAAAAAACAAGGAATTAATCTGTAAAGGGAAGATCAGAAATAGGTGTGAAACGGAGGCATATATTTTTCTAAATGCAGGGCAATGTTCCCTCTAATTTTTTGCCGGCTGTGTTCTCCAAAAAATTCTTGTGCACACACTTTCTAAACTTGTGTGCACACTTTTAAAAACAGCGAGTACCACTATTTATTGTGAGCACTTACCTCAAAATTTGTGTGCGTTCACACGAGAGCACAGCTTAGAGGGGATATTGATGCTGGACAGTCCACACCCCAAAGTTACACCTACTCAAGACATGTTAAATGAATTGAATAGCATTTTAAATATGCCTGGTTGTTTGCGGAGTTTTGCACTTGTATTTGTAAATGAGCAGCATTTTTTTTGGTGTGTGTGATACAAATTGTTATATTGAAACATGACATTTTGGCAATTAGATTTAAAAAAAAAAATACAGATACAGAATATGTATTTTATGCTACAAGCATAAAGCCATTGGAACATTTTTTAGACATTGGGTTGTGGTTGTGATTGTTACACCTACATTACTGCATAAATATAGATCTATACAGTTGTATGTGCTTAATTGTACTCTTTTTACTTCCCTAGTTTTTTTAATAAATTATAGAACTAGTTGGCAGTGTGCCGGCCCTCCCTGACAGATATATGGCCAGGTTTGGACGAGGTAAAGATCTGCTTGTTTGGTGATCCTTATGTATATGGCATGTTATAGCCCATCACAGTAACAAATGGTTCAAACTTTTAACTATACACATTTTTTTGCTGAACTGTGATGAACAGTTAGCAAATGATTTGTTGGTATGCTAAGCGATTTTGCTAATTCTCTTTAGTCTGTGAAATTTTAATATCTCATTTTGTTTAAAATTCCCTTAGCATTGAATGCAAGGCAGCATTCCATGGAGAAGAGCAACATTATGCAGCCCGCATGTGTGCATATCTGCATATCGGAGCACAAAATATTGACATGATAATTGCAGTCAAGCCTGAATGAACAGTGGCCACTGGGATTTCAGCTGGTGCTGTACCAACTGGATGGCTGCTCAGGACACAGTTTGAAATTCAAGGTGCAAGTTAGCACTTTATTCAGCACAGAAAGGCATCATTTAAAAATCCTCAGGGGAAATGCTAGTGAAGCGCAGATGTTAAAACAGACTGCTCGCAAATGCTGACTTTTTTGTTCTTTAGCCCTTCAAAAGGCTTATGACTGTCTAAATATAGAATTCTTAATATAAATGATAGACATTTGAAGTTAAAAGCTGCATTTAAATAAAATAATTTGAAAATACTATATTTGGCAACTTTGCACTTTCATATTTTCCTGACAGCAATATTATAATGTGTTTTTATTTAATTTTTTATATAGAAATATTTGAGGTCTTTATTTATAGCTTGAATCACGTAGTGAACTAGGACAGTTTGAAGTTTGGTTATTAGTATAGGTTAAGAGCAGCTTAAAGGGGATATTATATTTTTACATGGTTCTAGAAAATGTACAGTTTATGATACACACCTTCATAATATCCAGTTGATAATCTTGACACCCAAGTGAACAAACTGGACTAACCAATGCAATTAAGAGGATCATATATTTTAACTTAAAATTGAATGTCGAGCCTTATATTTTACATATGCTCATATATGCTTTTAGAACATTTCAGTTCTTTTTTTAACACTCATTATCATCTTGGTTAGCCAATAAAGGTATTTCCTTCACACCACATTTGTTATACGTCATATCAAGAGTTTAGCCATCTAGCCAGTATATATTATGTAGTATATGAGAAGTACTGCTACATTAATCTAGGGGATCAGACAAGTCCTTCTGTTTTTCTGTTTGTGACATCATCCAGCCCAGTAACAGGCTGGAGAGCCATCTGATTGGCTGAGCATTCCGGTGCATCCCTGGGAGAGGAGGAGGACCCAGGAGAGTGCTTGACTTTGGAGCAAAATGCACAGGGTTACAGACAGAGCTTCTAAAGGACAGAAACCAGCCAGAGCCAGATCTGTGCAGTGTATCACTGCTGCTTGAAAAAACAGGAAGAGCTTGTGTTGTGCTCTGCTTTGAGTAAGCATTGAGCTTCAGGGAGAGCCAGTTTCTATCTTCTGCCTGTAGATACTGTAGCCACTGTATGATTGCCCAGGGTGAGGACAGGTCTTGCTCGTGTAGCTGCCACATGGGAGCGGTACCTTGGGGCAAGTAGAGCTATCTGAGAACATAAGAGCTGTTGGGGAAGGGACGTTGAACTGACTGGAATTATTCTGCATTTATCCACTCAGAGTGGAGTGTGGGACTGTAGCATTGAGAGCCTGTGCCAGGAGTTGATAGTCCACACAGGTTCCCCAGAGCAAAGCTATATTGTGTGATTTACAGTTTTTGCATACAGTTTTACATAAGGTTTATATTTTTTTTACTGCAAACTATGTTTTATTTTTCCTAGTGGAGATCCCCTAAGGTATGTTCCTCAGTGCTTACTAGGGGGAGACAATGTGCTGTAAATTCCAGTTCCCAGTATCTTTCATAAGCAAAGAGAACTTCAGGGCCCTGGATTGCAAGGGTTGTTATTTAAAGAGACAGTAACTCAATTATGGTTATAATAACTTATGAATAATAATGTGTTCAGAAAAAACAAAATCATTTTTGTATCCCATTTAGGAACGGAGTAGTGCTACAAGTTACCAGTTTTTTGTTGTTTTTTTGCAAACGTGTAAATATTAGCATGTAAACAATGGAGAAGCAAAGCCATAATTGATTAATTATTTCTTTTACTCCTCAATATATTCCATTATCTTTTGGAAGTGTTTCTTTGCTCCAAGCAATATTTTAATTCCTTATATTGGTATCACCACATTACAAGGACTGTTGTCTTCAGGCCAAACACGTAATTGGATTCCATTGCTCTATAGAAAGTCAGACTACTTTCAGCTGAATTTGATCCCAGGAGAAAAGAGGTACTTGTTAATTTGGGCATGAATGAAAAATTCAAATCAATAGACTTATCTGGGAAATGTTTAAATTTCCTTCGTTATAAATAATTGTAGGTATAGTGTTTTCAATAGCAATGACAGAAGCAAGGACTTAAATTCTGTCTAGTGTATATATGCTGTTTATATGCCCTTTCTTTTTTGTGTAGCACTCTACCACTGAAAAATTAACAGATAATATAGTAATGCTATACTGTTTCTTTTGTTTCTTTATGTCTCTTTTTGAAATGTCCTGTATCTAGGCAGAGATTTGTTTTTGCAAGTTGTTAGCACAGGAACAACACTGTACCTTTTTTTAATCAAAGTGACCAAACTCTGACTGTGAAAGTAAGTATAGGTCTCTCATTTGGTTTGCCAAAAGATTAAGGTAAAATGTTATTTCATTTGAAATATGCAGTATAGGTGACCATACATGGGCAGATTAAAGCTGCCCATTTAGACCAACACCTTATTTGCCCGTGTATTGGGCCCTCCAACAGCCTGCCCAGCTAATGTCTAGGAAAAGATTGCCCAGATGTTAATGTGGTTGGTTCAAAAATCAAAAAGCCTCACCGTGATTGCCTGCATGCTTTCCTTGTGATCTTATAGTTTGGCCTAATGGCCAAATTATTTGATCAGTCCAATATTACCCACCTGAAGGTTTTCAAGTTACTCACTTGAATTTCCCATGATGTTCTCTCCTTAGGACTTTTTACTAGCTCAAGATACCACTATTTTAAAGCTTGCCACAATAATAATGTTTTTGGCCTTACGGTAGTACATTCAGGGTCTTACACCTTGATGAGCATGATAATCTGATATAGGCATATATGTTTATAATTATTAATGCCATGTTTTTCCTAGAGTTTAGGTGTTTTTGCAACTGCATGCTGATTTGTGCTGATGTGTCAAAACACTCTCAAAGTACCTTGCACATTGCCATAAATTTGATTAAAGTTGCAGTGAGCATCATCAGAATGGATGCTTTAGTCAGTTTGGATCAAAAATGACATTAGCATCCAATTTGTACAGTGCAAGTTTGTAGTGTCTTTTGATCCAAACTTCTATGTGAACTCTGTAATTAATACCAAGTCCAGGGTGGTGGCAATTTCAGTGTTCCCCATCATTGCCGTCTTAACACAACTAATTGTATGCATAAGAGTGGGAAAACTCTCTCTCCAATATATTCACTTGTATAAGATTTGTAAAAGCATATTGCGCAAAGAATGATGATAAAGGTAAAAGGTGATAAAACACCTTTGATAAATATACTGATATAAATCTTGTGCAAATTAATAAAGTACTGCAAAATTTCCTTTTGCAAAAAATGCACCCATGTCCAGTATTTGTAAAATCACCTAAATTTTTTCAATTTCTTTTTCCATTTTACTGAATAACGGGCTGCAGTAAAATCTATCCTGTGATATTTTTAATTCCAAGCAATGGAGCTAAATATTTAGGACTGCGCTGCCTGGGGGCATATTTTAGATGGGGCCTTACCAGTGCTCTATACATTGGAAGAATGACCCCCTCCTCCCATGTATCTATGCCCCTTTTAATACAGCTCAATACCTTATTTGCCCTTGATGCTGCATCCTGGATGGAATTAATTGGGCTGCCTAGTTTTGTGTCATCTGCAAACACCGAAACATTGATTAATGAACAAGTTAAATAAAAGTGGGCCCAATACCGAGTCCTGTGGAACCTCACTAAGAACCTTACTCCAAGTAGAGAATGTACCATTAACAACCACCCTCCCGATCCTGTAGATAGTTTCCTATTCATGTGCAAACATCTATATTAAGCCCAACAGTCCTTAGTTTAGAAAACAGTAGTTTGTGGGGCACTGTAGCAAATTATTCAGCAGAATCCAAATAGATCACATCTACTGCCCCCCAGGGCTGGTCCTATCAAATGTGGGGCCCAATTGGGACCATGTTGGCGGGGCCCCTAGACAAAGTTTTGCTGGCTCCCGACACACCAAGTATTTAGGAAAATACGGGCATGCAGGCACAAAATAGAAAGGAAAGGGGCAGACAAGGTAAGAGAGTGAGAGGAGTTGGGGGCAGGCCAGGCAGCATCATGTGCTGGGGGAAATATTACCTGTGCTGCCCTCTGGTGCGGGGCCCACAGAGGCGCGGGGCCCAATTGGGCCCAATTGGTCCAATAGGCCTAAGGCCGGCCCTGCTGCCCCCCCCCCGCTGTTCAACATGTTACTTACCTTATTATAAAAAGCAATCAAATTTGTCTGACATGACCTATCCTTCATAAAGCCATGCTGATTACTGCCCATAAAGCCATTCATGAGATCACATAACAAACCTTCAAATAATTTGCCTACCATGCATGTCAAATTAACTAGCCTATAATTGACAGCCTGAGATTGTAAACCATTTTTAAAAATTGGAATGACATCAGCTTTCCTCCAATCCATAGGTACCATGCCAGATAAAACGATTCTGGGATGGCAGTGGATGTGATTTACTTAGACTTTGCTAAAGCATTTGATACAGTGCCACACAAAAGGTTACTGGTTAAATTAAGGAATGTTGGCCTGGAACATAGTATTTGTACCTGGATAGAGAACTGGCTAAAAGATAGACTACAAAGAGTGGTGGTAAATGGAACATTTTCTAATTGGACCAGTGTTGTTAGTGGAGTACCGCAGGGCTCTGTACTAAGTCCCTTGCTTTTCAACTTGTTTATTAATGACCTGGAGGTGGGCATTGAAAGTACTGTTTCTATTTTTGCAGATGATATTAAATTGTGCAGAACTATAGGTTCCATGCAGGATGCTGCCACTTTGCAGAGTGATTTGTCTAAACTGGAAAACTGGGCAGCAAACTGGAAAATGAGGTTCAATGTTGATAAATGCAAGGTTATGCACTTTGGCAAAAATAATATAAATGCAAGTTATACACTAAATGGCAGTGTGTTGGGAGTTTCCTTAAATGAGAAGGATCTAGGGGTCTTTGTAGATAACACGTTGTATAATTCTGGGCAGTGTCATTCTGTGGCTACTAAAGCAAATAAAGTTCTGTCTTGCATAAAAAAGGGCATTAACTCAAGGGATGAAAACATAATTATGCCTCTTTATAGGTCCCTGGTAAGGCCTCATCTGGAGTATGCAGTTCAGTTTTGGACTCCAGTCCTTAAGAGGGATATAAATGAGCTGGAGAGAGTGCAGAGACGTGCAACTAAATTGGTTAGAGGGACGGAAGACTTAAATTATGAGGGTAGACTGTCAAGGTTGGGGTTGTTTTCTCTGGAAAAAAGGCGCTTGCGAGGGGACATGATTACACTTTACAAGTACATTAGAGGATATTATAGACAAATGGTAGGGGACCATTTTACCCATAAAGTGGGTCACCGTACCAGAGGCCACCCCTTTAGACTATAAGAAAAGAACTTTCATTTGAAGCAACGTAGGGGGTTCTTCACAGTCAGGACAGTGAGGTTGTGGAATACACTGCCGGGTGATGTTGTGATGGCTGATTCAGTTAATTCCTTTAAGAATGGCTTGGATGATTTTTTGGACAGACATAATATCAAATGCTATTCTGATACTAAGCTCTATAGTTAGTATAGGTATGGGTATATAGAATTTAATTAAAAGTAGGGATGGGTGTATGTATGGATGCTGGGTTTTCATTTGGAGGGGTTGAACTTGATAGACTTTGTCTTTTTTCAACCCTATGTAACTATGTAACTATGTAAGAAATAGAGGCCAGTCTAAAACTGAACTAAACTCTTTTAGAACTCCGGGGTGTATTCTGGCACTGGTGTCTTGTTCACATAATTTTTATTAAAGCTTTATGAACTATATCCTGAGTCAGCCACGGACTACATTGAGCTGAGCCATCAGTGCAGTTATGAAGTGAGTCTGGGAATTCTGACTCCTCTATTGTATACACCGAAGAAAAGAACTGATTTAGCACATTTGCCTTTTCTGTATCTATTACAACCATACTGGTACCATTATTTTAAGGAACAACGCTCTCAGCCCCCCCTTTTTACTATTAATATAATTAAGAACTTTTTAGGGTTACTCTCAGCCTCTGCCGCAATGCGCTCCTCATTTTCTATCTTTCCCTTCCTGATTGCAATTTTACAACATTTATTATAGTGTTTATATTCATTAAATGCAGCTTCTATCCCCTCAGAACTTTTAAATTCCTTTCTCTTTTTTCCTATTAACTTCTTTACTTCTATATTAAGCCACATAGGGTGATTATTGGTGCTTCTACTTTTACTTCTTAAAGGAACAGTAACACCAAAAAATTAAAGTAGGTAAAAGGAATAACAATATAATGTATTTACCCTGCTCTGGTACAGCTGGTGTATTTGCTTTAAAACACTACTATAGTTGACTTAACAGTAGGACTTAGAACGCCGGGTTAAAAAGAAGCAGACATCCACAGTTGCGCCAGCATTCAATTATATATCAGTGCAAGGGGGGAGGGGTGTCCGCCACATTTAAAGCAATTATACTATATACAAAAGAGGACTTATCCCCCTATCCCGTTGCACTGTAGAAAATTAGACACAATGTATTACAGTAAAAAGCAATATTTATTAATAACCATGCTAGTGAAACAAATTAAAACATATTTAAAAAACCAACAGCGCTGCTGGAAACAAAAAACGGGGAATACCCTGATGTTAATTAGTGACTCATTCTAACAGTAGGACTGGTAGAATGAGTGCATCAGCATGCAGATGTAGAGAACTACTACTTAAAGGAACAGTAACACCACAAACATGAAGACAATATGATGTACTGTTGTCCTGCACTGGTAAAACAGGTGTGTTTGCTTCTTAAAAACAACTATAGTTTATATAAACAAGCTGCTGTGTAGCCACGGGGGCAGCCATTCAAGCACAGGATATACAGTAGATAACAGATACGTTCTGAAGAATTCCATTATATACTTCAGAACTTATTTGTTATCTGTTGGGTATTCTGTGCCTTTTCTCCTTTTTTCAGCTTGAATGGCAGCCCCCATGGCTACACAGCAGCTTGTTCCATACCTGTAATATTTCATAGCCTGGCATCTCATTATAAATGGGCCAAGGCCCAGAAAAAACATAGTGCAGCCCTATCTTTTCCACTTTTCATTACTTGAAGATTTAGAAGAGTAGCCTGTTAATGATCTGGAATAAATGATCCGATTTCGGAAGATCATAAAAACTAAATATGGATAATTCTTGTGTCTCCGTACAGCACAGCTAAATGTTAAATATGTGCAGCCTCATGGGAAAAAGACTAGTGCTTAAAAGTTTTACAAATTGACAGTGTACCCTGACTCAATTTCTCATCCTAAAGAAGTCTTCAAAAATCCATGTCTTAGTCATTATGGTTAGTGATGGGCGAATTTATTCGCCAGGCGCAAATTCGCGGCGAATTTGCGCGATTCGCCGCCAGCGAATAAATTCGCGAAACTCCCGCGAAAATTCGCTGAAAAAATTCGCCGGCGTCAAAATTTTTTTTTCGAAAAACGGACGCCGGCGTCGGAAAAACGGGCGCCGGCGTCGGAAAAACGGGCGCCGGCGTCAAAAACGGGCGCCGGCGTCAAAAACGAGACGCCGGCGCCGTTTCGCGAATTTTTCGCCGTTTCGCGAATTTCGCGCGAAATTCGCGAATTTTTCGGCGAAGCGAAACGCCGCAAATTCGCCCATCACTAATTATGGTACATCAGTGATTCTAATTAGCTAAACAGGAGTTTGTTTCAGCCATTGATCTTCATAAACTTCCTGACAAAGTCTAATTTTCGTAGTGCTTTTCCTAGAATCTGGTAGACTGTGTTTTAACCCAGCAGTTAGTTTTATCTTTTTTTTTACTTTTAAGGTAAATTTTAAGTCAAGGATATGATGTAAATATAAGCAAGCAAAATATATGGGCCTAGATGGAAAAAAATACTGGTACTGTACATAACTGTCTCTCTCTCTCTCTCTCTCTCTCTCTCTCTCTCTCTCTCTCTATATATATATATATATACATAAAATTATGTTTATCGAAATTAGTAATGTTACTCATCGTTCAGAATCAATTTCTTTGCAGAAAAAGAATGTCATAATTGTCTACAGCAATAATTTGCTGTCACTTGCCATATGCACAGTGATTAATTCTGGCGGGGATGCTGGTCACAGATAATTTCATTCTTTGCTACTTAAAATGACATTTATCAACAAGACTTGGCAAATTGAACTGGTTAGGTACAAATTAGCCATGCTAATATATATATTTATTTTTGTAGAGAGAAGTGTAAAGCAGAGTCCAAAGACTGGAAAGTGCTGGAAATTTTGCAGGCAAAGGATGGCAGAATACAGGAACTTGCACAGGTTTGTATGGGATTGCTTCCCCATGATTTTGGATTTATTACAAAAGCTTAGAATCTGTGAAAAAAAGAGAGCTGCAATACTGTTCATACATGGAAAAATATATTACCGAAGAGTCACTAATCACTTCATAATAATGTTAACTATATCTTACATTGTTTGTGCACGACCCATTGCATTGGATCCTCTGTAACTAAAACAGGTGATACTCCAACTATATTTTAGTGCATCCTTCTACTCTTCTGACCCCGCCATTGCTTTTAATTTGGTCTTCCATACGTCTTGCCATATGCATGCATGGGTGAAGGGCAGCCTCTGTTAAAAGATTGGGGATTATGTGATGCTATCAGATCCGTGATCACATCGCATTAACACCAGGACCACTATTACCACTATTTAATTATACATTTTATAAAAGGGACGAATACGTTTTACCTGCAACTTACTAGCTGCTTTCAAAGTAAAACTCCCAAACTTGGCTGCCCTTTTATTATAAAATGTATAATTAGGGGGGCGTGGTTTGGCTATGGCCGCGAGCAGACGTTAGCTGTTTGAGCTCCGTGCACAGAGTCAGCATTGAGCTTGCTTTTGGACCTGTATTTCGCTATGGGCAAGAATAAAAGAGGTCGGAAGAGCCCTGATGACCTGGAGATTGCTCAGACAACTCGTTTGACGAGATTTTTTCAAAGACGGTCTGTTTCTTGCTCAGATGTCCGCGAGGATTCACCCGACGAGGCGCCATCTTTGACATTGACGCACATGGCAAAGAACTTGCCTGTTTCCCCAGAGGACCCCGAGACGAGCACTGACTGTCTAGCAGAATCGGATATGGCGGCAGGTATAGTGCCCTTACCTTCTGTTGCTCCTGTAACTGCCGTTGACCCCGTCATTGCCGTACCTACAGCGGCCTCCCCGCATTGGGAGAGTGGGGAGGATTGGCAACTGTCTCTATCTCCCCCTCCTGCAATAACTTCCGTTATTCCTATATCGGATAAAGGGGACATTTTGGCCTCTAGGGCCGAACCAGCCTCCGAACCTATATTTCCCCAGTCACTGCAAACTGCGTCACAGCAGTCACCTCAAAATGGCGGTCTAGGGCAGCGCATGCCGCGCACTAACAATGATAACGCTACCACGCAGATGGATTGGGAATTAAGGGCACATATTCTCTCATTACCGTCTCGGAGTGATATTGAGACGCTTGTTCATGATACTGAATCTGCATTAAAGATAGAGATTGCCGCCCTGCATGGTAAATTGTCTGACGTCGGGGGAAAAATATTCTCAATTGGAGACGTCAGTTCTCACTAACTCAGAGCACATCGCTCAAATGGATGTAACGATCACTCAATATGAGGCCCGCTTTTGCCATCTGCAGACTCTTTTGGATGATCAGGAAAACCGATCTAGACGGAATAATATTAGGGTCAAAGGCCTTCCTGAGTCGGTAGGCCAACAAGAACTTTCTACTGCAATAACTGCCCTGTTTAATATGCTTTGGGCGAACCGCCTGAGAAATCTATTGTACTGGACAGAGTTCATAGAGAGTTGAGGCCGAAAGATCTTTTATCTGATTCTCCACGTGATGTTATTTGTAGAGTCCACTTTTATAAGGTGAAAGAGGCCATCATGATGAAAGCCAGAAACAAAAACGAGATCGATTTTGCTAATGCCAAAGTGAGGCTATTCCAAGATCTTTCCAGGAATACCCTACGTCAGAGGAGAGCTCTTAAACCTGTGTTGGATCTTCTTCAAGAACGGGACATACGCTATAATGGGGATTCCCTTTTGCCTTGTCCGTTTTGAGAAATGGTAAGCCGATCACTATCAGGGCTCCTAGGGATGTCCCCACTTTCCTGCAACACCTGGACCTTCCACAGATTTCGGTCCCGAATTGGCACTCCTGGGAATGGCTCATGTCTACCGCTGATCAACGGAGCAACCCTGCTACTTCAAAGAATCGCCCAGTCAGAGACCATACACCGCGAAGTGGCCCCAGTACTTCCGACCAAGAAAAGAGTGGTAACTACCTGAAAGCGTTATGTGACTCTTTGTTCCATTTGAACGAACTTCCTATTTTTTCAAGTACCGATGCTTGTCTGACACTCTAAGGGTCCAGAAGCATTACATATTAATGTTGCGTTTTACTTATGTTACTCTGTTGCACTAGCCCGGCTAGGTTGCTGCTACATTTATATAACCATCTTAATGTCTCAGTCCATACTATACCCTACTCCCCCACATAGGGTATTTGAACCATCCGAGATTTATGTAAGGTTTGCCTTTACTAATTGCTTTTTTACTGATGGTTTGGTTCATTTTTTCAAACAGTTAAAATGTTTTGGGAAAACATTGTTTTTGATGTTAATGCCTATTCTTCTTTTTCAGTCACTTGGTCACTGCTCTGTCTACATGAATGCATATCTATCTAAATATGTCTGACGTTAAGATTTGCTCCTACAATGTCCGTGGCTTTAATTCTCCAACAAAGAGGTCGCAAATATTGACAGGTTTGCATAAACAAAAAGTTATGATAACAATGTTACAGGAAACCCACTTCAAGTCGGGTCACAGGCCACAATTTACAAATAGGTATTATCAAACATGGTTTTTCAGCGATAACCCTGAATCTAAAAGTAAAGGGGTGGCAATTGCTTTCCATAAAAATCTTAATTTGTCGGTTATAGATTCGATCGTGGATCCTAGGGGACGGTACCTTTGCATTAAAGTTAATATCTCAGGCCAGATTTTGACGCTGATTAATGCTTATGCGCCAAATCACAGCCAGCATAATTTTGTGGAGAGTTTATTGACCCGACTTGATGGTTTTTCTGAGGGGGTACTTGTCATGGGTGGTGACTTCAATGTCTCTCTAGATCCTAGGGTTGATACATCGACTGGGACATCTTGTGTACCCTTTAGCACAATTAAAAATATAAAATCTCAACTCTACACTAACCGGTTGATGGATACATGGCGAATTTGCCACCCCACTGATAGGGACTACTCCTATTTTTCGCAGGTGCACCAGACTTATAGCAGGATTGATTATTTGTTTGTGTCGCACTTTGCTCTGGATTGGGTGGTGGACTGCAGTATAGGCATTCAGTTGCTCTCGGATCATGCACCCATATTTCTTACTGTCGTTATCCCCTCATTAGAGCGTAAGGCATGGTCATGGAGGTTAAATGAATCCTTGCTTAGAGACACGGATTGTGTAAATGAGATCAAGGCTGAAATTGCCTGTTTTAGGGACATACATAAAACTGATACTACCCACCCGGTGACAAAATGGGAAGCTCTTAAAGCGGTCCTCCGAGGCATCTTTATAAAACATGGCACTAGACTGAAAAGAGCTAGGTCTAAACGTATATCTGATTTATGTACTAGCATATCGAAATTGGAATTGTTGCATAAATCCTCTTTATCTGACAATGTTCAAAGGGAGCTTATTAATGCTAGGGAATTATTAAAAGCTGAATTACATAAGAAGTCGATTTATGGTTGGCAGAAATCTAAATGTTATTTTTATGAACATGGCAATAAACCTGGGAAAGCTCTAGCACGTGCTCTTAAGCAGAAAATGAACACCTCCTTTATTTCAGCTATAAAAACCCGTAATGACAAGGTGGTGTTCAAAACGCAGGAAATTGCCACTGCTCTACAAAAATACTATTCGGATTTATATAACATTCAGAACCCTCTACAGCATACGGATAAACAATTTGTAGTCAAATTGAAGGATTATATTCAGCGAACTGCGCTCCCTTGTCTTAAGCAGACTGATATTGATGCCTTGGAGGACCCGATAACTATGACTGAATTGTTACAAACTTTGAAACATGTCAAATCAGGGAAAGCTCCGGGCCCAGATGGGCTAACTGCCCTCTTTTATAAGACGGTACAGGATGATATTTCGGATCTCTTACTCTCTGCTTTCAATAATTTTGATTCTCCTCTTAGAACCCCCATGACTATGCTGGATGCTCATATCTCTCTGATTCATAAACCTGGGAAGGACCCTTTGGCATGTTCGAGTTACCGGCCTATATCACTTTTAAATGTAGATACTAAGCTCTATGCCAAGATACTCGCAGAGCGACTTCAGATTCACCTTCCATATCTTATTCACTCGGATCAGGTTGGTTTTGTTCCGGGCCGAGAAGCCAAGGACAATACTTTGAAAGTTATTACAATCATGGATATTGCGCAGCGTCAGGGGGTCCCTATATTGGCTCTGTCTACTGATGCTGAGAAAGCGTTTGACAGAGTCAATTGGACCTTCCTGCAAGAAACTTTGTCTCAGATCGGATTAGGGCCCAAGGCTAAACAACGAATTATGGCACTCTATTCGACCCCCCAAGCTAGAATCAGGGTAAATGGGACACTGTCGGACCCAGTGAAAATACACAATGGGACGCGTCAGGGATGCCCCCTGTCCCCGTTATTATACGCTTTAGTTATGGAACACTTGGCTGTAGCAATTAGAAGTAACCCAAACATTACTGGTATCGCTATAAAAGGGAAAGCACATAAATTGGCTTTGTACGCAGATGACCTGTTGACCTTTATATCCAATCCGATTGTATCTCTTCCAGTATTGATGTTAGAATTTAAGACCTATGGGGATTTTAGTAACTTTAAAATTAATATGGATAAGTCTGAGGCATTGAATGTTTCTTTACCAGCCAATATGCAACGTGTGCTGCAGTCCAACTACCCATTCCGCTGGAGGGCGACATCAATAAAATATTTGGGTGTCAATGTCTCGGCAGATCTAGATAAACTTTACCAACTTAACCATGAACCCTTGCTTACCCAAATCAAAAAAGATCTTATACATTGGAGACCTCTTCACATCTCTTGGTTTGGGCGTATGAATACAATAAAAATGAATGTCTTGCCGAGAATTCTTTATTGTTTCCAAACCATACCCGTCCGACCTCCTAAATGTTTTTTTGATAGATTGCAATCTGCTTTTATTGATTTTATATGGGAGGGCAAGAAACCCAGGATCGGTAAAAATATTTTAGAACGACATAAATCGCGTGGAGGCTTAAGTCTTCCCTGTTTGAGAAAGTATTTAAGGGCTACTGTACTTAATAGGATTCTAGAGTGGTTCCACCACCATGGGACTAAACAATGGATTCAGATCGAACAATCATTAGTGGATAGACCGTTACAGGCCTTATGGTGGTTGAATCCCTTTTTGCGCCCTGATGTTAGCACACTTCCCAAAATATGTAGGGATACTCTCTTGCAAGCTGATCAATTCCTTAAAGTATCACCATCTCTTATTGCACGTAATGGTCCTCTTTCCCCTATAATAGGAAACCCTGATTTTCCTCCAGGTATGACCCGAGGCCTCTTCTTGGGGAGGAGATATAATGAGAGTCTTTATTGTTCTCAAGTTCTACAGAACCAGCAGCTTATCCCTTTGCCGACCCTATGCCCTCTAGAAGCTGACACTTTCCTTTTGCGATTAAAATATACACAGCTCCAACATTGGCTAAAGAAGCGGTTGAGTTCTTGGCCTCGCAATTTGTTATCTTCCCCTTTTGAAATGTTATGTTCTCAAGACTCACCAGTGCAGCATGCAATATCTGTGTTATACAATTTACCTGAGCCTGGATCGGATAATGTATTACCTAAATATACGGTTAAGTGGGAAAATGAGTTGCAAACACCATTTACGAGGCAGCAGTGGGAAAATAGTTTTTTGTTGACACATAAATTCTCCATTGCGTGCAAAACTCAGGAAACTAATTATAAAATATTATCCAGGTGGTACAGATGTCCGGATATTCTGCATGCAATTTACCCTACTGTTTCAAATCTTTGTTGGAGGTGCAATAGGGAGACTGGTTCTCCTACACATATTTGGTGGTCTTGCACCAGCCTACAGCCGTTTTGGGCCTCTGTATTTCATATAATGGGTAAATTAACCGGATTAGATTGGCAGCCAACACCGGCTGTGGGTTTGCTGTCTATCCTACCAGGTTCTGCTACGAAATATAAAAAATCGTTAATTGGTTTTTGCTTAGGTGCAGCTAGATCTGTTATCCCCCGTCACTGGAAATCTATTACTCCCCCGACCATAGCTGAATGGATCTGTGAAATGGGTAATATCATGCGGATGGAGGAGTTACTCAGTTATTTCCACATGACGCAAGAGGCCTTTGTAGGCACATGGTCTCCTTGGGTACTTTACCTGGAGCAAAATCGCTGAAAATAGCCACACATGGACTAGGAGCTTGCTTGATTTTATGGACTGTCTTATTTTGTGTCTACTTTGCTATGCTGTTCGTAGATGACATCTTGTTGATGGATGGGCGAGTGACCAAGTGACTTTTCCTTCTCCCTCTCCTTTTCTCTTCTTTCATTCTTTCCTTTCTCCATTTTTTCTTTTTCCTTTTGTTATTATGTTTTTTTGGTTTGATTGATGGCTTATTACAGAAGCTTATTCGTACTGACGGAAATGTGCTCTCACTGGAATTTGCTTTAGACATGCTGAACCTGATGTATGTATTGTTTCCTCATGTGTTATCATACTGCATTTCCATGTACTTATATGCTCTGCAATGATTTCTTTGCTTTTTTGAAAAATAAAGAATATACAAAAAAAAAAATGTATAATTAAACCATAGAATTCTTAATGAATCAGATGAAAATTGAGCATAGGACTGGCCAGATATGGGATGACTTTGACGTAGTTGGCCAGCTTAAATATATTGCAATATATGGACAAACAATCCCTGTTTTGTTTAAAGGGTAAGGCATTTTTCAGTAGCAGTATGCACAAAATGTCTCTGTCTTAAATATATTGATAATGGGTTGAGTGCAGAGGAATCTTGTATTTGTCTATATGTATTTTGTGGTCACACCCTCATTGCACCCCCGCCTAATGTTTTTAAAAACTAGTGGTGAGCACAACTTTCCCTTGTTTGTTAACCGTCTAGGATGCCCAGCGGGTAACTGAAGGGGTAAGTAACATGCAAGCACTTTTTTAAATAGGCTTATACTGTCTTGAGTTTGTTTAATTCAGGACAGTTTAAGCTTGTTTAAAAGATGAATTAAAAACAAATTTGCTGGAGGGCGCAGTTTGCTGTAGTAGATGGCAAAGAGATCATTCTAAATTTATCAATGCACCATAATTGTAAAGTTGTTCTCTCCCCTTTCACTTTTACAGTGAGTAACAAGTCAACAAGTGCCAATGCCCCTAGATTTTTTGACAGATCTCATCCTACCAGCTGAATTTAGATGCAGATGAAGCATGAAAACATTTTGTGTAAAAAAGAAGGCTGTAAATGTTACACATTTTGTTTTGGGCTTCTATACCAGCCCAAGGCAACCACAGCCCTTTAGCAGGGAAGATCTGTGCCTCCAAAGATGCCCCAGTAGCTCCCCATCTTCTTTTCTGCTGATTCACTGCACATGCTCTGTGCAGCTGTCACTTACTGACCTTAGGGACCCACTTACAATATACAGTACTCATAGAAGATAACTGTCACAATATAGGGCTGATAATTACTACATGGCAGCACAGAAACCAGTGCAACTAGCATCAGAATTTAATAATCAGCCTTGTAGCATCAGCTTATATTACAGGCCAACCTCATTTTCTGCTTGATAATTTGCAACAATCCATAAGCTTAGCTTCTCAACAGCTGCTCAGAGTTGAGCAAGTTTGAAGTCCTGAACAGTGATGGGCGAATTTCTCCCGTTTCGCTTCACCAAAAAATGTGCACATTTCCCGCGAAATTCATGAAACGGTGAAAAATTTTTGAGACACTAATTTGGACACTGGCGACAATTCGGACACGTATTAAAGTCAATGGGCGCCTATTAATTATCACCGGCGTAAGAATTGTCGCTGGTGTCGCTGGCCTCAAAATATATTTGAAGTCGGCGAATTTTCACGGAAATTCGCAGCGAATTCGCACCTATCGAATAAATTCACCCATCACTAGTCCTGAATCATTGCTACTGTTGGGAAGCTGCAAATTTAGTCTGGTGCAATAAGTGTAGTATGTAAAATATGGCATTTTTGGCCATATTCATTTTAAGGGTTTAGTTGTCCTGTAATGCCTGATTTAAAAGATGAACAATCAAGGCCCTCCATATTAACATTCTGCACCCACATCAGTAACATCAACGAATTCTGCTTTTGGTCCACTAGATAATAAAGTAGAAGAATTTTCAATAAAATAAATTAGAAAATATATATGCTAAACATCAACCCCAGTAACTCCTATTTAGGTATAACATTAGTGGAAAAATGGGCTAGTAGCAATGAGCACAAATATAGTTACCAGCTTGCACACCCTGGCTCTCCAAAACGTGTATTGCCCGGTGCCCGGCCGATTCGTGCTAGTAGCAATGAGGACATACCCTATTCTAGTCACTGAAATGGGATTTTATTTATTTTGACTGTGACAATCAGTGACATACCATGTGCATATATTTTTTTAATGAATAAAATGAATTTGACTTATTTTATGCAGGTAAACTTTAGTACATTATGCAAATCGAGTATTAATAAGAATTCATAAATATGTCAGATGGATTAGTCTTAATAGGAGTTGTCATAAGGCAGGTCTGTGAAATGGATCTGTTTATGCATGCCAACCAATAAATAATTTCATATCCTGGATGTAGCATGCATGGACTAATTATAACTGATTTTAATTGCTTATAGAAGCAGCATGGGTCGTTATAAGCACATTGCTCTCTTAAAAAAATGTTTCCATTCCATTATTCTAAATGTAGATGTAAAAGTCCATTTTATTATATGTAATCAGAAATGAAACGGGAACATATTTCTTAAAAATCATTAAAGTTTAGATCAAAATGTGCTTGCTTTTTTTCTTAGTAGATGGATACATGACATCATAGAAACTTTAAATCTTAATTTCATTGCAGCAATATGGTGCTGCATTACATAATAATGTGTAACTCTTCCTCTTGGCCCACTGCCTGCTAATGATATGATCATCTTTAAGAGTCTGCTTCCTTCCAATATCTACTTAAACAGCAATATGTATGGGGAGCTTGAAGATACATAAAAATGGATCCAGTATCCTAAAATAATCTTTTTAAGCAAAAAATGTCTGGATTGCATTGTTTAAAGGATAAATTCTATGCTACTGTGTATATGTGGTAGTAGAACAGGTATACCCAGATTTGTGTTGAGATAAGATTCTGTAAAATGGAAAGTGTGAGTTTAGAAAAGCTTTGTAATTTGGCATTTTGTAATATACAGATTACTCATTCAGTTTGGAAGAATGTTTTTAAAAAATGTATGGTTTTTAGGAGCTTAAAACACACCTAAAACATGTAGTGTGTATTTGAAGTAGTTGAAATATAAAACATTAAGTTACATATCCTTAAATCCATATGCCTAATCCTCCCCTGTGGATAATACTGCACCCCCAGCACATGATTGTACACATTAGGGGCTGCCTAACAACAATTTCCAAATTCTAACAAACACAGAACAAACCCTGTTAGGTAGTATAGGGCAGGCAGAGCATGGCACATACAAAGGGAGCATAGGGAAGGCAAAATACAGCAGGAGACAGTCAGAACCACTCTAAAGGTGGCCATAGACGCACAGATAATATGAATTTTCGTACGATATTTGGTGCATGTATGGTAGGAAAAGAACCGATATTGGCAGAAGACTTGGATATCGGTCGGCTAGTCAATCGGGCTGGACGGAAAATTTTTATCGGGTGCCCAAAACATCAGCCATTGTTAGTGCTGAATCGTCAGATACAGGTAGAATTCTATTGTCTCTTCCTGTATATCTGATGATTCAGCTCTACACGTGTGTATTGAAACAAATGTTCTTTCTTGGAAAGATCTTTTCCAAGAAAGATCGTAATTGTTACTTCTATGGCCTCCTTAAAATGAATAAATCCTTAAAATGAATAAATGCCTACAATAGAGGTGTTACAGGTGTGAAGGGGGGGATTACAGGTGTGAACAATGCAGGAGTTTACTATTTGAATTTGAGGTGTAAACAATGCAGGGGGGAAGTTAATCTCAGTACTGATACCTTTAAAAGTTTACTCAAGATAAGGAATCAAAGCATGCAGACTTTTATGTGAGGGGCCACACAAGGGGTGGTTCGGAGGGCAGATGCGGCCCGTGGGCCGCCAGTTGGACAGCACTTTTTTACCTGATTTTCTAGTAGACTTAAGGTATGAGGATCCAAATAATGGAATGATCCGTTACCCGGACAATTTTGGATAACCAGTCCCCTAGTGTGTATATATATATATATATATATATATATATATATATATATATTATATATATATATATGTATATTTTTATATATATATATATATATTAAGTTGTTCTGTAAAATATTCTCCCTACCAGGAAATTCTCCTAAACAGCGAAACAGCACAAATGGTTCGATAATTGTCTTCCCGTACACATAACTAAAGTGTGGAATTCTGGCAGTGAGAGTGTTAAGAACTCAAATTTTCAAATGATATTTCACAGCTGGTTTGTTTTTTTTCTACTTACAGTTACAAAATGCAAATAGTTAGGCTTTCTTCTTCCAGCAATTCTATCAAGGCTGGATATATTCAGATGAGAGTATAAGACCTTATATTTTACCTTGCTGTTACAGCTGTACTAGTAAACATGCTAAATCTTGCTTACAGGTATTTGTTTATAGGTTTTAAGCAAAATCAGCTTTGGTTTGCAAAACCTCAAAGGAGCAATCGATTAACACCGACATGTCATTGCTTTTTCTATATTTTTCCCTTCTTTTAATCAAACAGAGAACATCAGGGCAACAACAAGAAATAAACAACTTACTTCAGAGAAAGATAGCTGTAGATGAAGAAACTATATTGCTGAAGAAGGAACTGAATGACCTCCAAGAATAATTAACAGATAAGAGTCAAGAACTTAAGGTACATCATCTGTTTAACTGTTGTCTTGTTATGAAGTTTCCTGCTTCAAGCTGTGTGCCACTGTGTGACATAGAAAGGGACATGCACTCCAGAAGAATTGCCTGAGGCCTTGATGTAAATCCTCATACAGCTAACTCCATGTTACTGCTTTAAAGGCAAGAATCTAAGGCTTATAGCTTTTAGATAAATAGTTAATGATGGGAATGGAGCAAACGAACGCAGTGTAAAGATGTGGCTTCTTTTAATTACAATCTGATGGGACTGGTATTATTTATTGATAAAGCCGAGGTCTGGAATGATAAGTCTGTGTGGGTCTCAAAAATAGCTGGGGACATCATCAAAGGCATTTTGATCAATTAAAGTATTCCTTGCAAATTTGTGCTCATCAGAGCTGTCAAGTAGTTAGAGAAATAGGTCCTCTCCACCTGCACAAATGAAATGCATAGAATTTCACAACTACCCATACAAGCTTCAGGGGCCAAGGTCACTTGTGCTTGATCTGTTGATTATAACCTGCACAATTTGCAGCCTTTGCTTTGTGACAGAGTAATAAAGAAAAAATTAAAGAAAAGGCAAAACAGGCAGCAGCGACTGTAAAAAATGTGGAGCTGGAAAAGGAGGGGTTGAGTAAGAGTAGTGCTGACCTGCTCAATGACCTGGAGAAAGCAAGGAAGCAGGAGGCACAAATCTGGCATTGATGGCAAAATAAAGGTATAAGGCAGAGTAGCTGCGTTCCACATAAGTATGATCCTCCACACTTCTCTGTGGCATACACTTATGCTTTGTGTTATTTGCTGTGATAACAACTTATGTATTCAAACATGCCAGTGGGGACCAGCATTCATTGAAATTCCTACACTTAAAACCCACAGCTATTTAAAAATTGATGGCGCAAAGCAGGAAGCTGACATCAAATAGCCATCCTAAAGTCTAATCATTAGGCAGTAAAACAGATTCTGTTCTTAAAGAATACAAGCAGTTTTTAAGTTTAAGATGCTTCCGATTTTTAGAAACTCTGTCAATATTTTCCATGTTTAATAATGTAGTAAAGCATTATGCTTTCAAAAGATGTCTTCATTTCATATATATGTAGCATCCATCTTGTGGCTGTTTGGAAATAAAGAATACATTTGTGTTTGAAGTTTAGTTTGTGTAATATACAGACACACTTTTTCCCTTTTGTGTTTCTTTTTTTTCATGACGTTTTTGCTATTTTTCATTTTACATGCTTTTGTATAGGATATGGAAGTTGACTTAAAAGAAGCCAGAAAACAGATGGAGGCTATGCACAGCAAAATAAATGGGCTGTCATCACAGGTCGTTGTAAAGCAGACAGACATGGTGCAGAATGAAACTGATTTTGAACAAGCTGAGGTAAGTATTACCAGTTAAAGTGTTACGTTTGGTACGTGCTGTATCATACGCTGTGAAAAACGTAGGGATCTTTTTATCATGCTGTGTAAAAAGTGGAGTAAAACATGTGATGTTGCTCATCACAACCAATCCGATCATTGCTTTTGTTGAAATGTAATTGCTGATTGGCTGCTATGGGCAACATCACCGGTAATGTTTTAATCCACTTTTATACAGCATGATAAATAGGCCCCTCATTTATGTCCTTGATTATCCTTTGATCATACTTTCTGCATGTAGCTTGAAGGCACTGCCACCTTTTCATGCCTTGGATGAAGCTTTTGGCTGTAGGTTCCCTGTGAACATACTCTATATGGATGGTGGTCGATAGTGTTTTAATACACTGTTCTGCTGATATACAAAGGCTTTAGTGGCCCTTAAAGTATGTGGAGCATTTTAATGAATACAAACATTCTTTTTTCACCTATTTGCATTATTTTATGGTCATGCTGCATCTGTATTGGATGGATGACATCAGCAGAAAAAGAAATCTATATAAAAGGCTTATATGGATCATTTGGAATCAGTCTGTTTTCTGCATATCTTAAATATGGGCGGCTAGAATATTTTTTTGAGCATGCTAGAAGTATATTGGGAATACTGGTGGGAGATTATACTTTCAGGTGCTTAATCTCTATCTTCTTTAAAATTCTGTTTGACCTGCCTCTTAAATGTATCCCACCCATAGCTTTCTAAGGTATTTCAGCTAATGCACGTTTGTTCAAATTCTCAGATTTCATCAAGTACAACTAAGAACCTGTTTTAACTGTTTAAGTGACATGATTTTTGGCACTTCATTTGTGTTAAATGGAAAATTGCTTTTGAGCTCCCCTATTAAGGAACTTTTCCCAGGAACACACTGTCTGTCTGTCTAATCTATCATCTATCTATCTATCTATCTATCTATCTATCTATCTATCTATCTATCTATCTATCTATCATCAATCTATATATCAATCATATCTAGCTATCTACTATCTATCTATCCATCTATCTATCTATCTATCTATCTATCTATCTATCTATCTATCATATCTATCATATCTATCATATCTATCATATCTATCATCTATCTATAATCTATCTATCTAAATTATATCCTTGTAAATGATGCTTGGTGATGTCATCAATTCTAATCAGGGGTGATGTAATTTTGTTCTTTTGGCCTCATGCTTGTATATGATCATGGAACTCCTTGTGATTTATATTATCCTTAAATTTTAAAATAGATGGGTAACTTTTTCATAATAGGAGAACTATATCAGAAATATAACTTATTATAAGCATAGAAATACAATTGATTTTAAAGCCCTATGTTTTTAGAGCACCCAAAAACATATTTGTATTAAGAACATACAACATCGATTCTAAATATGCATTAGATTAATTGTATTATCTGGTATGTAGACACTTTAAAATACAAATAGTGCACATTTGTATGGCTGATCTGTGGTAAAATTTAAATTTTTTGTAAAGTTTCTCAAAGTTGCCTTGGACTTGAGAGTTTATACCATCTTATCTCCAATATGTCTTTTGGAATAGAGATATTGAAATGTAAAATGTAATCTGAATACAACCAAGCAGGGCTGGGAGTCAAAAGCAGCCTTGACAAAAAAATTATAGCAGCCCACATATAAATATGCGACACTGGCAGCCAGGCCTCCACCCAATAAAACAAAAAAAAAAAACAAATATCGGTTGCCAGGGCTCTCTCCCATAAATGTTAAAAAAACATATTGGTGGACAGACCCCCCCAAGTTAAAATAATATAAGTGGGCAGACCCCCAAGTTAAAAAAAAAACATTGTTGGCCAGGGTCCCCCATTAAAGTAAAAAAACATTGTTGGTTAGGACTCTGCCCCTATAAAAGTTAAAAAAAAAAACAGTTGCCAAGGATTTTTTTTTTTAAAAAAAGACCATTGGTGTTCAGTGGAAAATTTGGCAGACAGCCTTCTTCCTCCGAGGAGACAGCAGCTTCTTCATTCTTCGCAGCTTCAATTCTTTTTGGCAGTTTCTGCTTTGGCCCCCGCTCGGCTTTGCCTCCACTTCCCTGGCCAATAAATAGAGACAGTCCTGGCCTGCAAAAAGGCAGCAGTTTGGGATTCAGAATGGAAACTGAATAGGATAGGGGCACTATAGAAGGGTAAACAACCAAAATTGAATTATTTCGAGGCAGAAATAGGAAGGCATATTTTTTTAAAATGGAGACCACTTGAAAAGTTGTTAAGAAAAGGCAAATCTGCAACATTTAGATTTAATTTATAAACGAACTCCCCCATTAAAGTTTTTACTGAAAATATTGCTGTCCTGCATAGTGTAGATACTCACTATGGTTTACTTTTTTCCTTTCACGGTGCAAACCTGTGTGTTTAAAATAAATAAATGTTCAGCCAGTATACAATTCTTACTTTTAGAATCCTATGTCTTAACTGTGGGTTCAAAGGTGGTGTTGGACTTCAAGTGAAAATGTCTTTACTACCTTTGTACTCCAAATTGAAAAATTGGTATCTGTGGTACCTGCCCACTAGACACCTGAAAGAGTGACAATGCAGACCAAAATGTGACAAAGGGAGGGATTCCCCTAGGTTCCCCACCTGTAAAAAATGTAATATTTGTTACATCTGTTGCCTTTCCTTCTGACTGGTGGACTTCAAGTCCCAGCATGCTTTACCCTTTGGTAATTTTTAGAATATCAGAATTTCCTCCCTTTCTTTAATAGGCAAACCACAACCTTGGAAAGAGCAGAAATGGGGTTCTGCTGGCGTACAACAAGGAAACCCAATACAAACTAATTTCCTTTTCCTAACCCTGGCACCAGTTCAGATTATGACATTTGCATTATATATTTTCTAGTGTACCATAGCAGATATAGTTATATTTCTAATGGGTTGATAATCGGTAAGTTACATCCATATTGTTTTTAATTGTGTGATATTCTGAGACAATTTCCAATTTGTTTTCAATTGTTTTAGTATTCATGGTTTTGAGTTAATTAGCTTTTTATTAAGCAGCTCCCTAGTCTGCAGTTTTAGCAATCTGGTTCCTAGGGTCAAAATTGCCCTAGCAACCATGCATTGATATGAATAAGAGACTGGAATATGAATAGGAGAGGGCCTGAAAAGAAAGATAAGCAACACAAAGTAGCAATAACAATACATTTTAGCCTTCAAAGAATTTGTTTTTACATGGGGTCAGTGACTCCCATTTGAAAGAGTCAGAAGAAGGCAAGAAAGAAAACATAGAAAATAAAATAATGAAGACCAATTAATAGTTGGTTAAAATGAGCAAATCTATAACGTACTAAAAGTTAACTTAAAGGCAAACCACCCCTTTAATGTTTTACTGATTTACTTTTTCACTGTAATAACACAGTACCTTGTCTATAAAGTTATTGTTTATCCAGGTCAAGATTTTCAAGATTACTTAGCAAATTCAGCTGGTTTACATTTACCACTACTATACATTGAAAGACATTGTATGACAATGTTTACCACGGTCAGACTGGGCCGGCAGGACACCGGGAATAACCTGGTAGGCTCCCGGCCCTCATAGACCCTGCTGGCCCAGACCTACTCCCTACAGCCACTGTGCTCCTGGACCTTCCCGATCATAAACAGAAAAGAGCAGGTATGTGGAGGTGGTTTGCGACTGTGGCAGGGTTCCATGGTTGTATGATGTTAACTAAGGCCCCAAGTATTCCATATTCCTGCCACTCTCACTGAAAACAGAGATACGAAATGTATATGTTCCATTCTAGGCGTTCAAGGAACTGTCCTTATTGCACAATATGCGTGTAACATGTTGTCCTTGGCTTCGTAAATCAGGCCTGCGTTGTTGACTGCTTGTGGCAACGTTCTCCACTACTGGTAGCTGAGCTACCCATGGCAAAGTCTTTTCATGTAATTGGGAAGGGATCTTGGGTGAGTAGTGATATTTTGATGACCACAAAAAGTAGTGGTATTCAAAACAATGCATGTGCCATAGTCTTAATCATGGTTCTGTTTCTGGTAACAGTGTATGCATAGGCAGAGGGTGATTTTTGTGCTTGGGGAGGCGACTTAACCCATTCCTTGTTTTGATTTTATCTCTTTGCTTATATCCTGTAAACACAGGGGATGTCACAGAGGAAAGAGCAATTAGTGTGTTGTACTGTGTTAAGTCTATGATAGTTAACTAGTAATGAGCGAAAATTTTCACAGAGTTTCACCGCAAAAATGACACCCATTTCTTGCACATCACAACAATTTGTCATCCATAGACTTCAATGACATTTGTTGCTGTTTCACAATTTTTTGGTGAACTCAAACAGGTCACATTCGCCTCTCCCTATAACTCTCTACAAATTAATATCTGTGGCAGGTAGGTGAATACAAGAAGCGATTTTAGTTTGTATAATGAGACTTTGTTAGTTCCCCAGTAATAAATAAACAACATGTCAGAACATTTATTTGCCTCTCACTAGTGGCAAGATGTTGATGTGTAGCGCTTATTTTTACACTCCAGGCTCATTAAGACACAATAAGAGACGGTGTTTAATGAATAGGGGAGGTGGATTTGACACTTGACACTCCATTTTTTCAGGATGCCCCCCTATTCTGCTGTCCCACGTACCCTCCTATTTTTATTGCTCTCCTACTAGTTTCAGTCTGTTGGTGCCGTTACTGTATTCCTCTTTTAATTATTCATTTGTCTCTCTCTTTTTATACTCTGTTATACTCTCTTTTTAAATTGCAAGTCCCAGTCCTGCCATTAGGAGATTAACTAGGCTGCAGAAGGCTTCAAATTTCTTCTACCAGCCTAGCCAATCTTCTTGAGACTGTCCTGGGACTTACATCTTGAGGGGAAGTAAAGCTTTTTCTTTATTATTTTTTCCTTCTCTTGATTCTTTATTATCAACAAGGTTTGGGAAGGCTTAGCCTTCCCTAGCCTTAATGAAAATCCACCCATGAGTGTATGTACAAAATCCTGAAATAAGATTTCTAAAGAATTGAAGGGCATCTACAGCCTTTCTTAAAAAGGATGTCTCTGCACTTTTAAATGGCCATTTTTTCAACTATTGAAAGATACTGTAGGTTGTTGGGGTTTTTTTTCTACTATTTTGTCTGAAATAACTTTTAAGTTTTCATATATTCTTACAACAATAGTTCTGTTTTGCTCACGGATGCTATTAATCATGGACATAATAATATGGATAATTATACAAAAGATGATGCGATCCGCATCGGAGCTCACCCAGTATCGCTGTGTTCTCCTGGTCGCAACCTGTGTGAGACGCCGGCCACTTCCCGCCGGTATTCAGTATGAGACACTCGGTATTCTCATCACGTTCGGCGCTGATCCAGGACACGATTTGCAGACTACAGCATCGGTGTAAAAAGTAGGCTTTATTTCAACACACACATGGTTGGGGGTTACAGCGGTGGGTATGCAGGGCTGACTGACTTACGCGTTTCTTGCCGGATCTCCCGGCACTTCCTCAGAGAAGTGCCAGAAGCTTCTGAAACTTTTATTCTAAATATTCTAGACTTTTTGTTTTTAAACAGTGCTGCTCTGACTTGACTGACTTGATGAATGTATTAAACAATATATACCGATTTCTGTCATGCTCTCCTTCCAGTATGGAACACCAGATTACGAGTGCAGTGCATCATTACATTACATTGTCGTTCATTTAAAACCAATTTTTTGGAGTTACTGTTCCTTTAATTGAAAATCCATCTGCTGGTTGTCCACCAGTTTTACAAAATGTTCATATTTTGGATAACTTGACCTGTTATTCAGCCATAAAGGAACAGTCATACCAAAAAATGAAAAAAGTGTTTTAAAGTAATTTAAATATAATTTTCTGTTGCACTGCACTGGTAAAACTGATGTTTGCTTCAGAAACTCTACCATAGTTTATACAGTATAAACAAGATGTTGTGTAGCTATGGGGGCAGCCATTCAAAGCTGAAAAAGGAGAAAAGGCACACGATTCATAGCAGATAACAGATAAGCTCTGTAGTATGAATGGGATTCTTCAAAATGTATCAGTTATCTACTGTGTATCCTGTGCTTGAATGACTGCCCCCTTGGCTACACAGCAGCTTGTTTATATAGATTATAGTGTTTAAAGCAAACACACCAGATTTACCAGTGCAGGGCACCAGTACATTATATTGTCATTCCCTTTCATTTTTTGGTGCTTCTATTTCTTTAAGGGTGCAATTACATAAGCTTTAATCTCTGAAAGAAGTATCCCGAAATGTCACAGAATGGCCAGAATTGGGTAAATTAAGAGCAGGAACATTGCTAGCAGTCATTTGCACTCTATCGACAGGCGACTTTTCGCTCTGGTGAATGGACATTACTCTGCAAATTCACTCTGCAAATGCAGATTTTACTGAACGTTACCTCTTTCAACAGAGTTGCCTTTGCAACCTCAGACCAGGCAAAGTGCTATAAAGCAGCTAGATTTTCCTCAATCTTCTGTCACTTACATCATATTCTGTGAGCTAAAAACGCATTAAAGGTTTACAAAAATGCTGGTAACTTTTCCTTTTTTGAAGTGGAATTGCCTGCAAAAGTCCTGACTTAAACTTTTTTTTGGCTAACAATCTTTTTTTGGGTAACTGTTTTCTCCACAAATTTCATAACATATGGAACATTCATTTTACCGTGGGCTTATGTGTAGGGCATTATATTAAGTCTCTTGTCTTTATTAAGGTTCCCTGGACATGCATCAGGAAAAGAGTTAACTTCTATACTTAAGACCTCCATAAGACTTTAAATTACCCGCTGTAAACAAATTGGCACAAACAAACGCTAGCGAATCTTCACAATGAAATGCTTGCACTGCCGAAGTAACGCTAGCGTCTGCGCCTGGTGAAGTGGTGCGATGTGTGCAAAGCGACCACTGGCCACAATTCACCCTTTAGCAACTCTGTGTAATGGGCCCGAAGGCACAGTAATAGTGTAGACCAAAGAGGAGACCAGACCAGGTTCGAGGTACAAGAGGGTTTATCCAAAGAATCGTCAAAATACAGGCAAATAGGTCAGACCAGGCAGAAGACAAGCAGAATCGAAAAACAGGCAGAAATCGGTACACAAGAATCAATATAGAAGATAACACCCAGGAACTCTCTAGCAGGAACCTATAGTTGGGCAAGGACTGGAAGGGGAAGTGCGTTTAAGTAGTCCCTGGGTTGGCGCCAATTTTGACGCGCTTGCGTCAGACGCAGACGCCAGCGTCCTCACGCTGGCGTCCTCACGCTGGCGTCGAGACGCCGGCGCCCGATTCTGACGCCGGCGTCCGTTCCGTCGCCGACGACCAATCCTGGAGTGGGAAAAAGGTGAGGTCATAGACCTGTGCCCAGCAGGAGCCATGTGGTGAGGCAGGCAGTCGCCATCTTGGACGCCATCTTGAGAACATGAGATAGATTCCATTACAGTACCCCCCTCCTTAGGGGGGGCCTCAGGACCACCGAGTCTAGGGGAGAGAGGGAATAGTTTATGGAATCTACGAACCAAGATGGACGCATGGACATCTGAGCTCCTGACCCAGGAGCACTCCTCGGGACCGAACCCCTTCCACTCGATGAGATATTGAAGAGTGCCCCTGGAAAGACGAGAGTCCAAGATCCTCTTCACCTCGAATTCCTGGTGATCGTCAACCAGGACTGGAGCTGGGGGAGAAGAAGAATAAAAAGACACAGCAGGCTTAAGGAGAGAGACATGGAAGGCATTCGGGATCCGCATCTCTGGAGGGAGTTGAAGACGAACCGCCACCGGATTGATGATTTCAATGACAGGAAAGGGACCGATGAATCTGGGACCAAGCTTGGGGGTAGGAATCTTCAGGCGGATGTTACGGGTGGAAAGCCAAACTTTGTCACCAGGAGCATAGGGTGGAGCGGAAATCCTCTTCTTGTCGGCAAACCTCTTCTGGACCAGGGAGCTCTTCTGCAGATTAGAGGCAACAGCAGCCCAAATAGCCATCATGTGGGCAGCCTGATCGTTGGCGGCAGGGACATTGGTGAGGAGAAGATCCTGAGGGAACGCCAATGGATTCTGACCGTAGACACAGAAGAAAGGGGACTGATGCGAGGAAGAATGCAAAGCGTTGTTATGGGCGAACTCAGCCCAGGGAAGGAGATCCGACCAATCGTCTTGACACAGGGAAACATGGCAGCGAAGAAACTGTTCCAATGCCTGGTTCACTCTCTCAGCGGCTCCATTGGACTGTGGGTGATAGGCAGAAGAAAATTGCAAAGAAATGTTGAGAGCTTTGCACAAGGATCTCCAGAATCTAGACACGAATTGTGAGCCACGGTCAGAGACGATCTCGACAGGAAACCCATGGAGACGAAAAATATGTTGGATGAAAAGCTTGGAAAGTTCAGGAGCAGAGGGAAGTTTGTGGAGGGGAATGAAATGAGCCATCTTGCTGAACCTGTCAACGACAACCCAGATGACAGTGTGACCGGAGGAGACAGGCAGATCCACAATAAAATCCATGGCAAGATGAGTCCAAGGACGAGATGGAATGGGTAATGGAAGAAGGAGTCCTTTGGGGGGAGAATGTCCAGACTTGGAAATGGCACAGATGGTGCAAGAAGAAACAAAGTCTTTGACGTCCTTCCTCATGGATGGCCACCACACCAGGCGAGAAAGGAGTTCGGTAGTCTTCTCCACTCCGGGATGGCCGGCCTGTTTAGAACTGTGAGCCTGGGATAGAATAGACTGGCGACAATCAGGTGGAACAAAGGCAACCCCTAGAGGAATATTGTCAGGAGCAGAAGCTTGAGCGGAAAGGATTTGTGAAGCCAAGGAGGGAAATAGGGCAGCGACGATCTTAGAGGGAGGCACAATGGGTTCAGGATCTTCGGAGCAGGGAACTTCAGGAACAAAACTTCTTGACAAAGCATCAGCCTTTCTATTTCTAGAGCCAGGACGAAAGGTGATGATGAAGTTAAAACGGGAAAAGAATAGTGACCATCTGGCTTGTCGGGGATTCAAGCGTTTGAGGGACTGGACAAATTCAAGGTTCTTATGGTCTGTAAAGATGGTCACGGGGATGGAGGATCCTTCCAGTAAATGTCTCCACTCCTCCAGGGCGAGTTTCACTGCCAATAACTCACGATTCCCCACATCGTAGTTCTGCTCGGAGGAGGAAAATTTCTTAGAGAAGAATGCACAGGGATGTAACTTTCCATCCGAGGATGATCTCTGTGACAAGACAGCTCCAGCTCCCACATCTGAGGCGTCGACTTCGAGGAAGAAGGGAAGAAGGAGTTCGGGGTGTCTGAGAATAGGTGCAGAAGAAAAGGCAGTTTTCAAGGATTCAAAGGCTTCCAAGGCTAGAGGAGGCCAATGCTGTGGTTTACCCCCTTTGCGGATAAGGGCCAGGATAGGAGAGATCTTGGAAGAGAAACCTTTAATAAATTGTCTGTAATAGTTGGCAAAGCCAATAAATCTCTGGATAGCCTTGACACTTGTGGGGAGGGGCCAATCAAGAATTGCTGAAACCTTGGCTGGATCCATCTTGAAACCCTGCTGGGAGATGATGTATCCAAGAAAAGGGATGGAGGACACTTCAAACGAACATTTTTCCAATTTAGCGAAGAGACTATTCTTTCTTAGGCGAAGAAGAACTTCTTTCACTTGGGAGCGATGCTCGTGGAGATTTTTGGAAAAGACAAGAATGTCATCCAGATAGACGACAACACTTTGCCCCAACAAGTCTCTGAATATATCATTTACGAACTCCTGGAAGACCGCGGGGGCATTACAGAGTCCAAATGGCATGACTAGATATTCGTAATGCCCGTCTCGGGTATTGAAGGCGGTCTTCCATTCGTCCCCTTCACGAACTCTAATGAGGTTATAGGCACCCCGAAGATCCAGCTTGGTGAAGATCTTGGCCCCTCTTAACTGATCGAAGAGTTCGGAGATTAGGGGGAGAGGGTAACGGTTTTTAATGGTGATTTTGTTTAACCCCCTATAGTCGATGCATGGTCGCAGACCTCCGTCCTTCTTTTCGACAAAGAAAAATCCAGCACCAGCAGGGGAGGAAGAAGGGCGGATGAAGCCTCTTTGGAGATTCTCCTGAATGTAGGTCTTCATGGCAGCCATCTCAGAGGGGGAAAGAGGATAGGTGCGACCCCGGGAGGCATGGAACCAGGAAGAAGTTCGACCGGACAGTCATAGGGTCGGTGAGGAGGAAGAGTCTCTGCAGAGCCCTTATTGAAGACATCAGCAAAATCTTGATAGACGGATGGAAGGAACAAATTGGAAGAAACAGAAGAAACCTTGATAAGGGGTACGGCAGGTAAACAGTTCTGTTGGCAATAGGGGCTCCAGCGGGAGACTTGAGTGGAGGACCAGTCAATGACTGGATTATGGGAGCACAGCCAGGGGAGCCCCAAAACGAGTGGAGTTGAAGGGCAGTCGATGAGTAGAAAGGCCAATCTCTCCAGATGCATGGTGCCCACTCTAAGAGAAAGTTCAGCGGTGGTTTGAGAAATAATGGCCGAAGACAGAGGGCGGTCATCAATAGCCAACACTCGCAGAGGAGAGGCCAAGGGTTGTAGGGGAACCGCATGACGAGCAGCAAAAACTCTGTCCATGAAATTTCCAGCAGCACCAGAGTCCAGGAAAGCTTGCACTGGGATTTTCTGGCAACCGAATTGGATCTGTGCTGGAAGAAGGAAGCGTTGAGTAGAGGGTTGGGGAGAATAACAAACACCACCCAGATAGGTCTCCCCAAACCTACCTAGGTGTTGGCGTTTCCCGGCTTCACAGGGCACTCATGGGCGAAGTGCGATTTGCCCCCACAATACAGGCATAGGCCGGCAGCCCTTCTCCGTAGCTTCTCCTGTTCGGAAAGACGAGCCCGTCCGATCTGCATGGGTTCCTCAGTAGATGGAGCAGAGGAAGCAGAAGCCGCAGGAGAAGGAGAGGGGAAAGCAGTAGCCGGATTGAAGCGTAGGGGTCTCTGGAAGCGGGGAGCCAGGGTGGATTGGAACCGGGGATACTTCTTCGAACGCTCTCTGTTGAGCTCGACTTGAAATTCCCTCTGTCGGGTGTCAACCTTTATAGCCAGCGCCACCAGATCCTCCCACTGAGAAGGAATTTCCCGGGAGACCAAGTCGTTCTTAATACGCATGGCTAGGCCGTTGTAGAAGGCGGCATGGTACCCATCATTGTTCCAGGTGGTCTCCGCCACTAGGGTGCGGAACTCGATAGCGTACTCTGGAACAGAGCGAGTGCCTTGCTGGATCTGGAACAGGCGAGCCGAGGATGCCATAGCTCGACCAGGGGCATCAAAGACGATCCGAAGTTCACGGATGAAGGCTCTGGCGTTGTCAATCAAAGGGTCCCCCTTCTCCCACAGAGGTGATGCCCACTCCAAAGCCTTCCCCTGCAGGCGAGTAATCATGTACCCCACTTTAGCTCGTTCGGATACAAACTGTCCTGGCAGCAGGGCGAACTGGATCTCGCACTGGTTGATGAAACCTCTGCATGCATCAGGATCGCCGCTGTAGAGGGGAGGCGCAGGAATGCGAGGTTCCGAAGGCTGGAGTGGGCTTGCAGGAACGGCCACAGGGACCGGGGCCACAGGTGACAATGCCGACAACTTGTCCAGAATAGCTTCTAGAGCCTGACCGAAGTGAGACTGCTGGGCTTCGTATGACTGCATGCGGGAAGCCAAACCGCGGATAGCGCCACCGACATCAGGTGGAGCTGGGGTCTCCTCCGAAGGGTCCATGGCCCAACTATACTGTAATGGGCCCGAAGGCACAGTAATAGTGTAGACCAAAGAGGAGACCAGACCAGGTTCGAGGTACAAGAGGGTTTATCCAAAGAATCGTCAAAATACAGGCAAATAGGTCAGACCAGGCAGAAGACAAGCAGAATCGAAAAACAGGCAGAAATCGGTAAACAAGATTCAATATAGAAGATAACACCCAGGAACTCTGTAGCAGGAACATATAGTTGGGCAAGGACTGGAAGGGGAAGTGCGTTTAAGTAGTCCCTGGGTTGGCGCCAATTTTGACGCGCTTGCGTCAGACGACGCCGGCGCCCGATTCTGACGCCGGCGTCCATTCCGTCGCCGACGACCAATCCTGGAGTGGGAAAAAGGTGAGGTCATAGACCTGTGCCCAGCAGGAGCCATGTGGTGAGGCAGGCAGTCACCATCTTGGACGCCATCTTGAGAACATGAGATAGATTCCATTACAGTCTGCCCCCAGGTAGCCATGGCAGGGTATATCTGCAAACATTCAGTTTTTCTTATATCTTATGGCATGAACACAGGGGTTAAGGGCAGAGCCCGTTGCCCCCTTCTGCTTCACCACTCCATAATATAATCAACCTAATGACATACAAGTTAAGTGGCAGGTGGAAGGCACCTACATGACTTTGCACACTGTATGGTTTATAGTATATGACCCCTAAATTGTCACACATTTTTCAAAAAGCTTATATACTGTATATATACTGTATGTTGGTGTGTGGGAGAATATTGTATCTCAACATTTCAGGCAAAAGTCAGACAACATTTCACACAAAATCTTAACCCTCACTTGCCTTAATGGGTAACATATTTTACAAACTGGAAGAGAGGTCTCTCCTTACTTTTGTTATCTCTCTTTCATCCTTCTATAATTGTAAAATGTGGAAAAATTGTGAATAAATTAAAAAAAAAAAAGCATAACCCTCATACAGAGGAAAATCCAGCCCCTGGCTTTTATGAGTAGATAGCCTGTGATGTTGTTTTTGTTTCATCAGGTAGAGTGTGGCAAATGTTGAAAGACTTTACTCTATTTACAGTGATTAGGGTGCCTAGTTTGGCATTCACTAGTACAGCCTGGTCAACAGGTGGATGCTTTGGTTGTATTATAGGGTTTATCCATAGTCCTTCACCTACCCATGGTAAAGGATGAAAGACATCTTTGAAGCAGTGAACCATACTTATTTTACTCTGTGCTAAATATTCTAGTTTCCTCTTGCCTTAAGGTTCTTTCACTTAAGAAAGCCAATAGTGATTTTTCCCCTACTTCGTACCTACAGTCATTTATCAGCAGTCAAGGTATCATGTATCTAAGACATATCCATTTGTCTCTAATGGTATCTAATGATTTACAGTTACATTTCCCACCGTGTATTGACGTTTGGTGACATTTTGTGCAGGTCAATGGACCTGAAATAAAAAAAAGACTAGAAACGAGCAGTAAATGGAAAGTCTGAAATGTATTATTTTAGTAACCTTTAGTGTGAGATAGTTTCTTTTAAGCAAATGCACTTTTGGTGACATCATATAAAGATTCAGCATTTTCAGGAGTATAAGAATAGATGCCTCAAGACTCATAGTAAATCATTACTACTTCTCTGAACTGACAGAGCCAGATTCAATCACTGACCTGTTACTACTGCTTCTCAATTGAGTATTCTGATATTTAGGGTGCAGAGCTAAAAGAATTACAATTAATACATAGTAGAGTTTACATTTTATTTTGTTTTAAAGTTTGACATTCATTGGTAGTATTGTGCAACATTCAACTTAATTTACCTATCCATCATAACCACTACAGCAAAACTCTGAAACCTACATCTACCTATATATGTGTAAGTTGTAAAAACTACAAAACAATCATTGGGGAAAAACATTAGAGGTTTCAAAGAGTGGGAAAGTGAAATATGCCACTTGAATTGAACTTTTTCTGGTAAAATACTTTATTAAGTGATACTTTACAGTATGCATAAAGATCGGGGTGGGAGGCAAGCCCCACAGCTGATCATATAATTTGGAGAACAAACCTCTTAAATTCGTTTTTGTTCTGTTTATATAACACAACACTAGGATGGCCAAATAAGTGTGTCACTGATTATTATATAATTTGTTTTAAAAACTCACAATGGACCAAAATGGAAGTTAATGTAATTTCATATGTAATGTTTGCTTCAGATCTGGTAACCTGTAGTGTTTAGCAACAGACCTTTTAAGAAATCATTCATTATAATGTCATACATTATGTTCTGTTCATGTTTATTGCTATGCAGCACTGCTAACATTAGAGGGTGCCCTCGAGAGCAGGCCAGAGAGTATCCCCGGCACTATGGTTTTAGCCATGTGGAGCAGAGTTTGAAGCTTTACAGCTTGTTAAATACTGTAAATGCTACAACCAAAACCTTCTGTGTGTGGGTCAAGACTTTACAGTAAACTATAGCCACAAATCAGGTGTTTATAAACAGAAGACAAGTTAGTGCTACAGGTTTCAAGAACTGGAGCAAATATTGATGATGCACTGGTTATTGCATCACTTCAAAGTATTTGAGAGAGCAGGGCCAAATTTGGATCATTTTGGTGGGGACCCTAGGCAATGTGGGCTTCTGGACTTGGCTGGCAAATTGTGTCTGCCTCTTCTGTTGGCTGACGCTTTAATGCTGCCTGCTCACCTGTCTATCCCTTGTTTCAACTGACCCTCAACATTTCATGGCACATTCTGGCCCCCAAGCATTTTCCTGACTGTCTCAATCCCATCAAAGATACCTCAGTTGGACCATCATGTGAACTTGTGAGGGGGTGGCCAGCCAGCGATGCATTATTGTATGCATTACAACGTATTTGTTGAATGTTTCCTAAAGGAAATTTACTACATTTATGATTTGAAAAAGAGGTGTCAAAGGAGGCTGAAAACGCAGGCGATATAAGCAAAAAAATAAAATAAAATTGTGGGAGCTGCTAGCATTGGAATGGCATACCAAGAATACTAGGAAAGTGCATGTTTAACACAAATAACAATTAAGGGTTGCATGTTTGCATTGCAATTTATCATCCTAATGTTGTCATCAAAGTTCATAAGCATATAAGGAACGAAAGACCCTTTTATGCTTCAAGTACTTTTTTTTCTTTTATTTCTTGCATTGTTGGAACAGGAAGTAGTTGCAGGAACTGCAAAATTTAAACAAGCAAAGAAATGAACAGGCATCCCAGCAAGCTAAACTGATCCAACAGCTTCAGGCTCTCAATTTGGACACTCAGGAAGATGCTCACACTACTGAAACAATCTCATACCAGAAGGTAAGTGTAACTAATTTCTAGACGATTTAGGGTGGGATTTGTACAGCAATGTTTTCCTTTATTTGTAACCTTGCTGTGACAATTGTAATATATAACCGTTTCTTTTTGCAAATTTAAAGTGAAATTCGAGAAACAGCAAAAAATTTGCAAAACGCCTTGAAGTCTATGGGCGTCAAAAGAATTATGACGCACAACTAATTTCGTCGAGATTGACACTTTTTATATGTGCGACTATTTGATCCAAATGCATTAAAGTCAAGGGGCGTCCAAAGAATTTTTTCTATACTGCTAATTAATTTGCTTGTGGAAATCCGATGCAAATTTATGTCTGGCGAATTAATTGCCCATCACTAGAGAACAGGTGTCAGATTGTTCGTATCACATTCTTAAACAAATGTAGTAAGCCATATATAGTATAAGACATTTAGGTCATTCATGTCTATTTATATTTACAATCTATATATCATTAACATTATTTTAAAACAGTATCAGTAGCAAAAAAGGAGTATCTGTTTAGTTCTTTCAACATTACATATGCCATTTTACTGTAGAGTAGTCTACAGTCCTTGTTTACTCAAGAATACGTTTTAAAACAGAACCTCTTAGCAACACTTCACTAGGACTTGAATGTCCTTTGTAACAGCTTTATTTTACCTGTGTTCGTGTGCATCTCTAAGTTAGAATAGGCAGGGCTTAAATTCTTCTGTACCCAGTGAAACATTAAACATTTCCAGGGCTAGACTGCCTTTGGCTAATCAGAGGATTAGAACTTCTGCTAATGTGAAAATAGGCAACTGCCACAGGAATAAAACAGTTGTAAAGCATGCCATGTTGTTTCTGAAGTGTTTAATAAATATCTACATATATATATATATATATGTTGGATTTACGCACACCATTACTGGCAACAACTGACCCGAGTGCTACTCACAAATATGTATAAGATGCAGATCCTGGAAACGTAAGTGCACATCAGGAGCCTTTAGACAAAAAAATTTTTGTTTAAAAGAAGAAACTTTTTATTAGAACATTTTAAAAGAACAGGCCAATCAGCAAAGCAAAAAAACTGCACTCACAGGACTACTTAAAGTGCAAAACTAATTAATATTTTATTTTGACGTTTCGGCTATTCACAGGAAGTGGCTTAAGTGAGCAGCCGAACCATCGAAATAAAATATTAATTTGTTTTGCACTATAAGAAGTCCTGTGAGTGCAGTTTTTTTACTTTGCTGGTTATCTATCTACATATAACCAGCACCCAGGTGATCGTGTTTCTGGATTTTTGTGTGCACCAGTTTTGGGTTGGATATATGTATGTAGCACCTATTTGGTGGTATTTTGTCAAATACCCACTAGCAGGGTAGAGCATTGTTACATGCGACTTACACAATAGGGTCAGGGCCTTCGCCATGTGGAAGTGTTCCCTCTATGGCGTAGTGCAACTACTCCCCCAGGCTACTGTGCACACAAAACATACAAAAGATGGGCGCCAGGCGGTTCTTGCAGTAAAACAGGAAAACGGTTTATTTAACTATGCACAAGGCAAGTGACCACAGGTTTGTTACTCACACAGAGCTGCAGGCATTAGACATTACTCACAGAGGAAAGATGTCCATTAGGCATTTGCAGTATTCACACACATTCCCTCCTGGAAGTTGTCAGGAAAGCAGCTTCTACCCTACAGTCCCTCTTCACTGAGGTCCCTGACTGGAGGCAACACACAGAGCCTCTGGGAAGCTACTTCAGCTGCTCTTTCTCTCTAACCTCTCTGCCTTTCTCTCCTAGAGAGACTATAACAAGTCTGGCCTAGTGTAACTATTCCTCATTCACGGGGTTTCCTGGTCCCCGACTTCTTCTCCAAAGCACATGGGCCTTTCTGGGTCTAGCTGTACCCAGGCTCTCCTGGGCACACCCAGCTGGATCACCATCCACAGGCCAAAGAGGAAGTGGCCACTCCCTACACACACTATATAGCAGTGTAGCAGGGGAGTGTCATTACACCTCTCAGCCAATAATGCTAAAGGTTATTCTGCTACAGGGTCTCTTACCCATTAACCCAAAGAAAGAATGAAAAGATTAACTCTCTATAGGGCCAATTAACCCTATAGGGCCCTACATGTGTATATTTATATATATATAAATTTTGTTGGCAGCTTTACAATGACTTGAATGTCTGTTATGAAATGGGCAAAGTCCACTGAGGCTCAACTCCGGCAGAGTAATATTGCAGCTACATCAAAAGGAACAGCAGATTAGCCGGCTCCAAGTGAAACTTCAAGAAGCCCTCAGTGCTTTACCCCAAGTCACCTCAAGAACGCCGGGGCGCGCGCCATAGAGGAACTGGCAGAGCAAGGGAAAGGAGCAGCGCAGCGGGCGTCCATGGCGAAGGAGCAGTGTTGGACCCCGCTGCTCACTAGACCACCAGGGTAAGGTTCCTTTACACACAGGTACAGCATTAAGAACTGTAATGTTTTTATTTTTCATGATTGCTTGGCCAGACCAGCATTATTATTAGATATGGGTTGCTTTCTCTTTCTATTGTGGATATTGACATTCTCTTTTAACCTTCTGACTGCAGAGAGAGACAGCACGCATTGGATAAGGTTTCCTCTTCCTCAGAGAGAACATCATATTAGCCGTTAGTTAACCCTAGTATTAATTATGCATGTTGCAATAACTAGTAACACTAGTGCACAATAATGCTAGGTAAGATACACATTGCTTAAAGCAAGAAATGTTAATTCTTTTTTTTTATGTACACTGTTACTACCTACGTTTTTTTGCAAGCATTGCATCTTATTTTGTTTCTTTGCTGATGCTTGTCATGGAGGTGCCACTTTAAATGTATGTATTGTTGGGTGTGACTTTAAGGGGTTAGACACCCTGCCTCTCAGTTTGTCACTAACCCACAGGTTAGACTGACACAACCACACACCAAAGACAGCTCCAGCACCTACTGGCACCACACAGTTACTTCACGTATTGGGAAACCGCCAACTATTAGGCATCAACAAAACTCTGTTTCATAACAGTCAAAGAGTTAGCTTCCACTAATTCACCATAACTCTAGCAGTACATGGGTTAATTTATCATATCTGTGGGATGTCTGATAAACCAGTCCCCAGAAACCATCTCTCTCTTGTGGGTGTAGGATTTCCCTGTTTGGTATCACCAGGAGAAGTGACCTCATAACCGATATTTGATTAATGACGGTGTGAACTCCTAGTCAGGGAGTATATGGATATAATTTTGTAATCCACATATTTTTCCATACCTGACCCCTACATTTCTTGGTTTACCAGCCATCTCCTTTGATAAATAGTTCAAAAGGAAACAAACTGATATCAGCTGGAAAATTCTGTCTGGCCAGAAAATCCTGTGGCAATACGAATTCATGAACTACTTACACAGCTCCCTGCTGAAGTGCAGGGAGGATTGTTGTGTGCTTGAAAGCAAATGGACCAGGTTTAACAACCCTTACAATGCTAGAGCCCTACTGCTCTGGCATGGCAATGGCCATTACTATAGACCAAGTAAATGGTTTGGGGATTATGTAATAAAAGGTGCCAATTTTATTAAATCCCTTTATACCCATAGCAACCATCTGCAGGTAGCATTTATGGGTCACCTAGTTAAAAGCAAATATATTATTGGATGCTAACAGTAAAGCTGGCCATACACTATAAGATATTCTTAAGGTCACCAAATTAGCAGATCTTTCCCATGATATGCGTGATATTAAGCTACAATGACTAAATCAGAAATACTAAATATAAATAAGCAAATATGACCGCTTACTTAAAAGAAAATTTCTCTTTTAAATGGGCAAAGCCTAATATTAAATACCTACGTATAACAATTCAGGCGGATATTTCAAAAGCTTATCAAGATAATTACTTACCTTTGCTAACCTCAATACAAAAGTCACTTTTCAATTGGGATAAATTAGGACTCGCGTGGCTGGGAAGAATTCAAGCAATTAAAATCTTTATAGTTCCGAAATTCCTCTACTTGTTTCAAGTGCTCCCAAAACTTGCCCCTAAAACCTTTTTCACATTCGTAAAATCTTTAATTTCTAGATTAATTTGGAAGGGAAAAACACCTAGAATTAAAAAATTACTAGTCCTACCTAAAGACAAGGGGGGACTAGGTCTGCCAGACATTTACCGTTATTATGTTTCTGCTCATCGCCTTCGTGTTCTGGAATGGTGCTCTAAGGACAAAGAAAAAGATTGGATTATTCTTGAGCAGACCTTAGTCAAATACCCTTTAGAAAATACTTTATTGATAGAAAAGAGATCTTTAGTGCGGGACATTTCCGACCACCCTTTAATGAAGACAGCATTATTCCTTTCTCTATATATATTACAACCCTTGATGTGTAATCCAGAATGTATTATTTTATTTATTTTCATACAAACAATTAAATTGAAAGATTGGTCTAGAATTTTAACTCCTTGGGAACAGATGTTAATGTCTTCGCTAAAAATTACTCATCAAAGATTTATAAATTACTTCTAGTTCATTCGTCCAAAAAAATTCTGTACAAAATGGGAAAAAGAACTAAACGTAAAAATTACAACATTAATGTGGAATAAAATTATATCACTAAAATTATATCACTACATTTAAAGATTTCAGGGCATCAAAGGCTAGCGAAGCTGCATATAAACTAATTACTAAATGGCATTACGCCTTGGCTAGGTTAAGTAAAATGAGCCCGAACATGTCTAGTTTGTGCTGGAGGTGTAATGTCACAGAAGGTTCCCACCATATTTGGCTCACATGTTCAGCCCTGGAATAATTTTGGACATTGGTAATTTTTATAATTAAAAAATTACTAACCCTAGTCTAGATATTAACAATCAAACACAAATATTATTGAATTTTGAGAATGACAAATTAATTTCAAATTGTCTTACTGCATTTACTACACGCGGCTAAAGCACTCATTCCACAAAAAAAATGGAAATCGACAGAAGCACCAACGATTACCGATCAAACAAATGGAAGAAATTACCCACATAATACATAAAAAGAGTTGTCAATTCTGGGACTTATGGTCACCTTGGATAAACTTTATGGAATCATTAACTTTCCAAATAAAATAAATCAGGTTTATGTTATGGGTAATTATTGATCATTATGTGTTAAACCAGTGAGAGAGAATATTTATGACACAACTGTGGGTCAAATCATGCTGTTTAGGATAAGATTATTAATATTTTTTTTCACCTGTTATTGCATACTGATTATTCCTTATCCCGTTTCCTTTCTTTTTTTTTTGTATCCCCCCCTTTTCTTTCTTCCTTCTATTTTGTGAAAATCACGAAATAAAGAATATAAAAAAAAGCTACAATGACAGGAATACCTTGATCTGATTTGAAAATGAAACTTGCCTGATCAACCTCTTAAATCTTCCAGTGTATGGCCACCTTTACTTGATCTGGCCAAGCTTCCTGTCGTTTTATTACATATGGAGATATGATTTTTGCAGGTATACAGTAGTGCATAGCTATGTTTTTTTCTAGCCTGTTAATGGTTATTTTATAAAGCCTTGCCCCTCAGCTTAGATAGTGTACACGTCAAAGATGAGAATTTTGACCTAGGTGTTAATGATGATAATAGGAGCCCATCTGCAGGGTCTCTGTTTTTCACACTTTCAGTATTCTTTTCTTTTCTTTTAGTCTTTGTTCCATTTATTGCCTCCTGCTGTCTTTTCTTATTAGCAAGTTGGCCGTTAAGATCCCCTTCTAGCTGCCTAGTCTATTGCCCTTATGGTTTTCCTTATGGTTGGCACAATCAACAGCAAGGATGGCAGCTTAGATAGTAGGGATGCACCGAATCCAGGATTCGGTTGGGATTCGGCCAGGATTCAGCCTTTTTCAGCAGGATTTGGATTGAGCCGAATCCTTGTGCCTGGCTAAACCGATTCCAAATCCTAATTTGTATATGTAAATTTGCATATGCTAATTAGTGGTGGGGAGGGAAATCATGTGACTTTTCGTCACAAAACAAGAAAGTAAAACTTTTTTTAAAAAAAATTTCCCCTTCCTGCCCCTAATTTGCAGATGCAATTTTTGATTCGGATCAGTATTCGGCCGAATCTTTCATGAAGGATGCAGGGATTGGGCTGAATCCCAAATAGTGCATCCTTATTAAATAGTATTCAGAGCCCCCACTAGCTGCTCCTTTTTTTAAAATGGTGGCATGCTGTGTTGCTGTTGCCTACCCCTCATTCCAGTCCTGATGGTATTTTGTAAAATTTCTTGAAATGTATTTAATACATTATAACCATATACTCTCCTTAATAGTTTCTCTTTAACACTGGATTTATTGTCATATGATGTGGAGGCAACACACACATTGGAATGCTGAAGGTGTATTTGTTTTGATTGTTTGTTTCCTAGTTTTGCTGATGACCTAGATGTTAGAAGAAGTCTAAAATAACAATGCTGGAGTGGAGAATAGATATGATTAGAAGTAGAACAAAGGCCCTTTTTTACAGCACAAATACAGCTGTAGTCAAAGCTTGCTTCTGCAAATCACAGAGCCCAAGAGCTCCTGAAAGAATGTCAAGAAGGATTATTGTCCTTCCTCACAGTACTTTCTGCTCTGCTTACTCTTCGTTAGAGATGTCGCGAACTGTTCGCCGGCGAACTTGTTCGCGCGAACATCGGGTGTTCGCGCTCGCCGGAAGTTCGCGAACGTCGCGCGACGTTCGCCATTTTGGGTTCGCCATTGTTGGCGCTTTTTTTTGCCCTCTCACCCCAGACCAGCAGGTACATGGCAGCCAATCAGGAAGCTCTCCCCTGGACCACTCCCCTTCCCTATAAAAACCGAAGCCCTGCAGCGTTTTTTCACTCTGCCTGTGTGTGCTGAAGAGATAGTGTAGGGAGAGAGCTGCTGCCTGTTAGTGATTTCAGGGACAGTTGAAAGTTTGCTGGCTAGTAATCGTTTCGATACTGCTCTGTTATTGGAGGGACAGAAGTCTGCAGGGGTTTGAGGGACATTTAAGCTTAGGTAGCTTTGCTGGCTAGTAATCTACCTTCTACTGCAGTGCTCTGTATGTAGCTGCAGTGGGCAGCTGTCCTGCTTCTGATCTCATCTGCTGACTGCTGCAATAACAGTAGTCCTTGTAAGGACTGCTTTTATTTATTTTTTTGTTGTTTTACTACTACTACTACTACTACTATAAGAGCCCAGTGCTATTAGTCTAGCAGTGTTGGGGAGTGGGACTGGTGTGCTAATCTGCTGCTCCTAGTAGTTCAGCAGCACCAACTTTAATTTTTTTTTTTAATATTCATTTTTTTTTATTTTACTTTTTTTATTTTACTACCGCTGTAGTAGTGTATAAGTTGACCTTTTAGGCATTATTTGCCCTGTAGGCATTTTTTGCCCAGTGTGTTATTCAACCAACTGCCATCTAGCTGTGTGACCTTGTTCACATTCTGTCTAAATATCCATAATATTACCGTCTCCAGAAAAAACACCGGAGTGACTTTTTTCAAGCAGCCATAATATATTTTACGTAATCCGTATCCATCGCTGTAGTAGTGTATAAGTTGACCTTTTAGGCATTATTTGCCCTGTAGGCATTTTTTGCCCAGTGTGTTATTCAACCAACTGCCATCTAGCTGTGTGACCTTGTTCACATTCTGTCTAAATATCCATAATATTACCGTCTCCAGAAAAAACACCGGAGTGACTTTTTTCAAGCAGCCATAATATATTTTACGTAATCCGTATCCATCGCTGTAGTAGTGTATAAGTTGACCTTTTAGGCATTATTTGCCCTGTAGGCATTTTTTGCCCAGTGTGTTATTCAACCAACTGCCATCTAGCTGTGTGACCTTGTTCACATTCTGTCTAAATATCCATAATATTACCGTCTCCAGAAAAAACACCGGAGTGACTTTTTTCAAGCAGCCATAATAAATTTTACGAGATCCGTATCCACCGCTGTAGTAGTGTATACGTTGATCTTGTGGGCAGTATTTGCACAGTGTTTTCTTCAACCCGCCATCTAGCTGTGTGAGCTTGTTCACATTTTGTCTAAATATTGATAATATTATCGTCTCTAGAAAAACCACTTGAGTTACTTTTTTTCAAGCAGCATTCATATATTTTACGTAATCCGTATCCACCGCTGTAGTAGTGTATACGTTGACCTTGTAGGCATTATTTGCACAGTGTTTTCTTCAACCCGCCATCTAGCTGTGTGAGCTTGTTCACATTTTGTCTAAATATTGATAATATTATCGTCTCTAGAAAAACCACTTGAGTTACTTTTTTTCAAGCAGCATTCATATATTTTACGTAATCCGTATCCACCGCTGTAGTAGTGTATACGTTGACCTTGTAGGCATTATTTGCACAGTGTTTTCTTCAACCCGCCATCTAGCTGTGTGAGCTTGTTCACATTTTGTCTAAATATTGATAATATTATCGTCTCTAGAAAAACCACTTGAGTTACTTTTTTTCAAGCAGCATTCATATATTTTACGTAATCCGTATCCACCGCTGTAGTAGTGTATACGTTGACCTTGTAGGCATTATTTGCACAGTGTTTTCTTCAACCCGCCATCTAGCTGTGTGAGCTTGTTCACATTTTGTCTAAATATTGATAATATTATCGTCTCTAGAAAAACCACTTGAGTTACTTTTTTTCAAGCAGCATTCATATATTTTACGTAATCCGTATCCACCGCTGTAGTAGTGTATACGTTGACCTTGTAGGCATTATTTGCACACTGTTTTCTTCAACCCGCCATCTAGCTGTGTGAGCTTGTTCACATTTTGTCTAAATATTGATAATATTATCGTCTCTAGAAAAACCACTTGAGTTACTTTTTTTCAAGCAGCATTCATATATTTTACGTAATCCGTATCCACCGCTGTAGTAGTGTATACGTTGATCTTGTAGGCATTATTTGCACACTGTTTTCTTCAAACTGCCATCTAGCTGTGTGTATTATCGTTTCCAGAAAAACCAACTGAGTTTTTGTTGTTGTTGTTTTTTTAAAAATAATGCCAGGCAAAGGCAGGCCGCCACGCAGAGGCCGTGCTAGGGGCCGTGCTGCTATGCAATCCTGTGGCCCTAGCAAATTGCCCAGTTTTAAAAAGCCAATGACCCTGAACTCCCAAAATGCTGAAGAGGTAGTTGACTGGCTTACACAGCACACCCCATCCTCTACCGTTTTTAACTTTACCACAACATCCTCCTCATCCTCCACTGCTATGGCCACCCCACGTAACACTTCCTCCACCACCGGTGCCCCTTCTTCACTGGAGTCAGAGGAGTTATTTTCCCATGAGTTTCTTGAACTGAGTAATGCGCAACCATTATTGCCAGAAGAAGATGAAGGAGATGAGGACCTTACACCAGATTTAATTCTGGCAGAGAACACGATAGAGATGGACATAATGAGTGATGAGGAGGAGGTCCCCGCTGCTGCTTCCTTCTGTGATGTGTCAGAAGAAATTGATGCATCTGAGGAGAATGATGATGAGGAGATTGATGTTTTGTGGGTGCCTAGTAGAAGAGAGCAAGAGGAGGGTAGTTCAGATGGAGAGACGGAGAGTCAGAGAGGCAGTAGGAGAATAAGACTTAGAAGAAGCAGGGAGGACAGCCCGCAGGGATCAGTAGGGCAACAACATGTATCGGCACCTGTGTTCAGCCGGCCAACGCACCCGCCATTGCCGCCAATGCCGCCAACTTCTACTGTTACCGCCAGATCGCACACTTCCAAAAAGTCAGCAGTGTGGGATTTTTTTAATGTGTGTGCCTCTGACAAAAGCATTGTAATTTGCAATGAGTGCAGTCAGAAACTGAGCCTTGGTAAGCCCAACAGCCACATAGGTACAACTTCTATGCGAAGGCACATGAGCGGCAAGCACAAAGCACTTTGGGAGCAACACCTCAAAGGCAACAGGCAAACTAAAAGCCACACTCCTTCTGGTCCAGCATCTTACTGCTCTACCTCTGCTCTCCTTGACCCGTCTGAACCACCCTCCACTCCGCCTTCCACCTTGACCACCTGTTCCCATTCCCAGTCATCTGCCACCAGCCAAGTTTCTGTGAAGGCCATGTTTGAGCGTAAGAAGCCAATGTCTGACTGTCACCCCCTTGCCCGGCGTCTGACAGCTGGCTTGTCTGCACTCTTAGCCCGCCAGCTTTTACCATACCAGCTGGTGGACTCTGAGGCCTTCCGCAAATTTGTAGCAATTGGGACACCGCAGTGGAAGGTACCCAGCCGCAATTTTTTTTCTAAAAAGGGAATACCACACCTGTACCAACATGTGCAGAGCCAAGTTACCGCATCTCTGTCACTTAGTGTTGGGCCAAAGGTCCATATGACTACTGACGCATGGTCCTCCAAGCATGGTCAGGGCAGGTATGTCACCTACACTGCCCACTGGGTGAACTTGGTAATGGCTGGGAAGCAGGGAATGGGTAGCTCAACAACAACAGTGGAGTTGGTGTCACCGCCACGGATTGCACGCGGTTCTGCCACCACCTCTACTCCTCCATCGCTCTCTACCTCGTCTTCTTCCTCTTCTTCTTCTTACTCTGCTGCTGGGTCCTCCTTCTCCTCCTCCACACCTGTGCACCCCCAGCTCCCCCTAGGCTATTCGACGTGCCAGGTACGCCGTTGTCACGCTGTCTTGGGGATGACGTGCCTGGAAAGCAAAAACCATACCGGATCTGTACTCCTGTCATCTCTGCAGTCACAGGCCGATCGGTGGCTGACCCCACACCAACTGCAGATCGGAAAAGTGGTGTGTGACAATGGAAGCAATCTGTTGGCAGCGTTGAGACTGGGCAATTTAACACATGTGCCCTGCATGGCACATGTGTTAAATTTAATAGTCCAACGTTTTGTCTCCAAGTACCCAGGATTCCAGGACGTTCTCACCCAGTCCAGAAAGGTGTCGGCCCATTTCAGACGTTCCTACACAGCCATGGCACGCCTTGCTGACATTCAGCAGCGCTACAACATGCCAGTCAGGCGTTTGATTTCTGACAGCCAGACTCGCTGGAATTCAACGCTCCTTATGTTGGAACGTCTGCTGCAACAACAAAGGGCCGTCAACGAGTACCTTTTTGAACTGGGTGGTAGGACTGGATCTGCAGAGCTGGGGATTTTTTTCCCCCGTTACTGGGTGCTTATGCGCGATGCCTGCAGGCTCATGCGACCTTTTGAAGAGGTGACAAATATGGTCAGTCGCACCGAAGGCACCATCAGCGACCTAATACCCTTCGCTTTCTTCCTGGAGCGTGCCGTGCGACGAGTGACAGATGAGGCTGTAGACCAGCGTGACGAGGAGCTGGAAGCGCGCGATTTCTGGTCGGAATCACCAGAACGAACCCAGGCACCTGCTGCAACGCAGGGAGAGGTGCCAGAAGTGGAGTCAGAGGAGGAAGGTGGCTTTGTGGAGGAGGAGGAGGAGGACCAACAGGAGCAGGCTTCCCAGGGGGCTAGTGGTGACCTTTTGGGGACCCCTGGTCTTGTACGTGGCTGGGGGGAGGAGACCGTGGATGATGCAGTCCTTGATAATGAGGAAGCGGAGATGGATAGCTCTGCATCCAACCTTGTGAGAATGGGGTCTTTCATGCTGTCATGCCTGTTGAAGGACCCCCGTATCAAGAGGCTTAAGGAGAAGGACCTGTACTGGGTCGCAACGCTACTAGACCCTCGGTACAAGCATAAAGTGTCAGAAATGTTACCAACATACCACAAGTCCGAAAAGATGCGGCATTTACAAACCAGCCTGCAAAACATGTTGTACAATGCTTTTAAGGGTGATGTCACTTCAGGAACTCATCAACATTCCAGGGGCAGAGGTGCCAGTAATCCTGCCACGAGCGCACCTGCAAGGACAAAGCCCTTTGGCCAGTCTGTAACGTCAGACATGCAAATGTTTTTCTGTCCAAGGCAGCGCCACAACCCTTCTGGATCCACCCTCAAAGAACGCCTCGACCGGCAGGTAGCGGACTACCTGGCATTAACTGCAGATATCGACACTCTGAGGAGCGATGAACCCCTGGACTACTGGGTGTGCAGGCTTGATCTGTGGCCAGAGCTGTCACAATTTGCCATGAACCTCTTGTCTTGCCCAGCCTCAAGTGTGCTCTCAGAAAGGACCTTCAGTGCAGCAGGAGGGATTGTAACTGAGAAGAGAACTCGCCTAGGTCACAAAAGTGTCGATTACCTGACCTTTATTAAAATGAATGAGGGGTGGATCTCGGAGGGTTACTGCACGCCGGAAGACTTGTTCTGACTTCTATGCAGCTGTCCTTCTCTTCAAGCCTCATGACTCCACACACAGCTGTCCTTTAGCGTCCTCCTCCCTCCGCCACCGTTACAAACTAGGGTGCAAACCCTACTGGTTTAATTTTTTCTGGCCTCTGTGCTTCAGTGGCTGCAACCAAAAAAACTGGGCAAACAATGTCTACAAGGTCAACGTATGGCAAAAAATGACTATTTTCAGCATTTATATGGCATATTTTTTCTGGCAACTGTGCTTCAGTGGCTGCGACCAAAAAAATGCATATTTTCTGCATTTATATGGCATAATTTTTCTGGCCTCTGTGCTTCAGTGGCTGCAACCAAAAAAATTTATATTTTCAGCATTTATATGGCATAATTTTTCTGGCAACTGTGCTTCAGTGGCTGCGACCAAAAAAATGACTATTTTCAGCATTTATATGGCATATTTTTTCTGGCCTCTGTGCTTCAGTGGCTGCGGCCAAAAAAACTGGGCAAACAATGCCTACAAGGTCAACGACGTTGACCTTGTAGGCATTGTTTGCCCAGTTTTTTTGGCCGCAGCCACTGAAGCACAGAGGCCAGAAAAAATATGCCATATAAATGCTGAAAATAGTCATTTTTTGCCATACGTTGACTCAACGTATATGGCAAAAAATGACTATTTTCAGCATTTATATGGCATATTTTTTCTGGCAACTGTGCTTCAGTGGCTGCGACCAAAAAAACTGGGCAAACAATGCCTACAAGGTCAACGTATGGCAAAAAATGACTATTTTCAGCATTTATATGGCATATTTTTTCTGGCAACTGTGCTTCAGTGGCTGCAACCAAAAAAACTGGGCAAACAATGTCTACAAGGTCAACGTATGGCGAAAAATTACTATTTTCAGCATTTATATGGCATATTTTTTCTGGCAACTGTGCTTCAGTGGCTGCGTCCAAAAAAACTGGGCAAACAATGCCTACAAGGTCAACGTATGGCAGTTGTTTAAAGAGAACAGTAGATTACTAGCCAGCAAAGCTACCTAAGCTAAAATGTCCCTCAAATCCCTGCAGACTTCTGTCCCTCCAATACAGAGCAGTATCAAGCAGATTACTAGCCAGCAAACTTACTATCATCTGTCCCTGAAATCACTAACAGCTCTCCCCCTACACTATCTCTTCCAAGCACACACAGGCAGATTTTTCAGATACATTTTTGCCCTTGATCCCCCTCTGGCATGCCACTGTCCAGGTCGTTGCACCCTTTAAACAACTTTAAAATCATTTTTCTGGCCAGAAATGTCTTTTTTAGATGTTAAAGTTCGCCTTCCCATTGAAGTCTATGGGGTTCGCGAACCGTTCGCGAACCGCTCGCGTTTTTGCGCAAGTTCGCGAATATGTTCGCGAACTTTTTTTCCGACGTTCGCTACATCCCTACTCTTCGTGCTAATAACAGCTTTACAATTTATTTTCATAATAAAATCCAATGTTTTGTAAGTAATTCAGACTTCTGCTCTTTTAAATCTTTTTCACCAAAAAACTCCAGAAACAGTGTTTTCCGGTTGTGGAAATAATTGAGATATTTTTGTAGCAATCTTAAAGAACAAAACATAACATTGGAGAAAGTGCTTTTCCCTAGAACATAGTATGTTACTGACATTGTTAGTATGTATTCCTTCCTAATCCTAGATTTAATCTTTTTTTTCCCTACTATACAAGGTTGTGGTTTAGTGGTGCAGCACTGAATACCACAATTTTAAAGAAAAGTGGCTGGATTTAATCATGGCCATATGATCCAAGCAAATCCACATTTGTGCCTTTGGTCAGAAATGTTTTTGTCATCTCATGGCTCATAAAGCTCACATAGTAACCTGGTAAATACAGTGATCGTCGAGAGATGTTTTTTAAGTGTTACAAGGAAGCCATTTCCTATAGAGCAAATAATTAAAAATTGTATATAATGGTAATTAAAATGCATAACTCCATATTAGCAAAACAATGCATTTGGGTTTATTTAACGTTTAAATGAGTTTAGTAGATTTAAGATATTGGCCTTTTAAATTATGGAGAAAACTCTTATCCAGAAAGCTCTAGGCCCCAAGCAGTCTGGATAAGAGATACCAAAAACTGTTTTTGTCAATTTTGGAAAGAAAAGAGGACTTAAGTTGACTATTCAGACAAAGTCAGCAACTCTGATGGGCCTCAAGGTGGGTTCGCTTGGCAAGATTGCCAACTATGCAGATATTTCCATGTATGGCCAGCTTTATTCCTCATGTAAACCCATTAGGCTGGTGGAACAGGGGGAAATTAGCTTCCAAGCTATAAATCTTTGCTACTGCAGGTAACAAGAATGTGGGATGGCATTCACGTAGTTTCGTTTCCCGAAATTGCCTGACGTTTCCTCGTGAGGCAACTTTGGGCTTCTTCAGAAAGTAACAGCGCTGCAAATGCTGGGGAAGCATTTAGAGGAGGTTAAAGAAATTAAGAGGAGACTAAAGCTGTCCATAGACTCACAGATATACGCTTTGATTTTCTGAATGATAATTTTTGTACTGTGATGACTGGTCAATTAGTCGACTTGACAGTTTAGAAAATTTCTGTCAAATAATATCTTTGCATGTATTAGCTATCTGACAATAACCATTGTTTACTGCTCAAATTATTTTCGGGACATAACTTTCATAGAATCTTTTTGTTATCGTAAGGCCAAGCTTATCTTGAAACAATCTTTTAAATATACACTTTGTCCAACGATTTCAAGCGATATCATCTAGTTGAAGCCAGGAAAACGGTGCGTAGCAGCTTGTTTGGCCTTGCAAACAATTGGACAATGGATAAATATTGCTGTGAACGATGGAAATCTTCTAACCTTCCCATTCGATTCTATAGATAAAAATCTATACATTTTATACATTCGATTTTCTGACCAATGACGGACGAAAAACCATTAGATGCCCGATTGTTCGGTGCCCACTAACCTCACGATAATTTGACCGATTTGTCTGTCTTCACCTTTGTAATTGCATGTCTGTGTGTAGACACGCATACATATGCACACACGTGCACACTAGAGACCTGTGCAGTACAATTGCCTATTTTACGAGTTGCCATAAATTCAGGTATAAAGACTCTAGTTGTTCTAGATTTTACATTTGAATGTCGTGCCAAATTCATACATTTTAATGGACTAAGTTTTGCTGGCTGCATCATTTTATACACAGCTTTAGATTAGCCCTGGATACTAGGCAAGTTTTTACTTGCTAAATTGCTACTAACAGGGACACTGGGTGGGGGATGTAACAATAGTATTTTTTAAGAAAATCCCCCTTGCGGGCGGCCATGTTGGAGCACATGCATTTGCACTCACTGTGTGCATGTGTGTGACTTGTTATTGGTTGAGGTCTCCTGATTCTACAGTAACCAGTATGCACAAAATGACCAAGCTAGGACACTCGCCTTTTGTATACATGCATGCTCCCTACTTGTGTGGGGACATAGCCCTCGCAAGAAAGAGTCACTGAAATGTTGAGGGTCCAGTTAAAAATAGGTGCAACTTCCAGTTTTTTTTACCAGAATTTCATTGTCCTTGCAAAAGACCCAATGTCCTATATGAGTTTAATTTAATGAAGTCAATTTTTAATCATGACAGTTTTGTTGGCTGAAGAAATATTTGTTTAGACAAATCTTTATGGCTCAGTTTACTTATTTGAGCAGCTTTACTGGTTACTCATTAATGACTTTAAATTGTTCTACTGTATGTGCATTTGTATACAGAATAGGGTTAAAATGACAACCTCCCTGGCTGTTATCTATTTAATGTCTTGCCAAATATCTTTAGGGAAGTCATGAAAATCTCATAAGACATGAATCAAACAAAGCACTCAAAATCATCCTCCATTTATTTCTGAGCAAATTGCATGCACAAGTACTTTAGGTGCCTCATCAGTAAGGCGATTTGCATGGGGAGGGGATTAGAAGTGGATTGGAAAATTATTAAATTACAAAACATACAGAATTGTCCACTGTGCCACAACCCTTGATGTGGTCCTCTCCCAATTGTTCTGCTTAAGCACCTATTGTTAAGGTGGTCTTACATGATATGATCCACTAGTTTGGCCAAATGAGCGGTTCTTTCCCCGATATGTCCATCAATGGCAGGGCTATATCAGGTTAATCCAATCGTTCAGCCCTAGGGCCAAATGATCAGATTATAATAAAGGAAATGGGTGCCGACAGGACGAGGACCACATCAACTAGCCAATGCAGTCTTCGATCACAAAGAAAAATCAGATTGATATCTGGCCGATTTTTTGACAGAGAGCAATCGGGGAGACCCGTTGGAATCATTTTAAAGGACCGATATAGGCAGCTTTAATCTGCATGTGTATGGCCACCTTTATACATAGGGCCCTAATTGGACAGATCTGCTGCTTCGGCGAACTCGTTAAACAAGCACATTTCTGCATATATACCTAGCTTAATATTCCTCTGCAATCACCATACAAACACACACTAGAATACTATCAATTATAGTTGTAGTTTATCTTTAAAATGTAAATTACGTGTATGATTAATAAATATTTAATTGTGTTTATTGAACAAATGCGGCCTGTGTCTAGCTGTCTTGTTTCTTATGTTTCCACGTGCACCTGCTGACATCAAAGATTGGTTTAGTGGAGAAAGCATACACGGAAACTCTGTAATTAGCTTGAATTGAATATTTTCATTTGTAATAGAAGATCTGACAGGTAGTGATGGGCGAATTTGCGGCGTTTCGCTTCGCCGAAAAATTCGCGAATTTCGCGCGAAATTCGCGAAACGGCGAAAAATTCGCGAAACGGCGCCGGCGTCTCGTTTTTGACGCCGGCGCCCGTTTTTGACGCCGGCGCCCGTTTTTCCGACGCCGGCGCCCGTTTTTCCGACGCCGGCGTCCGTTTTTCGAAAAAAAAATTTTGACGCCGGCGAATTTTTTCAGCGAATTTTCGCGGGAGTTTCGCGAATTTATTCGCTGGCGGCGAATCGCGCAAATTCGCCGCGAATTTGCGCCTGGCGAATAAATTCGCCCATCACTACTGACAGGCATGCTCTTTCTTCTGATATATATGTATATACTGTATATCTGTTGCAACTGCTAGAACAATCTTTTACATTTTCAAATGTAAGTCTCCTCAGTAAAAAAAAAACTGCTACTAAAATGTTCAAAGGATTGATCAGAGGGGAGCACAGGTAGCCTCAACGGGCAAGACATGCTTGTTTTGAACTGTAAACAGGTGCTACAGACTAAATCTCGCAGATTTTCGGACCATTCCAAAACACTGTGATGAAAACATTTCTTCATGGTAGTGCAAATAATTTCAAGAAGAGAAAAAAGTTATCATTATATTTATCATCATCAAAAAAATAACTGAATAATTTGAGAATTTGATGGTGAGAAAGATAATGTCCTTTTAGGTTTCTTTACATAATGCTATTTAGGCTTTTATCAACATGCTTGTTTTGCTGATGTTATTCTAATGTTAATAGCATTTTGAAAAGAATATGACATTGTTTATTCTGGGGATAATTGAGCCCCAACTGTCCAACAGCTCTACAGCAGGTTACCCTAAACTGTGTGTATACATATATAAATACACACATACTCACACTTTGTGTGGAATGTGTCATTCACATTATCATTTGGAATGATACTTTGGGGCAAATTTACTTACCGTGCCAGCGAAGGCTTTGTTGACATCGCAACACTTCACCAGTTGTAGATTCGCCAGGACAACACTAATTCGCGGAAATCCGAAGTTGCTTGCGAAGTTGCACTAGTGTTACTGCGGCAAGCAAATCGAAGTTATGCTAGCATTGGCTAATTTGCATATGGCGGGAAGTTAAAGTTAAATGGACATATATGTTGCAGCAAATACATTACATGCACAAAGCCAGGGAACCTTAAAATAAACTAGAGTTGCTATATTGCCCTATACATGTGCCCACTGTATAGTTTAGGTGCCATAAAAAAATTACGATCTTTTGCAGCCTATCACCCTGTAAAAAGTAAAAGACGCCAGAGTTTTTTGGGACTTTGAAAAAATGTCAACTATTATTTGACCAAGTCCTATCTACTCTACTGCACTTTGCATGGTCTGAGCTGGCAAAGGCAAGTCTGGCGCAAGAGGTAACGTTCAATCAGATGTCAATCTTATTGAATTAGCGTAGTTTCGTTCTTTCACCATTGCGCAACTTTGCCTGGTGTTAGGGTGCGGAGTACCGATAGATTCTATCTCCTTCGCTAGCGAAGTTATAAAAAAGACTTGTTAAGAGATCATATTCAAAGATTTGTCCTAGTAAATAGCATTATGAGCGGCAATCAGCATGGCTTTATGAAGGATAGGTCATGTGAGACAAATTTGATTGCTTTTGATGATGAGGTAAGTAAGATGCTGGATAGTGGGGGAGGGGGAGGCAGTAGATGTGTTCTATTTGGATTTTGCCAAAGGGTTTGATACAGTGCCCCATAAACGACTGCTTTCAAAACTAAGGTCTGTTGGGCTTAAGTTGTTTGCACATGGATAGGAAACTGGCTACAGGATCTTGTACAGAGGGTGATTGGCATTGGTACAATCTCTACTTGGAGTAAGGTTCTTAATGGGGTCACTCAGGGCTCGGTATTCGGCCCATTTTTATTTAACTTGTCCATTAATGACTTAGGGGAGAGTATTGTAAGTAATGTATCAGTGTTTGCAGATGACACAAAACTATCCAGCCCAATTAATTCCATCCAGGATGTGGCATCCTTGCAACACGATCTTGACAAACTGGCAATCTGGGCAGCTAAGTGACAATGAGATTTAGTGTTGATAAGTTATGCACCTGGGATGTAAAAATATCCAAGCCACTTACACCCTTAATGGGACTGCACTAGGCAAATCTAGTAGCAAGAAATGCCAGTCAGCAGCATCAAGGGCAAATAAGGTCTTGAGCTGTATTGAAAGGTGCATAGATTCACGGGATAAGGGAGTCATTCTTCCAATGTATAGAGCACTGGTAAGCCCCCATCTACAATATGCTGAACTGTTTTGGTCTGCTCAAACAGGACATTATTGAATTGTACAGAGAAGGGCAACTAAGCTGGTAAAATCTTAGCTAAGAGGAAAGACTGGCCAAATTGGGGTTGTTTACAATGTAGAAGAGATGCTTAAGGGGTGATATGATAATTATTAAGTTTTTTTTTTTTGCCTTCCTCTGGACCAACTGGCAGTGGTTTCAAAAAGTTGAAAGGTTGAACTTGATGGATGTGTGTCTTTCAATATTAATTTAGCCACTGCCTTTTTTACTATGGTGGAATTGCAGTTCTAAATTGTATGCTACACTTCACTTACAGGTTATTTCCATTTATTAAAGGGAAGCACCCTCTATGGTTTGCTGAAGTTCTACTTTATTTCACTAATGAAATTCTAAACATTTTAGGAAAAATTGGTGTGCAATTATTCAAACTGTTATTACCGGTAATGTACGCTCAATGACTTATGGTGGATTAATCAACCTGTAGCTGGCTTGCCATCTGGGTGAAACATAGTTAGCTGATTTTCTATGAAAAAGAGTAAAGTAAAGTGTTCTTAAAAGTGTGTTTGGTTTAATTTTCTAAAAGAGAAATAGCCTCTGTTCAAAGCCCATCTATATGATTATCTTTGTTTCTTTAGTAAGGCCAGTTAAAGCTGAGCAGTTTAGTGTATTATTTAGAATGAGAATATTTTGCATCATTATTGCAGATGCTCGCTTTTAACGCAACACTGTAAATATGAACAGAAAAAATATAGATATGAGCCTAATCTGATTCCTGTGACTCCAGTGAATTCACTAAATTAGAGAGCCCATTGTTACTGTTCATTAATGATCTCATGTCATATGCTTTAACCGTTCTTGTCAATAGCTGATAAAGAAAAGCTCTTATATTGTGGGAAAAAAGAGAAACAGCTGGATAAAAATATCCTTGTTTTGGACTTCTATCAGAAGAGCTGTTTTGAATTTAGCAAACTACTACTGAGGCAATATGGTTCACAATTTGTGACCCAAAGGTAGTTGTACATTACTGGAATACAGCCTACTGTGCCTCACATTACACAGATGTGAAGGCCTGATTATAGCGGCTTCATAATTAACAGTGATCCGATTTGTTTTGTGGCATAAATGGTGCATGTGTAGAACATTAGCCATGGCACTCTCATTCAAATTCAACTCAAGGGCTCAGCGGCAGGCAGGTCACGAGCTTCAGGGAGTAGAAGAACAAGCTCCTCCATATGTTCTTGCTGCATCTTACTATGGCTACGAATGCAAGATAAGTTCCCCAAAGAACCTAATCGTGTTCTGTAATTACAGTGCGGCTTTCTGCTGGCTAGAAATGAGGGAAAAGCTAAAACACTCCCTCATCAGATAATTTGTAAATCACTTTACATGGCGGATGCCTAACTCAGTTGGTTTTCAACTGCTGAAATTATAAATAATTGTAACAGATGTGGCAATATGGCTGGTCTCCAATAAACGAGGCCCTTGGTAATTTGGCCGACCCTTTGACAGGCCAATTTAATAAAATGTGAACAAAATCTTCTTGCTAATAATTTATCATCCCTTTTCCCCACTGAATAAACTTAATTACCCTAGCAGTTAACAAGGTCACACCCAGATGCCAAACTCGGCTCCAGTTTTGATAATGCAATCAGGAACTGAGAGGTGATGACAGTGTTGTTGTTTTTTCATTACCTGGCTTCACATAAACACAGGTGGCGTAGTTTTCTTGTCAGTTTTTAATAATTACAGGCTATTATGGAATGCATAGTTAGCAGACTGAAAACCCCACTTTAGTGGATTTGAGTATGATTGAGATTTTACTGTAGGTAGAAAAAAAACAAGAGACAAAAAGTCCATAGTTAATACTGTTAATATTAATGTTACAATTTTGCTGTTAAAATTATTTGAAAGCTGTATATTCTGCATCAATAGGATTTTTTTGGCATTTACAGGATTATGAAATTTAGTCCAATGCAGTCTAAATTCTAATTTCTATAATCGGTGAAAAGTAGCAAAACTTGTTGGATATGGATTGGGCAGGTTAAACTGTATGTATCATAACAAAGCATCTAAGCATATTTTTAGTTTAAATATATAAAGTATCATTATATGGATATTAAGGAGGTTATCTATCAAAATCTAATTTTTTTTTTTACATTATTTATTATTATTATTATTTAATCGGATTGAGGACAACCTCAATAAATGATTTACCTGGCCCAGGGTACTTGTGAGTAAGCCATCCTCTTCCTTCGTACTTTCTTCATGTGGGCGTGCAGGTACAGTAGAGTTAAAAGCCCGGCTTACTGCACATGTGTCTGCCACTGGATTTTGTGCAGTTTTCTTCCAACAGGAGCACCGACCTAGGGTATCAGGCTAATTGTTACAGTTTTCTTGGGGGGGTGCCCTTACATTTGCACCTCCCCCCTCGTGGATTGAATCTTTCTTTCTCCTTTATATACAGTAACATGACTTAAAACAGAGTTATAATTAAAGGGAGTGTAGAGATGTCAGCTGTTAATGGGCCCAAAAACCTCAAACAGCCAATACAATTTGGAGGGTGGCAAAAAAAGAAATTCAGCAAATAAAAGGTTCAGGTAACATAAGAAATCCATGACTGGAAAAATAAAGCATTAAAGAATTTTGGCTGGTGTCCTGATCAATATGCAACAAGACCAGAATTTGCTTGCTTTCTGCCATTAGATATATTGTAACATATATGACCACTAAGTAAAGTAAAAAGGGAAACATACGCTTTGTACATAAAGTGCGTTGTACAGCAGGCATGCTTTCCATAGCTTATAATCACAATATTTCAGGTTGAATGAAAAGTAAAGCCTTTTATCAACTAAGGAAGCACCTGCAAAGTCTACATCAGACTCCTGATAGATGCCGAATTTCCCTGTACCTTTGGGCAAAATTCAGTTGTGCAGCAGGTTAGTGATGGCCATGTCTGGCCACGTCATCCTGTGAGTTTCCTGGTCACAACTCTGCTTTTGACTCTCTTCATGGTTTTGCTTTAATACACCTTTCTGGGGACATACTACTTCCTGGTTTCTGAAAAGTCACTTTTTTAAATTGTGAATTGATGGATTCTCCAAATTGAAGTAACTCTACATTTCCTGGTGGGTGGTGCCAAATGGATAAGTGTATGACAAAGAAGTGGTATTTTTACTTATAGTCTGTTTTTTCCTGATATTTCCTGCAATGATCAAAGGTTAATGCAGGGCCACTAGTTCATTCTCTATCAAGCAGACCTCTCTGATCAGAAGCTTCCTGCATAGGGTGCCCTCCTTCTATTTTCTATTATGTTATCTTGGACAAGCATAATATCCAAGGCTATTGTGATGCTAAAATCTATAGTTTGCATAGATATGGGTATATATAGTTTGCAAAAAGATAACCAAAAAGGAAACCAGCTCACCACTATTCCCCTTGACAGGTGCTCAGTCCTCAGCATCCCCACTGTATCCAAATCACAAACTCGGCAAATAGACTGCTGGAAAAGGCCTAACGCATTTCGGGAATGGATCCCTTAATCATAACCTATGATTAAGGGATCCATTCCCAAAACGTGTTATGGCCTTTTCCAGCAGTTTTCTACAATAAATTCTGTCCAGAAGTGCCGTCTATTTGCCGAGTTTATGATATATATAGTTTGTGTGAATGTGTATATGAATGGATGCTTGTAATTACATCATCGAAAATTTGAATTTACTATTCGACCCTTGATAAATCTATACCTTAGTGCTATGACATATGCAGCATATTGATCGCTGCATTCAAATGAGAGCAAAGTGATCCAAAGAGAGCAGCGGAGTTCTAATTTCTTCCACAAAGCATCTAATAAAGTTGTAATGTTTTGTTTGTGGGATAAATAGCTACACACTAAGGGGGTTATTTAGTCAAAGAGGAACTAAAGTCTAAAATAGAATAATGCAGTAGTATTTTGGATACTAAGTATAAACATGAACTTACTGCACCAGAAGCCTAATTAAACAAACGATTTATGCTTTTAAAGTTGGCCGCAGGGGGCTGTCATCTTGTAACTTTGTTAACAATCTTTGCAAGACCAAGACCCTGCACATGCTCAGTGTGGTCTGGGCTTCAGTTGGGAGATTAAATTTAGGGATTCTCATAAATTATCAAAACAGCACAAGTTAAATAGTATCTGATACAGCAAGACTAATTAATAATCGGAATATGCAGACTGCACTGGGTATGCAGATACAAATCTCTATGCGGTCACTGGCTGCTCCAGTTCTGGGGAGTAAGGTGGGGGGCTACCCCCTGCTGTTTGAAAGTATGATTATTTCCCTGCAGAGCAGTTAGGGATGTCTGAACTTTCCTATCTGCAGCAAGTAAAACAAAGGGGGAATTTCACTGCATGCAGTCAGGTTTCTTATAAAAAAGGTAGACATTTTTTAATTAAAGTATATTGATGATAGCTTTCTTTTTCATTAAAGAAAGTAAACATTGAATATTATTTTTTTGCCTTTACATCCGCCTTTAAGTCTGAATGCCAAAAACTTGAAACATTTTTTTACTATAAAATATGAATTTTTAGTGGAAAAAAAAAAACCTCAAATTTTTAGAGATTTATTATACCCTGAGGATTGAAAAAGTCTGAATCTGAAAATCTGGCATCCCTATTCAATTTGGAAGTTTCTGGAATTAGCCCGAAAATCCCATTATTTCAGACTTTTCGTGTTTGTCCCTGATCCAATTAAATCATTATTTTTTTTAATAATAAATAAGGTCCAATCTTGGATTCTAGTTTGATCGGACTTTTTGTATTATAATACTCAGATAAATTCGGACTTTGATAAATAAGGCCCCATGTGAGTAGTAAATTGGTAACCGACAGAGTGTCATTTATAGTATCCTATAAAAGCTTTGTTGATAGAACAGCAAGTAAATTTTCTTGTTGAATGTGTTAAATCCCACCTTACAGTGGGATTTAACATAGCAAAAGCAGAACTGCATACATCATTACTTGTTAAAGTATGACCTGGTGTTGGGTGCATTGGCAGTACAATATAGGATGTTAAACTACAAGATTTTTTTTCCTGGAATGTGTCATTATATTCAGTTTTGTCTTTGAATCCTGTTAAGTGAACTACACAAATGTTTCATTTGTTATATGAAGTTTAGCAAGCCAAGGAGAAATGCCACAGTGAACATTATTCCTTCTTACAGTATGTAAAATATTTAGCAAATAATAGGCCTTTTGAGAAATCTCTGGGAGCCGTTCAAGCGGTTTTATTTATTTTTGGTATATCGTCTTTGGTTTTTAATTACCTTTCTAGGACTGTGAACATCCATCCTTGGTAGAACTGGAACTCATAATAGCTTCTCAGAAATCAGAAATCAAATTTCTACAGGACAATCTTAAAACAACAGACCTTCAGTTAACTTGAGTAAATAATTGTGGTGCCGATCCACTTGAGAGAAGCATCCTGAGGGCTGGGAGAAAGCATGAGGTAGGAAACCTTTATTGTCTAGTGCATTTGTGTCAAATTGAGGTTATTTGAATCAAAACATTTTTCCCACAAGGATTTCAAGAACTAACTTTTTTAATAACACACTACTTTGCTCATAATTTTTGCAACCTCTTAAATCATTTGCCAAAGGCTTGTTATATCTTTTGCTCTATGGCAATGACTACAAAATATTGAGGTAATTTTCTGAAAAACTGCTTAATTTCTTACTAGATATAATGAACAATTACAGTTTAACTATTTAGTTCCTTCTGATTCTGGTGACTGTGGTTAAATTTCCAGAATAAGAAAGGCAGCTCACAAACTTTGGTGTTAACATTTATGGCTACGCTAGGGTATGGGACAAATCGGATTATATATTGGAATATTAAAACACTGTAAAAAAATGACCTTAATGGATTCTGTTATGGCTGCCATATGAGTAGGTATTTGCAAAGATAAAGGAGGAAATTCACTAAAGGGTGAATTTTTGCCAGCGACCGCTGTACCACACTTCTCCCCACTTTGGCAGGTGCGAATTTTCGATAGCATTATTTCGGCAGTGCTAGCAATTCAAAGTTTCATTAGCGTTAATTTTTGCCTAGCGAAACTTTGTTACTACTCTTACGCTTAGGTCAAGTTGAATAGGGCGGTACATAAAAGTCGCGTGGATGTCTTCATTAGAGATGTTAGTGCAAATGCTTGAAGCGGCCACTTTTTATTACAAATGTCCAAGGAACCATAATACAGACACAAAAAATCCTCTAACACCTTAGACATGAGCCCACCCTAAAACAAATGTGGCATGCCCCTCAAATGTCTGGAAAAAAAAAAAAATATTTAATAGTTAGGACTTTTGAAGGAAATTCCGCTTTAAAAAAGTAAAATTCGCCAGCGTTTTTGACAACCTTTATGAATTTCTGGCATACATGTCACTGATATAAGATTGAGGAAGATGTAGCTTTGTTTTATCAGTTCGCCTGGTCTAAGGTGGTGAAGAAAACTCTGGCAAAAGAGGTAACGTTCAGTAAAATTCACACTTTAGTGAATTTGCTGAGTAACGACCGTTCAACAGAGTGAATAGGGCCACAGGGTACGAATGTGTACTAGTGACGGTCTCTTTGCTAGCAAATTGTCCTCTTTATTAGTAAATTGCCTGCGGATGGGATTGTCGCTAGCGACAGCCACTTCGCCCTTTAGTGAATCTGCCCCATTGTATTGGAAATCTGGGGATCTGTGTGGTTTAGGAAAGTGCTGACCTTAATAGGTAGCAAATACATAAATGGTGCATAATGCAGTCATAGCACCAATTTTTACTTATGCAATCTGTTGGATATGTTGCTGTGCATGTTTTCATACATATTTGAAATTCCCAATTATATTTATTATTTTAATGCAAACAAATCTTTACATTGACTGAACATAATTTAGTTTTTATATGCATAATGTCACATTGTTCTGGTTCCCATCGCTTTTTTATGGCAGTGTAAATCATGCTTTATTTATTTGATAATTGGTCAGATGAATTGAAGGCCAGAGGTAACGATATTCAGCCTTGGAAGATTACCAGCTGGCCAGATTTTCTGTAGTGATCTTCACACTTTTACATATAATGAGTTTATTTGTAATGAGCGTAATTTGCATGTGTAAATCCCAATCTGTTTGTGACATTGCAGATTGTTCATTCATGCAGTTGACCTAAAGGAATTTTTTTAGTAACGGAGGTTTTCTGCATGGCCAAATAAAAAATTTGACTTTATAACTTAACATAACTTAAGTAATGCCTTAATGTGTAAATCTGTACTGCTGTCATTTCAGGCTTTATGGTATGTGAGAGATGCATACTTAGGGGTTTATTTATCTCAATATCGGCTACAAACTGCGATCTAAGCCGCTCAGGTTTTTAACACTTATTTATTATTAAATTTTCCCAAAAATTACCTTTGCGGGAAAAGCTCAGAATTTACCTGAAAACTCAAGATTTTTTGGGAGTTTTCACCCAAAAGCTCCGAAAACATTGTAGAATTTCCCAAACCCCGACACAACCAAAAATCAACGAGACTGTTCCCATTGACTTTTATGCAACCTTGACAGGTTTGAGATGCCGTGTTTTTATATTCTGGCTTTTAGCCCTGGGGGTTTAATCAATTCCGAAAAAATCACAAATTTTTCGGATTTCGGAGTTTAGTAAATAACCCCCTAATACTTTGTGTGATTTAAATGTGACAAACTGTTTATTAGCGCTTTTTTTTTAACAAAGGTTTGCGGCGTAAGAAGAAATTATTTTGTTTGCTTGTACATATATACCCTCATACCGTTGTGTTAATATAGAGTATGGGTAGAACCACACATGGGCTAGGATGACCAATGTGACTCTATTTGATGGATCTAGCCAACTCTGTATAGAGCTAATTAAATACACAATGCATCTGTTGGGAATAACATTAGAAGCCTCCATAACTTTTGCTAGCCTAGGTTTGCAATGGACATGAGGACCATGTCTTTTGTTTAGCTGAAAGCAGATGGTGCTTAATAAAACACTACCTGCAGTGGTCCATGCCTTGTAATCGCCATTATACTATAAAGCACCACAGGAATTTTCTCATCTGGCATCATACTTACTAGGCCAACCACTATGTTTGCTTTGAAATGTAATAACTCTGCCGCTGACTATTCTGTCACATCCATAGTGCTTCAATGGTGGGGCACTAATTGTGGTATTCATTTTAGACATTCAATTTTTTTCCTAAATAAAATATCATTCGAATTGTGGATAAAATCACATTTATTAGAGTTTGAAAAATTCACATTACAGGTATGGAACCTGTTATCCAGAATGCTCGGGGCCAAGAAAATCATGTAAACATTAAATAAACCCAATAACCTGGCTGTGGCTCAAATAAAGATTAGATATATCTTAGTTTGGATCAAGTAGAAGGTACTGTTTTAGGGTAGCGGCACACAATGCTATTTGGGGAAGGTTAGTTGCCCAGGACAAATTGACTCTTCTTCGGGCGACTAATCTCCTGCAGTGCCTTCTTGCCGTTGCCTCATGAGGAAACTTGGGGCAACTTCGGAAAATGAAGTGCTCCGACTGCCATCCCGCCGGCGATTTCGATTCTAGCCAACCGGAAGAATTGCGGGGAGATTACTTGCCTGAAGAAGAGATGATTTGTCACTGGATAACTAATCTCCCCCAAATAGCATTGTGTGCCTCTACACTTATTACTACAGAGAAAAAGGTAATCATTTTTAAACATTTCGATTAATTTGATTATAATGGTATAATGGATTGGCACTTTAACCGGTGCCCTTTTGAAGCCTTGAGCTTTCCATGACAGGAGTTGTGTAGACCAACACACATCAGGTGATTAGGGTAGTGATACAATGCAAAATGAGCAGAGGCAGTCTAGACACAGAAGAACAGACCATAGGTCAAGGCAAGCAAAAAGGCAAATGGGAAAATATGCTAGAGATCTGTGAAGGCAGCAGGCAAAATGCACAACTTTAATTAACACTGTCACCTTGAGACATAACCATTTTTGCATGTTTATAAGAAAATACTTTACACAGTTTTGTAAACAGTCCTTACAGTTTTTACAGCCCTTGGATCTGTGACAAAGGTGTTATTCAGAGAAAGATTTTGACACTTTTACAGATTTTTTCAAACTTTTACAAATATTTTTTTTACAGTATATTTACTTAAAACATTTTCAATTAAATCTTCTCTATACTATACACAACTGAACATCTTATCTGTTTTGTACATATCTGCACGCAATTGTTTGTGTTTCACACAGCTTTGATTTCTGTACCGAATCCAAGATAGTGGACTTAGCTTTGGTATACACATTAATTAAAACAGAGAATAAGCCTGTGTAGCACCAGACCTTATTCTGAACAGAAAACCTAATCTTAATAGTTGCATCTATCAGTATAAAAATGGTGCAATATTCAAAGAGCAGTAGTTTTGGGTCAGTGACCCCACACCTGAAAGCTAGAAAGTGGCAGCAAAGGAAGACAATTTAATTTAAAAACTATAGAAAATATATACGGTAATAGAAATATATATCTATATCTATATATATATATATCTATATATATATATATATATATATATATATATATATATATATATATATATATATATATATATATATATATATATATATATATATATATATATATACATATATATAGTGAATAAAGTACACCCTCTTGTAAAATATAAGGATATTATAAGTTACCGAGGAGTTTCATGACCATATAAAAACACGAGGCCGAAGACCGAGTGTTTTTATACAGGTCATGGAACTCCGAGGTAACTTCTAATTTCCTCATATTTTACAACTGGGGGTACTTTATTTATTATAATACACAAGTTTCAATGAGTCATGTACAGAAATTACATCAGAACTCACCGTTTATAACTGATGACATCAGAACTCACCGTTTATAAGGATATAATTTACAAGATATTCATGGCTTTTGTGTATTATATATATATAATCTTCAGAATGGCCCGCACTCCAAGTAGTTCAATTAAAGTGAATTTTATTGAATAATCACTCACGGGTCCAACGTTTCGGCCCACAAAATAAAATTCACTTTGATTGAACTACTTGGAGTGCGGGTCCATTCTGAAGATTGTATGTTATAACTTGACCCAGTACCCACCACAAATCACAAGGGATTGAGTGCAGGTACTTTCTGAAACTTAAAGGTGAACCACCTCTTTAAAGGATTTTGTTAAAACATTTTTAAATTAAATTAAATTTGTTTAAAATCTTTTTTGCAAATAAAACAGTGATAACAATGTTTATTGGCAATGGATGTGATTGCATGTAAGAGAAAAGAGCAATCTTAATTGTTGACATGCTGTGTGACTTTAAGGGGGTTATTTACTCAACTCTGAATGCAAAAATCACAAAAAATTTGAAAGAAATCACACATTTTTCAGAATTTATTAAACCCTGAGGATGAAAAAGTCCAAATCTGAAAATCTGGCATCTCAGACCTGTCAAGGTTGCATGTAAGTCAATGGGAGAAGTCCCAATGATTTTTTGATGTGCGCTGGGTTTTGTGCAATAACCCGAAGTTTTCAGATTTTCCAGGTGGAAATTCAGAAAATTTTTTTGAAATTCGTGAAAATCTTATTTTTTCCTGCAAAACAAATTTTCGGGAAAATGTAATAATAAATAAGCATAAAAACCCCGAGCAGATTTGATCGGAGTTTGTAGCAGAATATATTGAGATAAAATCAGTATTGATAAATAACCCCCTAAGCATTGGCCGTAGTTGTAAATTGTACAATTTGACTCTGACCAATTTGTAAGATATTAGAATCTAGTAGTACAGTAATGTAGAACCAGAAAACAGTGTGTATCATCTATTTTGTTTGCATGGTTGTTGCTTTCATTGCTTGTACAAAGTATAAATTGTGCAAGGAAAAATCAAAGTATTGGCATTCCATTTTCCTTACTTTTTATACTTCTCTTAACAGATTGTTATACAAAGCTGTACATAATAGAAACACATATTCTCTTCTCTTGTTAACAACATTATAGTTAATGACCATATGGTCATTACTGTATAAGATGTACTGTCTGTTGTATTTATATTCCTCAAGCATATTGTTCCTTCTACTTCACAGTGTGTTAAACCATTTCAAAGGGAAAAAAATCTTCCCCTCTTGTTTCCGGTTGTCCTATCAAGTGTAACCTTGGACCCTTATAGAGCAATTAGACCATCCTCTATCCCCTCCTTTGTAATGAGGTTTCTTGCATTCCTGAGTCTATAACCCTTTAGTCTTCCCTAATGGGACATCATTATTCTGAAAGAAACAATGTAAATGTAAATGAATATTCTCATTAACGAGTCACAGAGAAACCTTTAGCAATAGCACTGTGGTAATTCTGCTTGTTATTTCTCTAGTATTCCAGGCAGAATTTTTTTTATAATTCATTATTAGTATTCTCAATTACTTGTTCTTTAATTTTGCACGTCTTTCATAATCCAATGTTCAACTCCTTCAACCATGTCCTTGTTTTATTCTCCAGGTGCAACCTGCGAAACGTTCAAGGTCTCTTTCCCCAATAGGATTTTCCAAGTCAGAAGAGTTAAAGAAGCGGAAGATAGCAGAAAAGAGAATTGGGCATTTAGAGAAAGCATTCCAGATTAAGGTGAAAGCTCTATAAACCATGGCCTACCTATGTAAAGCCTGCAGATTTAAGGATGAAAAATGTAGTTCTCTAATTAAGCTGAAGTCACTTCGAATAGAAGTTGTGGAATAAAGCTTAGGCTGTAGGGGTTTATAGTAATGGGAAACACAACACGCCTATTTTTTTCTATGATTATCAGTATAACATGCTTATTTAGTTATGCATTGTTCATCTGTCTCACCTTCTTCAACTGAAATTATGACTGTGACATTTTTCTATAGGGCATAAAAATATTTTTTCCACTGGATTAACTGGTGTACATTAAAATTATTGCTAAATTTCTGAAGTCTTTAGAATAATTGCAAAAACAGCTGCTTTACAATCACCAACAAAAAATGCAGCTTCAGAATTAGGTCTCACATTGGCTGGCCTGCTGAATGGTGGTTTGGATAGTTATAAAATGTGACCACACTGTTGGGTAAAAAATGGGAAACATAATGGCAAGTACAGGTTATGCTAATGCTAATACGCATGCTCATTGGTCACCCTGGTATTGAAAGCAGTGGTAGGATTTGGCATATTCTGTGATCCCTTTCTATTGGGCCTTAAAACCACAGAAGTTAATTCATACAAACAACTCCTATTGTTATTAGACATGCATCATGTGCTTAGTATCGGTCAGTACCAAAGGCTTGGACAGACAACTCTGTTTAGCAGTTGTTGTTTCAGCAGAAACCAGGGTTTCTTAACCAGATAAATGCATTTCAATGTATTAAAATGGATCATTGAAACCCACCCTTAATGCTTTGATAAACCATCCTGGCTTAGGCAATTCTACCTCTAGGCTCTAGCTATAGCACTGCAGAAAAGCACATCTGTTATAAGCCTGTTAAAGGGGTTGTTCACCTTTGAGTTAACTTTCAGTATGATATAGAGAGTGATAGACTGAAAGTATTTGTAATCGGTTTTCATTTTTTATTATTTGTGGTTTTTGAGTTATTTAGCTTTTTATTCAGTAGCTCTCCAGTTTGCAATTTCAGCAATCTGGTCGCTAGGGTCTAAAGTACCCTTGATTTGAATAAGAGACTGGAATATGAATAGGAGAGGACCTGAATAGAAAGAGGAATAATAAAAATTAGCTTTACAGAGAATGTTTTTTAGATGGGGTCAGTGGAAAAGAGTCAGTAGAAGAAGGCAAATAATAAAAAAAACTATAAAAAATAAACAATGAAGACCAATTGAAAAGTTGCTTAGAAGTTTATCTTCAGTGTGTGCCAATAAAACCATCTTTGTATTACTGCCATCGCTTTGTATAATTTTTATCCTGCATGGGCATAAAGATTATTCTGGCAATATACACTTGGGGGCAGATTTATCAAAGGTCGAGGTCAATTTTCGAATGAAAAAAAAAAATCGAATTTTGAGCTATTTGTTTACTTCGACTAGGGAATAGTCCAAATTCGATTAGAGTATCGAAATTTATCATGTACTGTCTCTTTAAAAATTCAACTTCAACCGTTCGCCATCTAAAACCTGCCGAATTGCTGTTTTAGCCTATGGGGAACCTCCTAGAACCTATTTGGAGTCAATTGGTGGACTTTGAAAAATCTAAGGTTTTTTTTGGGAAAATCTTTGAAACCAATGCGCTATTCCCGATTCATATGATTCATATTCTGCCGAATACGGAACAATTTGACGGAAAACGGACCTATTCAACCAAAAAAAAACTTTGACTTCATTTCGGTTGGTCTTTTTGAATTCGAATTTCGAAGTTTTTTCAATTCCAAATTCGACGCTTGATAAATATGCCCCTTGATCTTGGAACTCACTACATAACTGGTACTTTACTTCGAAAATCATTTTTAGAATAGCATAACAGTGATATTTTACTACAGTTTACAGTTGGTCTTTATTACTAATTTTACTTTTTGTAGGGGTTGAACTATTTCAGCCTCTCTCCAGAGAAATTTCTGTTTGGCTCACTGCTAGCCTCACATTCAAACCATTGCTTGTTTTCTAGGTAACTTTGGTCCTAAAAGCAAGGTAACAGTTTAAATTTCAAGCTGGATAGCCATAGAGCAAAATGCTAAACAATCAAAAACCCACAAAGCATAAAAAATAAAGATTAATTTCATACTGTCTTAGAATATAATTGTCATCATACAAAAAAAAATTAAATTCAAGTTTAGCTTCCACTTCTATACCATTGTGTTCTAAATACCTTGCTGTGCAAAGTGAGCCCTGTAGGCAGTCTTGATATTGAAAGTAGAGGTGATGAAAAGCCCTCTCATCCTGTGCCATATAACTGATGCTCCGCTGGATCCTGCCTACATAGTATACTCCTCTGCTATAAAGATAGTAATTGCTAAAAAAAAAAAAAAAAAAAAAAACTACTCTAGCCATGCAGACATGAGGTGTCTATACATACAATTATATGATCATTGTTTTAATGCATTTCATGCATTGTCTTATAGTGATACCATTTCTACAGACCACCTTGTGATTTCTTCTTTAACTTTATTTCCTCAACTTCACCCTGCATTTAACAGGACTTGACAGAAAATATTTCATATTTTGTTAAGATCAAAATAATGTTCCTTAAATGGTCATATGAATAATCACTGTAAAAATAATGGGAATTAAAGCAGTGTTTAGATAGATTTCAACCTCAGTATAGTCTTAAGAAATGCAGTGCTTCATCAACATGCTACATTTCTTATGATGATGTAGCATATGGGGGCTTCCGACAGGTATCCCTGATCAATATCTGGACAAGATATTGATTGGGGAGGTTTGATTTTTCTGGCAATTGAGGACTGCATTTAGTTGATGTGGTCCTACGACCCGTCGGTGCCCATTCTCTTTGTTGTAATTCCATCGCCGGCCCCATTACTGGTGCTCAACTGCACCGGATGCTGGAAACACTGTTCTCTTTGCTGCCATTTTTCTTTGTGGCATTCCAAGTGCAGAGAGATCATTTCACATGCATAGTATAGCAATACCAGAGTATGCACAAGTTTCAGTCTGAAGATGAATGGCTTGGAAAGGTAAGTAAGATGGCAGCACTGTATTATTTTTTTTCCTTCAAAAATTGGGGTGGCTAACATATTGGCACCTCGCAGTGAATCTAGGTTTCATTGACATTGAATAGAACAATACATGTGATGTTTCACTTTTTTTTCTAACTAATGGTGGCTGTACACTGTTCCCATATGGTAGTCCAGCTTATTAAACCTGGATCACCTCTGTGTTCTATTAGTCCTGCTAAATGGAATAACAACCTGGGGGGAAACTTAGGGATTTGATTCACTGGGGGGGGGACTAACATATAGGCACCTCCCAGTGAATCTGAGTTTGGCCATACATAGGGTGACCCATAGAGTAGTCCAATGTATTGGCTTGTGGGTCACATCTTTATTGTTCAGTTTTGTGCACTGACCACCTGAATGCTTACAATAGCAGGTAGAGGAGCAGCAACTTTTCCTTTCTGCCGACCAATGAAATGTTTACATCAGATCCTCATTCCAGTTGGATTGTATGATTATAAGTCTAAATGGCACCCCAACTTGGGCTTGCATGACTTGATAGTCCAGAAGTATGATTAAAATTGGCCAAACTGCCACGTTTTTCAAAAATTACTAAGATCAAAACCAAGTAGAAAATTCATCTAAACTTACTCAGAGTGCTCCGTTGAGCACATTTCCATTAATTATCTATTTTTAGTGTTTTCTAGAATCTTAATACCATGCTTTCAGCTCAGCAGATCCCCTTTAATAGTTTTACCTCTGGAGGCCACTTTTCATTAGAGTCTGTTGTTAATGTTACTGTGTCAGAGCAATTAAGAATGTCTCCACCTATATGGATATACACAAATATGCAGATGATTAATGATCCCTGCTCTTAATTATCTATGCCAATATGTTCTGCTAAGCATTTTATTAAAGTGAATGCAAGACATACTTATGAATAGGATATAGTGTCCCTGTAATGTGAGAATGTAGAAGGCTGAAGCATTTATTTCTTTAGAAGTAATTTACTTTCTATTTCTTTGTCATGGATTAAAGTGTATTGCTAAAGGGAAAAGAGCTGGCATTAGAACAATTATTTTCCAGAGAGACACATTAAGAAATAACATAGTGACAGTTATAGGAGAAAAATGCTGGATATTATATGCTGAGCTTAAAGGGGTTTTTCATAGTGATGGACTAATTTATTTGCCAGGCGCAAATTCGCGGCGGATTCCCGCGATTCACCTCCAGCTAATAAATTGGCGGAACCGCCACCAAAAAAATGGCTGTCGGCGTCAAAAAAGAGACAATGTCACCGTTTTGCAAATTTTTCGCCATTTTGCGAATTTCGCAGGAAATTCACAAACTTTTCAGCGAAACACCCCAAATTCGCCCATCACTTGTTCACTTTCCAACACTTTTTTCAGTTCTGTTGTTTTTTTGATCATTCGCCGTAAACAAGGACTTTTTTCAATTGCATCTTTTATTTTTTACCATTTTCCCAGTTTAAGTTTAAAGTTTGTCTGGCAGCTCAGTGATCCAGGAGCATCTGAACTATTACAATTTGCTACATGTATTTGATACAATTAGTTGATACATTTCTCAGCAGTATCTGTGGAATATTAGCAACTATTGTATCATTTCTAACAGCTGCCATTAATGAAACCCAGGGATTCTGCTCAGCAGGGACAAAGATAACAACTGTACCAATTAAATGTATCAATTTAGAACAGTTAAAAAGAGTCGGCGACCCCCCCCAGCTGCTTTAGAAGTTTAAAAAATAATACTTTACACTTCAATATTAGAAAAACAGTCACAAATAGAAAATAATTGGAAAAAGTCTTAATTTCTGGTGAAAAATTTGAAACCAACTGAACTGAAAAAAATTTTGAAGTTCAACAACCCCTTTAATGCATTGGCCTGAATTTTCAGCACCCCTACAACAGTAATGATCCATGCTTTCAAGCTGTGTATAGGAGCTCCCCATCTTAGATTTTATTATCTTTTGAGTGTCAGTGGCACTCCTATGGTCAGTGCAATTTGGGCATTTGTTGAGAAGCTAAGCTCAATAATCGTTGAAACCCAAATCAGGTTATCCTGTTATAAAAGTTGATGTGACAGGGATGATTATTATATTCTGATGCCAAATGGACCATTTTGAACTGCTCTCTGCTCTGTAATTGGAATATAAATGAATTACCAATTAGCCTTTTTGTTGAAAATGCCATGGATGGACATTTTTAAGGTTTATAGAAATTAAGATTGTTAATATTTTTTCAAGTTTGGCAAAAAAATTTGACCTGCTGTAAAAATTAAAATTTTTAATGGGAAAAACAGTTTGTATTTTGATAAATCTGTTGACTGGTCCTTTGCCATGTGTTACTCTAACCAATGATAGATCTGCAATGACAAGCGTCTGACTTAAAGTCCAGCAGGTAAAGGAATACACATTAAACATTCAGTCCTAATCATTGAATAAGCTGAAGCAGGAAACAATATGCTTCTAACAGTGGCGTGCAGGTTTGTCCGCAGTAGCCGAAATGGTAGAGTGCTTTGCAGGGATTGTGTTAATTAATGTGGCTCTTATATGTTGGAGGTGTCGCTCTTCATTAGCCTGTATTTTACACACTACCTTGCTTCATTTCTGGAACGAGGTGGTGAGGGGATAACCTAAGCAGCCATCCTCGTTTCATCTCCCTGATACATACACAATGCAGAATGCCTCAGCTCTCTTGGTTCCCTGCCCTGTCCTGCTAATCCCAGCTGAGCTCATTATGATCTTGCTTCGCTGCTACTCTTGGAGCCAGATCTGTCCAAGCTAATTACTACTACCAGCAGAGCTGCCTGTTAAGGGTCTGCTATGGCTCTGCTAACATGGTCCTTGGTACTGACCTGCAAAAAACACATGGGAGTTGCTTTCTTTCTTGCCGTGTACCACCAGTCCCTTGGGCTCAGTGCTTATCCCCATCACAGTTCTCTTAGCTGCAGTCAGAGGAAAGGTTAGTGGAGAAAACTCATACTAGAGAAAACATGGCATTCATTTCTTTGATCTTCTATGAGTCGGAGGGTTTTAAGAAAAAGAAAATTGAGGAAGGTCTTCTTTTATTCCATAGAACTGTAATGGGAAATAATCTGCCGGTATCTGCTGGCGAACTACGTTTCTAATTAACATTGCTGTTTTGTTTTCTTAAACAAATTTCTGTGCAGAACCTTTTTATAACCTACTATTACTTTTCAGATTAGAGGGAAAATAATTTATGACTCATGTTGCGGTTATACAGCAGATGTTTATTTAGGTATAACCCTGCATAATATAAAAATACATGGTAATAATAATAATAATAATAATAATCTCACAAACATAAGCAATAAAGAGTGGCCTTCATATGATCTTTTGATTGTTTCAATGCCTAGAAAAGAAAAATGGCTGATAGATTTCAACACTAATACACTTCTTGCCTTATTTTTTTCCTTAACATACAAACATACTGTTGAAAGTACATGGGCAAATTTTGACATATGCTCTGTTTTTCTGACCTGCAACAAAAATATTGTTTTTTACTAACCAACAACTATTCCAATAGTTTGAAAAAGCCTCCTTTCATAGATCTCAAAGGTTATGAGAGAATGCTACATTTAGGGGGTCACTTATAAAAATCCAATTTTTTAATAATTTTCAAATAAAAAAGGTCCAACCAAACTAGAATCCAGATGTGTTCTTATTTTGTATTTAAAAAGCACGATTTAATCATATCAAACAAACTCAATAAAATCAAGCAATAACCCAAATTGTATGAGTTTTTTCAAGAATCATATGATTTCTTTGGCTTTTTTACACATGAAAAGTCAGATTTTCTGGGCTAATTCCAGCACAGACAACAGAAACTTCAAAATATTATAGGGATCTCTCCCATTGACTTATATACTGGCAGGTCTGAGATAATGGGTTTTCGTATTCAGACTTTTTCCATCCTTGCGGTATAATAAATCTCTAAAAAATCGTTTTTTTCCACTAAAATTCGGCTTTTATAGTAAAAAAAAAACTCAAATGTTTGGAGTTTTTGGAATTTGGACTTTAGTAAAGTACTACATATACTACATTTATGTTTTGATATTAAACAAACAGTTGTGCTCATTTTTTCTAAATCCCCTCGCCCCCCCACACTTTCTTTGTTTTAAAGTGATAATGGACTGTGTGGCAAAACCGCAAATAATACTGTGCTTTTTTCACAGCTAATATTTTGTGCTGTACCTTGCAGACTTTTTTCCTGGTAAAACGTGTAAGACAAAGTAGTTAGCAGATTCATAATAATGGAGAATCACAGAACTGTACAAGTCATTATGGTATATGGCATTTTGGCTGGAGGAGACCTGACTGCAACAACATTGTTTTAGTAATATTGTACATGTAGACAGGACCAGCAGTGCAAATAGCAAGGGGCAGACAAAAACTGCTTTCACTAGCAATTACATGTTACAAATAACTTGTATTTTAGTAATGTATAATGGAAAGATACTGTATGTTTGGATGCATGACTCAAAATAATACTGTAGTGTAAAACTGTAGTATTCAATAGTGTGCATTACCGTCAATTACTTATGATGGCACAGTTTTACTGCATAGTGCATTGAGCAAACTTAAAAGATTGCTCCTAGTATTGCTTTGCTTCATGTAGGATAATAACCTTACATGGGGCTATTGTCACGTTCTGAACCCTATATCCAGAACCCAAGCTAAGATCCCTGGTCACAGCTTTCACTTCTGCCTATAACCGCCGCCTTTCACCTTGGGAGGAGCCCTCGGCTAATCGGATGCCGCCAGGTCTTATTTGAAAGAGGAGCAAAGCTAACAGTTCTGGACAAGCAAAGGGGCATGAATCCGATCATCTCACCAGGATACTGGAAGGAAGAACACCACCAGGAACAGGCAGGTCGGGCCAGCACAAGCCAAGAATCGTCAGACAGGCCGAAATCAGGATAGGAGAACGTAGAATAGTCAGTGGACAGGCAAAGGTTGGATTGGAGAGGATCAGAATAGTCAAAAAGGCAGGCAAGGATCAAACCATTAATAACAGATAGAATCAGGCACCTAGAAACTTTACATATAGAACCTAACAACAGGCCACTTGATAAACACTGAATTCCCCTTTTATACGATGACATCATCACGCCAACGCATAAACCAGGAAGCGTAGTCTGTGTCTGGAACCATAGGGGAACCAGACACAGAAGGGACAGGACGCATGCAACTATACGAGATTTATTAAAGTCCGATGGTCTAAAAACTCAGAATCCGAAACCCCAGCATCAAAAAGCTCTTAAGGTCCTCTATAAGTCAATAGGGAAGGTCCCAGTGTCTGCGCTGATGTCCCTACCAATATCCAATGATTTTGGAGTTTTGGCACAAAAAACTCTTCATTTTTCTTCATAAATAAGGTTCATTTCGGAATTCAGAGGTCTTACAAAGTCAATTTAAACTATTGTCTATTTTGTAGCCGTGACAAGTAGCTGCTGCTAGTAGCTCTGGGTGTCTTCACCCTATAAGTGCTATCCTAAAACTAATGGTACAGTACATGCAGCATAATTGGCTTAATTTACTTGTGTTTTATACACAGGCAGTGATAGGCCATGTACTCCCATTTGCTCCTTCCTCTGCTCTGACAGGCATGGTGTCTGCCTGTATAAATAAGAAACAAAATTATATTTAGATTTTATTGAAATAAAAGAGAAAATAATGGCCATATTGGTCATCTAAGTCATTTAAGAACAAGTGAGGTGCTTGCATAAGTACTTTTAGCTCTTGCCCAGTGCAGTCAAATTGAATCCATTATCAATAGGATAAATTACTGCTCATCTTAAAAAACAGCGTCCTGCCGAGTGTGACCACTACAGGCCTGATTGCAGACTTTGAATTTAATGAAGTGTAATGTATTTTTACGTACTGATTTCTGTTTCATCTAGATTGTTAATAAATATTAGAGGTAATGAATCTCTATTGTCAAAGTCCATGGTGAATTATGATTTTGCATATTTTCAGAGACCATACTGGGAATATTTCCTGCAGATACTTTAGGGTCTTATGTTAATCTTGATTTTTAAATAGCCCACCTGTGGTGTTCGCATAAACACCACCCCAATACTTCTTTTACTTCATAGTTTATTTAATGCTCACTGTCAAATTCTCTATAGGCAAATTCTCTAGCTAAGGATGTTTTGCAAAAGAGTAGGTTCACAGCACAAAGTTAAGATATTCCAAACCCTAATATAAACTTAAATACATTAGACGTCAGAGTTAGTACAGTGTTTTTTTTTGTTTTGTTTTACATTATTATTGGTTGATTGTTATCTTGGTCAGTGAGGCAGATTTTTTTAAAGTTTGATCTGTGAATTGTTTTGGATACCAACATTTTCACACTGTGATGGAATCAATGCAATAGGAACTCGAATTTGCAGGCGGGGTGGCACTCGTATTGCTTCATTTTCCAAAGTTGCCTCATGAGGAAACTTCGGGCGACTTCAGAAAATGAAGCGCTCCGAGTCCCATCCCACCAGCGATTTAGATTCTAGCCGGCAGGGAGGCAGTTTGGGGAAAATCGCCCGAATAAGAGACGATTTGTCACCAGACGACTAATCTCCCCGAATCTTCTCATCTGTCTCTGCCCTTAAAGGCATTTAAAGAATCAGCCATTACCTGGCAGTAAACTTTTGCATGTTCTGGCCTTTTTGAGAAACCCTTCATTAATTGTCACTGTACCTCTTCTGTGTAAAACTTAAATCAAAAATAACAGTTTAGAGTCTCTGCCATGGTAATTACTCCAGTCAGTGTTTGCATTGACTACAGTCTTGCAGAGTAGCAACTTGGCTTAATTGCAAAGCCTGCTGTAAAAGTAACTGGGCTTCATTTTCCTCACTAGCGATAGGCGAATTAGTGCGATTCATCGTTGGCGAATAAATTTGCAAAACCGCCACGGAAAAAATGGATGCAGGCGGCAAAAACTAGACACCGGCGCCGTTTTGCTCATTTTCCGCCGCTTCGCAAATTTCTTGGGAAATTTACGAATTTTCCAGCGAAACGAGCCAAATTCGCTCATCACTATTTCTCACTTATACTGGATGGCTTATATCACATATAAAAATTTAAAAAACTTAGGGTAGTGATAGGACCATTTTGACCTTATGAGGATAAAAATCACATATATTTAAAATAGATTTAAAATAGATGATGCCAAACAACCTAAAAGTAGATTAGAATTATTAATACTTTATTGACCTCTATATTAAAAAAAAAATCAAGTTTGTTTTCTACAAACTAGCCAGCCAGATCCTTAAAACGTTATCTTAATAGTAAATGTAAAAGAGCACAGAATTCATTAAATAATCTTCATCAAAAAATTCATCAAAGGTGAATAATGAATGAATCCATTTAAATCACAAAAGTCAAGCATAATCTCCTTCAAAATTCATGTCAGTTCATATATAAGTTGAATTCAACTACACCTAGAGAGATAAAAATCAGCAGTAATTTATTTCTCAATTCTTTCAGTTTTCACCAAAATTACTGCTGATTCTGATGATATAATTAGAGTAATCTCCTTGCATTATACCGATTAAAAAATGAATCACTGGAGGGAGTTATCACTCTTTGGAGCAGCTCCTACCATTTTTAGGAAAAATCTCTGCAAAGCACCACTCCTGGACACTACTTGGATGGATATATAATTTACTCTGGGGCATCGACCTAAACCACCTACTATAATTGCTCATAACCCTCAAGAATGGAAATTTGTCACCACAACCATTACTGTCTGCCATGTCACAACTTTAGTCTATTTTAGTTTACTTAATAAGCATTGCTAAGTAATCCATACCTGTGAGTATCTAATAACGTCATGTGCAATTGGACAGGTTATTGGACATTTATTTCAAGCATTTGCAGCCCATTCCATATACCTATGTACATGGTAACATAAGATATTTATGCATGCAGTTGTCAGAGGTAGAAGGAGGCAAATCAGCTTTTTCCAGTGTAGATGTCGGAAGAGAAAAATGCAAGGCCTGTTTACTAAAATGTTAAGTTTTTTTCAAACTCAAATTTTTAAGATTTACCTAACACAAAAAAATTTGAATGAAAAAGGACTAAGTTTCTACATGAAGAATATCTGAAGGGAGTAGATGTTCGATTTTTTATAAAAATGGTTGAAATTGTACTTAATTGGAAACATATAGAACAATTGTTTTATTTTTGTTTGTGGTTACCTTTTTATTTCTCCATAATTAAATGCAATTACAATACAATTTTTATGTACAAGAGTGACCATGTATTACATTTATAAGCATACAAAACCTTTTAATTTTTTTGGTTGTATGGGTTATTTAAAAATATATAAGGGCAATAAAATATTTTTGTAGTTCCATAGCTAGCATCTAGCACATTTATTTTATTAGCTGATGCTGCTTTTATTAGATAGGAAATGTTACTGGATTTCCAGTCCTCTGATGGAGCTGGAAAGGTTAATTTAACAACTAGACAATGAGCTTCACAGTATTAATAATGTTCAAGATTAAACTTTTGAACCTTTCCCAGAGTGGAATACTGCACAGACTAGTGTTTCACACGTGATAGTTGGATTCCCCAATGGTTCTGATGCAACTGCAGAGGCAGGTCCGTCAGATAATATATTCTTGTAATCATGTAACCGTTTTAGGCACTTGATTTCTCTGTATATAATTTGATTGCGTGTGGGTTACAACCTCAAGGCAGATAAAACTATTTTTGTCTTCAGGGCCATGAATGCTTCATGTGAATAGCACTAGTAAGTTTATTATTTCAGTTAATTATATGGATGGGAATAGCTGATATTAACATATGTAACTATGCAAGAATATTCAAAATATAGAAAGCACTTCATGATTCATGAGGCTTTTAGTAGAGTAACACTGTCCTACAGTGTCGGACTGGAACACCATTGGCCCACCTAAAAAACTTAGACTAGGGCCCCACCGAAAAACCTTAGACTAGGGGCCAACTCTCATTGCTATTATTCTTCCTCTTCTCACTTTTCTTTACATACTATAATCCATTATTTCATCTATTTAGCCTCTTTTTCTCATAGAAATAGGGAATGACCATGAAATAGATCAAATGTTTAGCAGCATTAGGGTCCACTGACACCTGGGCCCACCGGGACTTTTCCTGGTATCCCTGTGGGCCAGTCTGACACTGCTGTCCTAGGATATGCATTTTTGAGTTTCTGGAATGTATAGCATATGGAATGGATGCAGAAGTAATTGAATTGCACTTTCAGAGCCCTCCATTTATTAGATGTGTAGTTCTATAGTAAAATCAGTAGTCTGGAAAGCTATGCACATTTGTACCACTAGCATATTTCCTTCTGGTTGAATCCATAAACTTTTTTCCTGGACTGAAGAATAAAAGGGACATAGATAAACCCTGCATAAGTCCCATTTAAGAATGACTTCCCTTCTTCGGCAGCTTGTGTCAACATTGATAGTGTTTTCTTCACAACAATTATAATTGCTTTTATGCTAATAGTCAGTGCGTATAGTTAAACACATCCATGAATTAGAACTCTCAGGACCCAAAAAGATGTAAAATATGGGAGAACTGTAATTTATAACTTTTCAACATACTGTATTTGGCCAAATTTTGAAGGTCCTTTGATATTTTTCTCTATATGCAAACCTTATGTAAGTTTAAGGGACCTATTTATTAAACCTCAATGTTTTCTGATCAAGGTTTTAAAGGTGAAAAACTGAAGCAGCTAAAAATATGAATCTGAACTACTCCTGTTAAAACCTTTCAAAATCATGTAAAAGTCAATTGTAGATTATTCCTTTAAAAATTGAAACATGTTTATCTTCAGGGTTCTCAATAGTTTCTAGCTGTTTGCGCTGGTTTTCTTTCGATAGTCCAGTTTTTCAAATCGAAAAAGTTGCACAGTTCGACTTATCACACAATTTTGATGTAACTTTTTTTTCTCACCAATTTTTTTTCGAGAATAATTCTTGGTAAATTAAGGGGATTCTGGTTTGGGAGTTTGGCCCCTAACTGTTGGCCTTTTTAAATATATTTGTATTCCTTCCCTGATTTTGTGTTTTAGTTGTAATTTTTAATAACAGTAATGAAAAACTACAATTTGATTCCATTAGCTTTCATTATTAACCCACTAGAAACGCAGAGTGAAAAATCTGCACATGGGTGAACCAATTGGTGATCCAATGTTTGCTTTAAATTTCCTTGGTGCCACTCACTGGTGCTTACTAATGTTAAAGAGATTGTTCACCTTTAAATTAACATTAAAATGATGTAGAGAGTGATATTCTGAGACAATTTTTTTTTTTTATAATTATTTGTGTTTTTTTTTATTTATTTAGCTCTTCATTATTCACCAGCTCTCTAGTTTACAATCTAGTTTACAATTTCAATCTGTTGGCGAGGGTTCAACTTACCCGAGCAACCACACACTGATATGAATAAGAGACTGGGTTATGAATAGGAGAGGGAGGCCCTGAATAGTCATACAAAAGTAGCAATAACAGTACTTTTGTAGCCTTACAGAGCATTTGCTTTTAGATGGAGTCAGCAACCCCTATTTGAAAGCTGGAAACATTCAGAAGAAGAAGGCAAATAATTCAAAAACTATAAAAAAAGAAAAAAATGACTGCCAATTTCAAAGTTGCTTAGAAATAGCCATTCTTTAGCATACTAAAAGCTAACTTAAAGGTTTAAGTTTAATTTAATACAAAGTACGGTAGACACACAAAGGGCTATTATTTTTTAGTTCTTACAGGGAACATTTCACTTTATAGTGGCTACAGGCACTACTAATTGTAAATCAGCCTAACTAAAACTTGGGATATGAAATATAGTTGTTATCAGTAGTGGGTTTATATATTGCTTAGTCCTCATTTCCCCTATTTCTGTAAACTTGTTTGGAGTCTTGTTTTTTTGTGAATTTTTGTGAATTACATTGTTTTGTAATATCTTCCTAAGCCTGTCATATAACTGTTAAAGTGTGATATGCTTAGGATGAGCAGTATCTGCATTAAACAGAGGCAAAGTGGGGGCGTGACCAAAATGGCGTGGTGAACAGACGTTTCTGCCTGAAGCTCCGGGTAACACATTCTAATACCCTGCTATATACTCCGCTAACCTATTAATAAAGAGAGCAATTACTCACCAGAACTGACCAGAACTGACCACGGGACAATGAGGAGGAACACTATTAAGGCAAAACCTGAGATGGCGTCCTGCCTTGAGTGATTTGCCCGGGAACAGCCACAGCCGCCATCTCCTTACCAGGCCAGACCGCCATCTTCTCCTAGAGACTCCGCATTGGAATCACCGGCGGCACCACCTGAACCACACTGGGAGAAGTGCTAGCGGCTATTATGGAGAGCCATGCATCTAGCAGGGCACACTTTGAAGAACTATGCGTCGATTTTTCCCTGCTGCGACAAGAATATCAGGATAGTGGGCCTACCTGAGAGAGCTGATGGAACCAACCCTACGGCTTTCATAGAAACCTGGCTCCAAGAGACCCTAGGTCCAAATATCTTTTCTCAAGTCTTTATTGTGGAGAGAGCCCATAGCCCCCCCCCACGCTCTTTCCTCCTAAAACTTCTCAATTACAGGGATAGAGATGCGGCCCTCACAGCTGCCAGAACAAAGGGCCCACTCTGCTACCATGGAGCAACTGTGTCACTTTACCCAGACTTCTCTCCCAATATCCAGAAACAAAGGGTTGAATTTACAGGGGTAAAGAGACGCCTTAGAGAAGCACAAATTAAATATAGCATGCAGTACCATGCGTGTATGCGCATTCAAGATGGCGACTGTGCACATTTTTTCTCCTCGCCCAGGGAGGTTGACGACTGGCTTAACCAATGAGGACCTCGCCGGTCCCCTAACCGCAATGCCAGACCTGAATAACTAACAAATATCCTCAATCCCTAATCCAGATCCAGTTCATAGACAGTTCTCCAAGGATGATCTCCCTCAGCTATGTTGACATAATTTCATCCGGGTACAAATACCTCCCCTTTCCTCAGGTTGGCAACCTGCGGCGGGAGGTGTGTTGCAATATGTACAGTGAAAGTGGAGATGCACTTGCCGGGCCCGGGTGACTTGCACAAGATTTCAAGTTTTGGGACACTACCTATTAGCTCAATGCATCCTGTCCCTTCTTCCTGCATTGGGAGTTCCGCATCTGGCTATATACATACACTTTAGTCCTGCAATTTCCCCCCCCTTTTTTTTTATCTAGGGGCTAAACCTCCATTTAAGTTCTAAATTGTTATGGGTAACAGACTCGCCCGAGTTTGGGGGGTGAGTAGGGTGGGTTGGGAATATATAAATGTTGGGTCTATGTTTCAATGTGTTAGGCAGACTATTCATTTTATGTTGACTAATATGGTAATTAAGCACAACTTGAATTGTATGATGTTTTATTTGATGAATGCAAATGGATAGACACGTCCTTTGGCTTGTCATATACCCTCACTCAGGAACAATGGCTAATCCATCAATCCTCTCGTGGAATGTGAGGGGCCTTAACTCCAAATTTTAAAGGAGAATAATGTTTAACTACCTCAAAAGATACCCCCCCCCCTCTATCCTTCTCCTCCAGGAGACTCACCTTATCGGGCAAAAAATTCTAGCACTCAAGAAACCTTGGGTAGGATGGCACTTCCACTCCACTTTCTCCTCTCATTCGAGGGGAGTCTCCATATTAATTCGAAAAGGCCTGCCATTTGAACTATTAAAGCTCCACTTAGACCATTATGGCAGATTCCTGATTCTCCATGGCAGATGACCCTAAAGACTCTCTTTCCACCCTCCTTGACCTGGTCAACCAATTTGGCTTGTTATCTGGCCTATGTATCAATTGGGAAAAGTCTGTTTTGTTCCCCATAGACCCCCGCTCTTTGCCAGCTGAGACCCCCCTCGAATACCTGAGGGTGATAGTTCACCCAGACGCTAACAAATATACCGCCCTTAACCTCGACCCAATCCTCAACAATCTGACAAACACCTTGAACCGCTGTTCCGACATTCCTTTATCCCTTTATGGTAGGGTCAATATCATCAAAATGGAGCAGTCTATAAAAGAAAAGGAATAAAAATACAGTATCTATAACCTGCAAATGTATTGTACCTTTGTAAAGTTTGCACTGTATAACAAAAAAGAGATATCATTGTGATGTTCCAAAGCCTTCATAATTGTATATTAGACTTTGAACAGAGGCAAGTGCATAAAGAAACTCCACTTTTTTTTATATAAGAAAATGGACAGATTTACACAGGATAGTTAAAGCAAAGAACATTTTTTTTCCTGTTAGGAAATGACAAACATGTCATTGTAGGTCAGCGTGAGATAGATCACTAATATAACACATACATATGTATTTTTTTTATGCAGAACTGATTTATATACTTGCCAAAGAGGAAGAAATTATCAGCAGCACCCCAAAGAAAAATAAAGATGAGGTTTTGCACCAGGCCTTGCATGAGGTATCCTTATTTGCAATAAAAATAAAGTATTTAACATGCATTCATTATTATATTATATTACTTTTTATCACAACAGAGTTTTAACATTGTGCCTAATCCTGTGCTTTCAGAAAGAGAGCACTTTACAATGGAACTTCTTTCAGATAAGCTTCTGTTTCTCCTACTCAATGCAACTGGAGGTGTCTTGGGGATTGGTGTTTTACTATTGAGTTCTCTTCTTGTATCTACCTCTAGATGGGAGAATTGGAACATTTTTTAGCAATGCAGGTGTCCAGGAGCTATTACCTAGTTGCCTTCTCATTATTCTATTGATAGACTATGGGCTGTGGGGAGAGAGATAGGGTGATATCACTCCAATTTGCAGTGCAACAGTAAGGAGTGACTGAAGCTTAGAGGGCATCTGGGAAACTAAGAAAATGTCTAGCCAAAGTCAGATTTAAAAATTAAACATAAAATATGTTTGCTCTTTTGAAAAACAGATTTCAGTGTAGGATTCTGCTACAGCAGCACAATTAACTGATGGGTGTATTTCATGACATAATCCATTTATTTGTCCTTCAGCCATGTGCCTGACTATTTTTTATATGAATAAATAAGAGAGATCTTTTGCATAGTAGTATTATAGGACTGGCAAAGAGGGAGCAATGATAGTACACAAATGATGGGTGATTCATACATCTGTTAAGGCTAATGCCACAGTGTGATGTTTCTCAGTCAGCTTTTAAGCTCAGGCAGAGAAACAGCCCCTCCTCTTATAACTTTAGTCTTTTGTGTCTGCACCCAGAGACACTGCATTGGCCCGGGTACAGACGGGCAGAACGTATTTCATTGGCAAAATGCAAGCTCACATTTAGGAGCCAAAATCCAGTCCCTATGTCTGCACCTGGCCTGCACTTATACACAGGCTGAAAAACAGCCCAGTGTGGCATTAACTTAAACTAACCCATCCGCTAGCCAGATCCCTGGTTTTAGTCTTGTAATAGTGCCAACCAGTAATCCATATTCGTAAGTAGGGGGACAGAAGGTATGAAATCAAGAGGAGGGTGAGTAGAGGCTGAAAAGGATGGGGAAAAAATCTAATGTAAAAGATGACACAAAGGGAACTGCCATAATGGAGAAAGGCAAAATATGTTCATTGCAGAGACACAGTATTGTGAAGTGTAGACAATAAGAAATACAAAATAGCTTTAAGATATTAATTGATAACCTTTAGGTGAATTTCTCTTTTAAATATTTGCAATAGTAATATTAACTTAACTCTCAACATTTTCCAAAAATGGGTCTTCATAAAAAAATAGCTTTTTTTTTTTATACTTTCCTCCATACATTTCCTTTATGTCTGTGGTCTGCAAAATATTTATATGTGGAGAAGCTTTAAATACAAATATGTTCTACTTAATTGGCGACATACAGTGCAAGTAATTGAATGACAAAACACCACATTAGTGTCTTCCCTTTGTCTATGGGCAAGTTATAAAAGGAGTGTAGTTATTTGAAGGCAATGATTGGATTGCTTGTTCTTTTAACCAATGCCAGATGGCCAGCTAATGAATGCTGTCATCTCGTTATTATGGAATGACAAACATCATGTTTAAGTAATAACACACAGAACAGGAAATACTCACATTCATTTATCTTAAGGTGGAATGAGCAATGAAATAATATGAGTGCTTGTGTTTATAATGTCACCCGTTTTGTTTTAGTTTATCATCTCTGAATCAAAACTCTAATTTTACTTGCAAGGTAGAAATGCTCATCTCGTAGCTGTAAAGTGCTAGTCTGCTTACAAAGGGGATAAGCCCAAAAGGCATTTTGCATTTCCTTTTAATCATTTTGAGTGACTTGTTGCATTATTTTATACACAGCAAGAGAATGAACACATTCAAATGAATGTAAAGCACGTATAGCTAAAGGGGACAGCATTGAAAAGGTTTCTGTTAGTTCTAAAGGCAGAATCACTAAACATTTCCAAGGGATAAGTCCTGTCAGGGAGTATTTTAGGCACTGTGACAATTTTTTTTCATACTAATTTGACAAGCCACTCGCAAATTCTAATACATAATAATCCGATTAATTCTATGATAAGTTTCTTTCTATTCCTTCACTATATTTATCGAGGAATGTTTTTTATTCAGTGTCAGTGACACGTTTATAGTGTAGTGTTCTGTTTGTGAGAAACATTCATTTGATTTTCATCTGAGGCAAATCGTTTGGAAACAAATCTAAGTGGATTAGAAGCAGAAGTTAAGAGAATTAAAAGGAATCAATGAAGAATTAATTGCAGAGAAAAGCTCTTTAAAATTATTCACAATTAGTCTAAAGATGCAGAAACTAGAGAGATCAAAATGCTGAATCTGAAGACAGAAAATACAGAATCATATGAAGTTAGAAATGAAGAATGCAGAAATAATTAATGAGATCACAGCACTGAAGACACTGTTGGAAGAAGGTAACAAGCTGCAAAATAAAAACCGGGATCTCCTAAGGCAAATAGACTAGAGAACTTACAGCATGCTCTGGACCAGGGTACAACAGTTCCTGTTATGGCTATTAGGGAGTTGAACAGTAGGCAAAGAATTAAAAAGCATACAGTAAACAAGGTTAAACAAAGAGCAGTCAAGAAGATCTCTTTGAGACGTCGCCAAGCTTTTCTTAATCAGTCTATCAAGGTTATGAGCAGTGTGTTTGAGAACTTGAGCAGAGACGGATGGGAAGATGCTATTGAAGACAGGTACGGCTCTCATTAACTCGGCTCTGTTGAGGGGACATTGTGCATATGCAAAGCACAGGCAAACGGAGATTGAATTTCAAATACTGTCGGCATTCAGAAAAAAAAAGCCCTGTCAGATCCTTTGAAATATCTTGGGAGGTCTTGTTCTGAGCTTATTGACTGAAATTTGCATGCATAATTAGCCACAACTGTACTAGCAGTTGAATAGGTGCCAGAAAGCCCAAAAGAAGGCAATGCTTGATTTCTTCCAGTGATGCTATTTTCATGCAGTCATGAGGCTTGAAATTGACAGTTTGGCAGGTTTATTTAATTTGCTGGCCCTTTGCATATTCACCACTGACAGCTAAGGATTCCCAGGCAAGCCTATGAAGTCAGTTTAGTTATCTTGTGACATGCTGATCCTTGAGGAAAAGCCGTCCCCCCCCCTTTAATTTAGTTAGATACATTTTAAATGACCCATTTCAGCTTGCCACCAGATGTCTACAAGCTGTTTAACATCCCTTAAATTAAAAACCATCCTCACTAAGTATTTCATGTATGTTTTATGCTCAGTCATTATACTAACTTTAATTGAACATTGTTTAAAAATGACTTGTTTTGCAGCAACTTTCCTTAGAGGGTCTTTTCCTATTTTATTCTCCAGAAAGCAATCCAGGGGCATTTCTCTGCATAATGCATAACATACCGATCCAGTTCTAGAAACGTTCTCAAAACTTAATGTGCATATTAAAAATAATATTTATAGAAAACTGTACTCCACACCCACCACTGACACCAGATAGAGTGAAAGAAAATCCATCCCACCAAAGACCCAATTGTAGTTTTATCACCATGGTGACCATATGACTTTTTTCAAGCTATTCCCACCTCTTGAGCCAGGAACCATATACCGATAGAACACTAATGTAACAGGGACAAACAACTCATGTCTTAACCCTTGATGTACCACAACCCTTTGTTTGGGGGAAACCTTGGGTGAAGCAACCAGGCAGAGAGTTGTTGTTCAATCACATTCTCTTTATTTGTCACGGCCCTCAATAGAACAGCAGCACATTTACAAGGCACCATCTCGCAGCCTTATGCAGAATTTTGCCCATAACAGCACACTGCCAGGGGAAACACACACTAGCAGGCACCCCTCTTGGGTCCTGGTAACACTATACCCACACACACACTCCTAGTAGGGACCATAGCTGCCCATGCTAGTTACCTCTCTCACTTACACTTTGTAGAGCATACTGTTACACCACTTGGTCTTACACTACCTAGGCTCAGTACCTCTTTCAAGAGATAACTCTACTGCTGCACAGCCCTCTGCTCATCTCTCTTCCCATGACGAATCTCTGAAAATCACTCCCTGAAACCTTCCCTTATATTACTTACTATTCTCCCCCCAACCTAAATTTATGTATTAACCATTACTTACAAACATTTATATTTAACCATTAACATTTTACCCTATTACACTAACACTAGACTTAAAGGGAAAATAAAGATTATTATAACATAATTCAATATATACTACAGCAGCTGAAATTGAGGAAAAAAGAGAGATAACTTGATCTTACATAATATCATTGGCATTCATTTATCAAGCATTGTTCATTCAATCCAATCCTAGTGAGGATCTAGAAGCATTCTCATTAGAGCAGTGATCTTGATCAATCTCCTCCCATTTTTAGTGGTGGTATATGATTAATTGCAATATATATGCTGTGTTTATAATACCACTATAGGTGCTTAACCACCCTTTTGAAGGCACAATGGTTTAGAAACATCCCTCTCAATACTAAGAGGCACTTATATTAAAGGCCAAATTTCGAAATCATGTGAGTTTTTAAAAAACTCCTTTAAACTATAATAAATTTAAAATTTGACCAATCTAAATTTATTTTTAAAAAATCGCATTTTTCAAACTCAGATTAATTAAATAGTCACAAAAAATGGAATCGAATTCAAATCGAATTTGATTCGAATTTAAAAAACTTGATTTGAGTTTTTTCTTCCTGAATGTCAGGAAGGTTGCAAACAACTCCAAATTGATCCCTGGACATCTCCCATTCACTAAAACAGCAATTCGGCAGGTTTTTCTTACAGTACAAATTTTATTCCGATTTTTTTCAAAAAGGTTACTAAAGTAGCATGTTCCCATAGATTGCTATTATTTATAACACCAAACAATGTGTGTTTTCTTTGTAATGGCATGTGCAGGTCAAAGTGTACCAGTATGGTAACGTATGTATATTTTTATTTGTATATTGCTCGTTGAGGGCAAAGCAATGTACCGCTAAACAATAATTAGTATAAGAAACAGGGAGTCATTATACTAAGTACAAATAAGTATACAAATGATAAACACATAATTATAAAGAATACTTACAATAAATATTACGTTTTTATTGTCAAGGAGACAAAAGGGTGGAGGTCCCTGGCCTGTAGAGCTTACAGTCTATATGGGAGGGTAACATACAGACACAAATTGGGGGTTAAACAATGGTCTTTAAATATGAGTATTGGTGATGGGTGAATTTATTTGACAGGCATGGATTTGCGGTGAATTTCCACATTTTGGCCACCCTCAAATTGGCATGGGAAATTCGCAGCAACACAAAAAAATGCCGCCCATTGACTTGCATTTTGCAAATTTTTCAGCGTTTCGCAAATTTTTCAGCGAAGTGAAATGGGACAGATTCGCCCATCCCTAATGAGTATACATTCGAACAAAACAAATTTGAAAATTCGAATTTTTACTTCAATCCTTAATAAATCTTTAATAAAAAAATCCAACTCATGCCATTGGTTGAATAAGTTTGATGGGAGTTGTAGTTTCATAGCATCTGTTGAAGGGCAATGGAAATCCCTATGCTTGTCCCCAGTAGTGGTATGAAATGATCAATAAGGCACTAATAAAAGCATTGCTTCCATAAGAAATAGGTTTCCATATTGCTGCTTGTGATTGCCTATCTAAATAAAAATGTTCTAAATTTAAATGATTGCATGTCAAAACGATTTATAAGTAATAAAGCATGAGCTTTGTTTTTAATAATATGAAATTAAAGAATAATAATAAAATAATCATTTGAACAGTTTGATTGAATGCTCAGACCTTTTCCTCAATTCATATATGTTTAGGGCACCAAGAGAAGAGAAACAAAAACCTGGCATATGGGTATATTTCCTCTGCGTTGTTAAGACAAAGAGTTGCATTCTTACTGCGCCAGGTGTCTGTGTTGCAGAAAGGGAAGCAAGGAGATAGAGCTTCTGTAGATGAGATAAAGAAAGAGAAGATAAAGCTAGCAGCTGAACTGCATCTGGCACACCAAAGACTTCAAATCAGCAAGCAGATGGCAAAGGTAAAGCATACAGTAGTCTTTACTTAAAGTCTAACAGAAGATTATTACTGAAATAATTGCTGTACTTAAATAAAAGGTTAAACCCATCAATAAAGTTATTTTTTTTTTCATTTCATTTTATTTCATATATTTCACTAGTGTTAATCCTCTCATACCTCTTGTAAACTGCAAAACTAACCCAACGTAAAAAACGCTGGACTGTTACTACATGTATACAACTATATTCCAAACAGGCCTGAAAAAGGAATTCCAATTCACAAGAGAGTAACCCCCTCAGCACACTGTAATAGAAATATATAATTATTATAGTCCTACATAAAATGTCCTTAAATGAGCAGTACCCTCCTTTTCTTACTGGAGCTCAATGAAGAGGACTTATACGGAACACATGTTTTGCATAAAATTAAAGGTGAAATACTCTACCATATAATTTTATGTAATGAATATTAATTAATTTTCTTCTACATTACATGATATTAGCCATTTAACACTTCTACTTTCATATAGATCAGTGATCCCCAACCAGTGGTTTGTGAGCAACATGTTGCTCTCCAACCCATTGGATGTTGCTCCTAGTGGCCTCAAAGCAGGTGCTTATTTTTGAAATTCCAGGCTTGGAGGAAAGTTTTGGTTGAGTAAAAACCATATGTACTGCCAAACAGAGCCTCCTGTAGACTACCAAGCCATATAAGGGCTACCAAATAGTCAAGCACAGCCCTTATTTGCACCCTGAGCTCCCCATGCTGTTTCTCCTGGGTGAGGGCTGGGAAAAAGCTTATTTTACAGAAGCAGGAACATTTTCTTGACACTTCCCTGCTAAATTCTATTACTGAGCAATAACACTAAGGTTTATATATTTGTATGCTGCCCCTTGAAAGCATTAGTACTTGAAATAATTATAATTCATCTCTACATGTATTTTCCTTTACCTTTCAAAAGGTTATGCTATACTTTTTAAGGTTGTTTTTTAAATATATTTGAAACACATTAATTACACGACTGGTTAATAATGTTTAGACAAAAATGGCACACCAACTCGTTTTTGCACACTTTCCAAAAATCCGATACCACTTTTCCTGCATCATCCTTTGAGTTTTACTATAACTCCCTACCATCTGGCCACCTTCTCTTTGCCCCTTTTAATGAATCAACATGATATGATTCCTTTCAAGAAGAGTCTTTTGCACTGGGCAGCTGTTCTATCCCTTGATGGTGAGCTGATTCAGAATCTTTCCAGGCTGTGCCACATCAGCACAATACAAATCAGCAGGATGTTATACCGGAGAAAACTAATAGGGGGAAAATAATTCTCTTATCATTTACATATATGGAGGCATACTAGTGGAATATCATTAATATGATGCCTGGCAAAACTATTCAGACCTTTGACCAGATTTAAAAAAAAATCTACAACGACATTTTATTTTCTGTGATTTTATACTTTGCAGCAATAACAAAAGTTTTTAATATTTTGACCAGACCATGTAAGTGCTTTGAGAGATTTTGGAGCATAGATTCAGGCATATTTGCCCAAGGTTGTTTAGGATAGTCAGATAATGGCTCATGTGCTTCAGTTTCAGTTGTACCATGGACTGGGCTGATCTGAGCTGTGACTAGACCATGGAAGCATATTCATATTTTTACTCTTGACCCACTCCATTGTTATTTAAGTCTTAAGATCATAAAGATCAAAATGTGTGAATGATTGGATATTCAATAAATATTAGAAGAATTCAAGGCTCTGAATAATTTTACAAGGCTTTGTATAAATCTATTTATCTACCTCAAAGGGACCAAGCATTGAATAACTTTAGTTTTATAGTATTAAAAACTACACTATAAAAATCATGTCATAATCCATCTTATTTCATGTTATATATTTTATATGTTCATTTCTGTTACTTTTTCTTAATATGTATGTATGTATTTATAACTTTATTTATAAAGTGTTAATAGGATACACAGTGCAGGACCTGGGGTTTTCTGGTTAAGGAATCTTTCTGTAAATAATATTATCATACTACAGGTAAGGGACTAAATAATCATGAAAACGTTTAATAAACCCAATAGGCTGGGCTTACTTCCTATAAGGATTAATTATATCTTAGTTTGGATCAAGTACAAAGTACAAGGTACGGATTTATTATTACAGAGAAAAAGGAAATACTTTTTAACAATTTGAATTATTTGGATATAATGGAGTCTATAGGAGACAGCCTTTCCATTATTCGGAGCTTTCTGGATAATGCATTTCCATATAACAGATCCCATACCTGTACTGTTACTACTATAACTACTACTACTACTACTAAATCTACTTTAACATTTTACACACATTTAGGGGCAGATTTTTCGAATTGAAAAAATTCAAATTTAGATATATTTTTTGTGTACTTTGACTAGGAAATAGTCCAAATTCAATGTGAAAATAAAATCGAATATCAAAATTTGTCATGTACTGTCTCTTTAGAAATTTGACTTCAACCATTCACCATCTAAAACCTGCAAAATTGCTGTTTTTGTCTATGGGGGACCTCCTAGAATCTATTTGGAGTCAATTGGTGGACTTTGAAAAATCAAAGTT